>NW_017731545.1:2450956-2540826 GCF_001890085.2 Hipposideros armiger | reverse complement strand
GTAGGAGCTAGGGACCAGGGGCTCAGGGTGCCCCTGGCAACACAGCTCTAGGTGGGAAGGGTAGGCTCGCAAGGCACCACAGGGTGTGGTCAGTGGCCCCCACCAAGTCAGAGCAGCATGCACTCCTGCATGAGCAGCCAACCCACACAAACTCGCCTGGAAAGCTTGGCTGAATCACGCAGGCGCCCAGCTCGTGGCCCTACACTCCCAGGAAAACTCCCTGTCTCAACCTGTCCCAATCAGCCGCTCAAAGATCAGGCTGAATAGCCCGACAGCCAATTGCCACCAAGACAACTCTGCATGCGCAGTGCAGAAATCAGGGACCTAAGGCGAGTCGCACACTTCCGGGTCTGTTGTAGTCGGAGCGCGCTTGCCAGGCGTTTCCCTGGCTACGCAGCACAAACAGTATGGAGGGTGGGGATCCAAGTCCGCATGTGCACTCCCGCACACACGCACTCCTGCACCTACTCCAGCAGACCAGTGCAGTCCCAGACCCGAGCCTCTGTGGGAGGGCCCAGCCCTGAAAAAATGGCGGCCTCCTGTGCACCACTTGCGCGCATGTAAGCTCCACACCAGGAGAACAATGGTTCCACAAACCTCCAGCTCCCGCGCCAAAGGCACTCAGTTCAGTCCTTTCCGGAGGCTCCTGGGCCCCGCTCACAAAGCCTCTCCCTCCACCAGGAACCGGGTGAGTGCTCACCAGCGAGCAATTCAGTTTGCCGGCTCCACTGTTTCTCCCGACGCCCCCAGCCTCTCCGAGCCAAGGAAAGAGAGTCCTCACTATTTTCTCCTTCCAGCTATCGTAGAACTCCTCTTCCCGGCAATGTAACTCTGGGCTGGTGAGCACGGTGTGGGGCCGGAGGGTCTCGCCCCCAACCGGAGAAGCCTCCCCACCGCTGAGGTGTCCCTCACGGGGTTCGCCCTCTCTCACCTCCGCCCCTCCTACCAGACTCGACGTGGCCTCCTCTTTAAGTCCTTCATTTAGAGGTTCTGTTCATCTAGGGTCCAGGGAACTTCCAAGGTTGAATACCTTATAAATTATTTGTAATTTTGTTGTGATCCTGGGAGGTAGTCAGCACAGCGTCTGTCTATTCCGCCACCTTACCGGAAGTCCCCTCAGCACCAGTTTTTTCAGTGTCAGGTACCTACACCCACGTTAGACACTAAACACATTACCTTTTCTAGTATTCTTCTATGGTGGATCTTAATATAATCTACCTTCAAGAAACTTCTGGAAAGGCTAAGAAAAGGTGCTATAGAATGGCCTCAAATTCTCAGGTTCCCTTATTACACATTTGACTAGAGGAAATCCAGAACTTCTGCTTTCCAACATGGCTATGAGCTTGGATTTCCTTGTTTGAGTTTTGGAACAAATCAGTTTTAACCTGCCAGAGGACATTGTGGCTTGTTCGCGGGGACTCCTTCAGTTTTCTGTGCTTGGACATCAAACACCAGAACCTTTCTATATTTTACTGTCTCTTACCCTCCATCAAAACATTGGATATGAGATATTTTGTATAGGTGACTAAGTTCAAGATGAGGGGATAGAAATGCCAGTGGCATACCCATGTGAATTAAAACTTCCTGCATAAATACAACAGTCTCTATATACAGATGTATATACAAACATATTCATTTCTTATTCCTCTAAAATAGATGAAATGGTCTCTTCCCACACTAACTTGACTAATGTAGTCAGATCTGCTTTCTAGTGTTTGCAAAATAATAGCTAGTTTATTTATCTTTTCCTAGCTGCAGCTTGTCTTGGAGCTTTACTACTTTTTCAGCCTGATTTATAAAGGAACACATTTTTTATTGTGGCCAAGTGTGAAAGTTCAATACATTTCGCTCTGTATTCTACATGTTATATAAATATAACATAGTGAAATGGGAAAATGACAACAAAGGAAAAAATAGTGGCATTGGACAGGATTCTATTCCACCTTTGTGTCCTGGCTTGTTCTCTTCTCCCAACCTAAGAGGCACTTTTGACATGACAAAGTTTAGGAGATTTCCAAAGCTGTAAGAAATGCTATTAATTCAGAAATTATTCCTGACTACCTGGTTTTCAATTAGTTCATGGGAACTGAGCTAATTTGGATTCTGTTCAGGCTTGTAAACCTTTCACTGCAAACACAGGCATAGCACACTGCAGGAATTACAACCGGCTAAGGTTTATTAGTTAGTGAGGAAATGTTTTCTGAGTAAGTGTATGATGTGAAAAGGCCCCGTTTTGATAATGGATGTGCCTTCCTGGGCTTTTAATTCCGTGTTTAATTGGGCACAAAATTCAGGCTCTCAGATTTAGCATGGGTGCTGGCCAAAATAATCAGCGGTAAAGTGAATGGAGTGGCATGGGACTTCCAACTTTGATTCAACTGCACCAAGAAAGCACTCATGTGGCGTTTATGGTTTTAAAGTATATTTCTAATGACCAGAACATTATGAGACATTGTCTTGATTGAGCTAAATGCCTTGCTGACATGGAAGAATGGTAAATAATGAACAAGAGACTTTCTGATTCCAGTGGTTGAGAGAGCTGCCACATTCTAAGCCACTAAATGTAAGCCAACAGTTCACTCTCAGATGGACCTAAAGTGAGGAAAAAGTGCCAGTGCCAGTGCTGCAAGAGCCTGTTCTCCCTCTACCTTTATCTGAGGGGCCCTTTATGTAAACATGTGAGATGCTGTCCAGCTAAAACTCTTCTGTATAGTACAACTTCTTTCTGATTAAACAAATTGAAATGCTGTCCATTTTGAAAAGATTCACCAATAGTGGTTTGAATATGATAAATAAACTATTTATCATAAAGCATCAGTTAGTAACCAAAATTTCCATAGAGAAACATAAAATGACTCATTTTCTGTTTTCTTAATTTGTTTCAATTGTGATTCTTTCCTTCTTGCTGTTCTTTCTCTTACATCTTAATGTTTCCTCCCTCCCTCCCTTTCCTTCCTTCCTTCCTTCCTTCCTTCCTTCCTTCCTTCCTTCCTTCCTTCCTTTCTTTTCCTTTAAGTATATAAACAATAAACAACAAAAACTTGTTTCTCACAGTTCAGGAGATTAGGAAGTCCAAGATCAAGATGCAAGCATGGTCATGTTCTGGTGACACCTCATAGCCAGTGCCTTCTCACTGTGTCCTCACATGGTGGACTTACTTCCTTATTTTCTAGTAACTGCATCAAAGATTAAAAACTTTTCTTTTCAGTATAACCTTAGTTCTGCCACACATATTTTCACCTGTAGTGATTTTCTTATTCAGGTCTAAATATTTTTTTTGAAATGTTCACCATTATTTCTTCTTTAACCCACAAATGTTTCAGATAGATGTTTTTAGTTTCCAAAAAGTTGAAGGAGTTTTGGCTATCTTTTAGTTTTAATTTCTAACTGAGTTTCATTTTAGTCAGAGAACATCTTCTAATTTATCAATTTTTTGAGGTTTGTTGAGAATTTCTTCATTTAAATATTCTATGTGTATTTTAAAAAGAAACTGTTTTCTCTAGAGAGTCAAGATTCTATGCACATCTTTTAGATCAAGCTTATTTACATTCTTTATTTGAGTTATCCTGAACAATTTTAAGTTTGCTTTAATCTCTGCTTCTGAGAGTTGGGTTACAATCTCCCATTATGCTTGTAGTTTTATTTATCCATGCTTCTTCGTCAGCCTTTGCTTTATATAATTCAGGGTGAAATTGTTCATGAATGTTTTGTCATACTTACAGATATTTCCTTCTAACAAACCTGTCGTGTCTGTTTTTTCCCATAATAACACTTTTTACCATAAATGCTATTTTTGTCTGCAGTGAATAGAGCTACCAGCTTTCTTTGACTTAGTACTTACCTGGAATATCTTTTCCCAGCCCTTTATTTTCAAGCTTTCCATGTCATTTTGTAGTAATTTGTAAGTACTATTGGACTTATTTTGTTTTACAAAAATACAAAGAGCTTTAAGATCACTCAGCAATAGATCCAGTGTAAGGCTCAGAGATTTAACAAAAGAAAAAAAGGTGTCCACAGAAAGAAGTTCTTCAAATACCCAAAATAATTTGGACATCTATAGGAATTACAGAAACAAACTTAGTTTTCTTCTTTATTTGTCCATCTGGACTTGGGAGTTTTTGAAACCTGGAGCTGCTTGCTTATTTGTTTTCTTATCTTTCAGGGAAATCTTGGACAACAGCTCTGGGATACACAGTCCTGAAGTTCATTTCCCCAGTAGGAGGCAATAATGGTGTAAAAGCTCTCCACGCCCTTCAGGGAGTATTATGTTTAGAAGAGAAAAACACCCCTAAAAGCATTTGTGAGAGATGACTGAGTGTTTTAATCGTCAGTGATAGGGACTTTTCCCCCATAACTATAATGCATTCAATAACACAATCTCCTTTCCCAACTACATGCACGCGTCCTTCAGAGCCACTCTCCCTCCGACCATGTGACCATTCAGCAGAGAAAAATCAGTCCGTTTACATAACAGCTGTTAGTGTGAGCGTTGACATATTACTTCAGGGCCTTCCGCCTATAATGGGTTTTTCAAATGTGTTGCCATGTTCAGTTGATTAGTTGTGGGTGATATGAAATGTCAAACTATTAGCCTTGACAACTACTGCCAAGGTTACTATCTTTGGAAAATATCTTTTTAATAATATAACTGTTTGTAAGTGGAAAAGGTGAGGCTCAAAATACAAAGTAACAATAAGTGTGGATTACCAAACCACTGATGGCTTCAGTCTTTCATTTTCCTTGGTGATACATGGTCTGGGGGTTTCTTTTTAATGAACAAGCACTGCCAATGCACCCCTAGCTTTCCATGAGCCACACAAATGTGGATTTCAGGATTGGAAAAAGAAGACAGGGAAGAGAGGGAGGACTGACAGAAACAAACACTTTCAATTGATTAACTCTACCATCTCCTGTGGGTAAGATGTCACCAAGTCACTTCACCACCTGTCCACAGATAAAGGTTTACAAACCTGGCTCTGATATGGAGGAGTTCTTAAAATCTGAATTTGCACATTTCAATCATCAGATGGTCCTGGTCGTCAGGGAACATGGGAAAGAGTCAAGATAGTCTTGGCCCCTTCTCCTTTTTTTTTTAAATCTTTCACTCTCACTAATACCACCCACACCCAGAGCCTCCAGTATTTTTACCAATGTCTTCTAATTAATGGTATTCCTAATTATAGTCAACTCTTCCCTGGTCCTTTCCTCCACACTTAAACTAAACTGCCATCACCTTTACCTCATCTGCATGACACTTATTCCCAATAACTGAATATTACACTGGGACATCAAGGTGGTCTGTAACTCTACCAGACATACAAGAATGTAGGGTCTCCCTATCAAACAGGGGTCAACAATTGTCAATGTATTTGCACCTCTTGGGAAAGATATTTCCATTATAAACTGGGCTTCCTGGAAATTACACCTCAGCCCAAGATTTTTGTTTGAGCTGAGAAATGCTGGTAGAACAAAGCAACAAATTTCTTTTATTATCAGAGTGACATTGACACTTACTCACTGAAAGAAATTAGAAAAAGACTGACCCATGAAAGCAGCTATCACCATCACTGGGAGTTCAGAGGCCAAGCAAGGTGGGATTCACCCACGTAATCAAGGTTTCAACAAAAGGAAAAAAAATATATATATATATATAATGATGTTTTCATGTCAATATGTACTGAGAGGCTATGATGTTGTCTTTTTCTTGCTTTTCACAACAAAATTGGTTGATCTCTTCCACAGAAATCTGTGTTATTCAGCGGATAAAGTGGGAAGGAGTTTACACAAGAAGAGAAAGAGGATTAAAGGGACATTTTATAATATGTGAAAATATGAAAAACAGTGCATCTACCCTGCATTATTGTTTAGAGCAGAGGCTCTAAAACTACAATGCTTTAATCCCAAATCAGATTAGTAGTTGAAATTCCAGGCACTGTGTCATGCTGGTAAGGAAGATATTTGGGGGTAGGGTGTCATTTTCTGTTACACTTTATAGGACCCTAAAAAAGGTTGCCAGCTCTTTACAGAAAGCTGGAACTACAAAAGCACTTGACTGACAAATGTAGGGAGGCTCTGATCCCCAGAATACCAGAAAAATGCAGAAAATTGTCAATGATATAATTTTTTTCCTGTAAGATATATGCAGATTTCAATATGTGGTTTATTTAATCAGTCCAGTACAAAATGGTGATTAAAAAAATTTAATGATACAGATTCTGAAATGTGATACAGATTTTAGTTAAAACTGGTACATGGGTATAGCTTGAAGAAACAGCAAGTTACAATGAATGAAACCCAAAGATCACCAAACAAATCGTGTCAAGGGAGTTGTAATTTTAAATGTGTATTTTTGTTACTTGTTTCTAAAGCAAAGATCTCAACTTATTTTTATTGAGAACACTCTCAAAATAATGTTTTAAATGCATCAAATAAAATATGGAGAATTACAAAGGGAAACACCTTAAAATACAGTTATCAAAATATTAAAAAACAAATATGTAGGAGACCCAAGATGGTGGAGTGGATAAACACTGCAGTTGCCACCTCCTGTGAACACATTAAAATTACAACTAAATTATAGAACAATCAACTTGGAGAACCATCTGAAGTATAGCTGAGCAGAAATTTTAAAACTAAGGATATAAAGAAGAAGCCACATTGAGCCTGGTAAGAGGGACGAGACATGCAAGGGGCCAGCATCAAACCTCAGTGAGGCAATTGAGAATTGGGAGGGATGTCTTAGCCACAGAGGTTCCCCACAGAGGAGCGAGGGACCCCAGCCCTACACCAGGATCCCCAGCCCAGAGTACTGGTGCTGGGAAGAGGAGCCCCCACAATATCTGCCTGTGAAAACCAGTGGGGATTCTGGCAGCCTGGGTGAGACGGAAGGCTGTGGGAAGCCCAGACTTTCTCTTAAAGGGTACGTGCACAAACTCACTCACTTGCAGGACTCACCCTGGGCTCCAGGAGAGGGCCAGTGACTTGGGGAACATGGGAGGCATAAGGGGAATGGGAGGGCAGACTGAGGTGTTTGGCTTGGGGCAAGGGCTGGAGGACAGTCGTCATTTCCCCTGTGTGGGGTCTTCCTCCATGCAGCAGGCACGTGGGTGCCATCTTTCCTGTGTTGAGCACTCCCCCATGCCCATGGCCAAATCTGAATCTGAATTGATCTGGTGAGCTCTGCTCACTCCACCCTGGTGACTCCCTGAGACCTCACCAAACCCAACTCACGTACTGCAAGAGGCTTTATTAGTGGCTGAACCTGAAGGGAGCCAGCATGTGGCAGCAAACCTCAGAGTGTCTTGGCTTTTTGTGGAACTACGCCAGACCAGGTACTGGTGACAGCTGTCCTCAGTTCACGGCATGGCCTCTCCCACATACCTCAAGATTTAGCATACACAGCGACCAATTGCCGATAGCTTTGTAGCTCCTACCAGGTATTCCCCAGCTGGTCACAGGCAGTGGCTGACCTTGGCCTGCACCAGAGCCCTTCCCAAGAGGCCCCAGAACCAACATACTTTGAGGTTAGCTTCAGACCACAGCAGAGCACCACCCAGTTAGCCCCATAAGTGGCACATCCAAAGGGCAGTCTCAACAGGCACCAGAGCCCACTGGGATGAATCCCCCCACACAGCAGCCCGTAAACTGTGGATATGGCTGAACACCACAGCCAGTCAGCCTGAGGGTCTATCCCACCCACTGACATGCCAATAGCAAGCAAGGCTCAACCATAACAGGAGGCCACACACAACCCACACAAGGGACACTCCTGGAACACCCAGTACAGGTGACCGGGAGGACTGTGCCACTGGGCTCCACAGAACACCACATAAGGCCACTGGCCAAGACTGGGAGACATGGAAGATCTACCTAATACATAGAAACAAACACATAGAGGCAGCCAAAATGAGGAAACAAAGAAATACATCCCAAATGAAAGAACAGGAGAAAACTAAAAAAAAAAAAAAAAAAGAACTAAATGAAATGGAGGCAAGCAACATACCAGATATAGAGTTCAGTGAGAACTTCAACAAAGAGATAGCAAGCATAAAAAAGAACATAAAAACCATAAAAAAGAACCAGTAAGAAGAGAAGAATACAATAACTGAAATAAAGAATGCACTAGAAGGAATCACCAGCAGACTAAATGAAGCAGAGGATCAAATCAGTGATTTGGAAGGCATGGTAGCAGAAAACACCCAATCAGAAGAGTAAAAAAAGAAAAAATATTAAATGAAGATAGTTTAAGAGAACTCTGCAGCAACATCAAGCATAACAACATTCATATCACAGGGGTACTAGAAGGAAAAGACAGAAAGCAAGGAGTTGAGAACCTATTTGAAAAAATAATGACTGAAAACTTTCATAACTTGGCAAAGGAAATAGGCATACAAGCCCAGGAAGCACACAGTCCCAAACAAGATCAACCCAAATAGGCCCACACCAAGACATAGTATAATTAGAATGCCAAAGGTTAAAGACAAAGAGGAGATCCTAAAAGCAGCAACAGAAAAACAACTAGTTACATATAAGGGAACTCCCTTAAAATTGTCAGCTGATTTCTCAACAGAAACTTTGCAGGCCAAAGGGATTGGCAAGAAATAATCAAAGTGATGAAAAGCAAGGACCTACAACCAAGATTACTCTACCCAGCAAAGCTATTATTTAGAAGTAAAGAACGTCCCAGACAAGAAAAAGCTAAAGGAGTTCATCATCACCAAACCAGTAGTGCAAGGAATCTGAAAGGGGCTTCTTTAAGACAAAAAAAAAATTAAAAATATGAATAATTAAATGGCAATAACTACATATCTATCAACTATTACTTTCAGTGTAAATGAATTAAATGTACCAATCAAAAACACAGGATGGCTGACTGAATAAGAAAAAAATTCTCTTACATATGCTACTTACAAGAGACTCACTTCAGATGAAGACACACACAGACTGAAAGTAAAGGGATAAAAAAAGTTATTTCTTGAAAATGCAAAAAAACAAACAAAATAAGCTGGGATAGCAATACATATACTTATTCCAGACGAAATAGACTTAAAACAAGTGCTATAACAAGAGACAAAGAAGGACCCAGTAATCTCACTTCTGGGGATTTATTCGAAGAAACCCGAAAAACTAATTTGAGAGAACATGTGCACCCATATGTTCATTGCAGCATTTTTAACAATAGCCAAGATGTAGAGGAAGCCTGTCTGTCGATGGAAGAATGGACAAAGAGGAGGCAATACACATATACAATAGAATATTGCTCTGTCAGGGAAGGGAATGGATTCTTGCCATCTTGGCAGCATGGATGGACCTGGAGGGTGTCTTGCTGAGTGGAGTATGTCAGACAGAGAAAGAAAGATGCAATGGATTTTGTTTATATATGGAATCTAAAGAACAAGAAACAAACAAACAAAACAAAAACACACTCATAGATACAGGGGACATTGTGATGGTTGCCATATAGGAGGGTGTTTGGGGGGATGGGTGAAAAATGGGAGAGGATTAAGAAGTACAAATAAGTTGTTACAAAGTAGTCATGGGATGTAAGGTATAGCATAAGGAATAAAGTCAATAGTATGGTAATAACTATAGTTCCAGGTGGGTACTAGACTAGTCAGGGGGATCACCTCTTAAATTATATAAATATCTAACTACTATGCTGTACACCTGAAATTAATATAAAATAATAGTGAATATCAACTGTAATTGAAAATTAAAAAGGGGGCAAAAGGTGAAGGGAAATAAGAGGCTCAAATTTCCAAGTATAAACCAAATAAGTCATGGGGATGTAGCATACAACATAGGGAACATAGTCAATAATATTGTGATAGCATGGTATGGTGTCAGATGGTTGCTGGACTTTTATCATGGTCATCACTTCTTTAGGTACATAAATGTTGAATAATTATGGTGTATACCTGAAGCTAATGTAATATTTTATGTTAGCTATATTTTTAAATAAAATTATTTTAAAAGAACAAATATGTAATATAGTAATATGTGTACTTTATTTATTTATTTATTTATTTATTTATTTATTCATTTATTTGATTGGGGAACAGCCATGGTCATTGGTTACACATTGGCATAGTTGACTCTTTTAAGGAGGGCGCAGCTCACAGTAGCCCATGTAGGGATCAAACCGGCAACCTTGGTGTTATCAGCACCATGCTCTAACCAACTGAGCTAATCAGTCACCCCTGTACTTCTTTATTAGTGCATTAAATAACAGGATCTGGTGCTGAGTTTAGTAATCCCTATAATTTTGAGGTAGTGATGAGCATAAATGGTAGTTTGATATCTCTGTAACAACTGTAATGTGATGTGAAAATATCTGATTTCTAGTGATAAAGTCACAAGTACTATCGATACTCTGGTGGTTTGTTGTCTACATTTATAATGAAAGGAAATGCCAAGTTTCAGTTAGAGGTTAGTGAAAATGGTATAATTATTTTCTCATTCAAGTTCACGGATCCTCTGAATTCTAACCATAGACATTTTGGGGGTCCATAGACTCCAGCTTAAGAACCAATGTAGTTCTTTTTCTTTCTTTCTTTTTAAAGATTTTTATTGGGGAATTGGGGGATTGGAACAGCACTGGGGAATTGGGGGAAGGGGAATAGACAAGTTGCTGTCCTTTGTTCTTCAGTCTAGCTGTGGAAGACATTGCTTCACTGGCCCAAGTTGGCACCATCATTGTGCTCTTCCCGGGCGAGGCAGATCAGTCGCCGGCCTCTGGACGGCCACTCACGCTGGCTACTGGCTACACATGGTAGCCCATGGCAACTCACTGCAGCAATGGCTGCATCCTACGCCGTCGCCGGCGACTCACGGCAGCCCAGCTCCAGGTTGAGCTGTTGTTCAGCATCTTAGCTGTAGAGGGCAGTGTCACTGGCCCTCATATGTGGGATCCGAACCGGGGCCCTCTGGCGTCCCAAGCCAGCTCTTAACCACCGCGCCACTCGGCTGGCCCCAATGTAGTTTATGAGGCAACAGTTACTGAGTGTTCTCTACGCTTTTTGAAAGAACATGCCACCCCCCTGCTTGTTCAACATCACAGGTCTAAGCCCCTCTCACTAAAAGCCACAGAGGCCATCATGGAAACACTGACATTCCCAGTCTTCATCCCATAACACGGCAATGGTGTCCAATCAGAGAGGTTGAGACACTTCTCCACGTCATAATAATCTTGCCAATTGGAAATTTCTGGAAAGTTTAATCATTTTATCATGGTAGTGGAGTAAAACAACACTGTTCACATGTATAATTCCTTCTGGAGTAACTGTTGAGCATGGAAATTCCAGTTTCCCAACTCTTGGTCAGAAGCTCTGACAGAAGAGTCTTCTTGGCTGCTGAGTTTCTGAAAAGGAAAGAAATGAACATTTTTTCAAAATTTCTTTCAAAAAAATTGTTTAAGTTAATGTCATTAAGGAAACAAACAGAAATTGGACTATCTTGAGAGGCAATGTAACAAGATACAGTGTCTTCAGGATCAAACAGATTTGGGTTCAAATTTCAGTTAGATATTTACTAAATATGACATTGAGTAAGTATTTAGTCTCTCCAAGCCCCAGTTTCCATAGAAGTAAAATGTATATGGTAGCACATATCCCAAGCAGCATTGGGAGGACAAAAATGAAGCAGTTAGATATGCGCAGACACTTAGAACAGTGCCTCAAACATGTGCTCAGTAAAGCAATGCCATCTTATTCTCTCTAAATACAATCATTGTTACCACTTCCCTTTTTGTTATGTGGCTCCTTCTAGGAGTGGTAGAGATGTCAATTTTCTCATCAGAAAAATGTTATGTTCTACTCTTAAAATTTCTTATGAAAATATTAATTTGGAAAACATATTTTTATAAGACATGAAAACTCCCTAGCAAAGAATAAATGCTAAGTTTCTGGAACAGAAAAAGAATTCCAAATACAGAGGAGAGGGAGGAACCAGAGCAAGAAGCTGTTAAAGAACAAAAATACTCTACTGATGGTTTAATAACAAAATGGCAAGGCAATAAATTGGGGTTCCCAACACCAAACAAAAATGTAATTATTCAGCTCTTCATGTGAACAGCACTATTGATCCAAATCACAAAGAGTTTTATAAAAATTGCTGTGTTTTCCTCCCTTTTTATTTTTAGCCTGGCAAAATCGATTCTTTAAGCATTGCCTCATATCCACAGGAGCAGTCAATTTATATGCAACTCACTATGTTAAGTTCCCTGATTTTTTAAAAATTCAACTTTGATACTTATTTTAGCCAATAATTAAAATATAACCTAAAAGGACTGAGGCTGGTAAGAGAGCAAAAGAATTGTATCAGATCATGGACTATTCTTGCTGTTTCCTAGGTCAATTTAAGAAATTTGGGTCAAATGGTGACTATTTAAATGTAAGGAGATCATCTATAAAGTAAGCAACAAGAAGCAACCTCCTTCAGAAAGGTTGTGTTTTTCCACCAATGGTATTTTAGTATCAAACATATTTAAATAATAATTGTAACAACCAACATTTCTTGAACAATTATTTACTATATTCCAGTCACATGAATTACTTCCTTTAGCCTTCACAAAAACCCTAGTAAGCAGGTACTATTATTATCCTATTTTACAAATCTGAAACTGGTTTATAGAGGTGCTGTTGATGTGGAGCAGAAAGTAGAAGGCGAAGTAAAGATACCAATTAAGGGGTCTGTGGGCAGAGACCATTCAATAAAAACTTCTTGCATCACCAACTCAAAAGTATTACAACTAGCCATCTACTCCCATTCTTTTAAAAATGAAACTGAAAACTCCCCCATCAGCTTGTACTGTCTCTGGCAGTCTTTGTCCAGAACTTTCAGCTAAGGTGCTGGAAACATTGGCATCAGAACTAGCCAAACAGACCCAGAAATGGGGGATCAATCCTTTCCTCTGTTCATCCTCGGGCAGTGGCTACCTGAAGAAATGGTCCTGATCTAAGACGGCCAGGGCATGGAGGTAAAAACCCCACCATGGGACATAGTTGGACACCTACCTTCATTTTTGGCAACATTGAAAGGGGGCTAAATAATTTTTACTCTTCAAATTGCTTACTATCATGAGCAGTGGGAGCATTGTAACAGAAAGAATTTTTGAAGAGGTGCAAAATAATCAGCATTGTCATCAGAGAGTTAACTTTGACAGAGTGGAAGCATACCTTCCAGAGAAGCCTAGAGTTTCTGGAGTTATTCTCTCTCCCTCCCCCAAATGTGATCTTGTTCATGGTTTTTTCCACAGAAAGGCTAGTGTCAGGTGAAAATATAGCTTTGGAATCCTGGATTCTCACCAAGAGGCCAGGTGCTTCCCCAACAATGCTATCAGAAAAAGGTTTCCCTTCTGGAATTTTGGAGTAAGAGTTTCATTTATAAAACTGTATTTGCTGAGATGAAGCATTGAGGACAGTGGTATTATTTTTTTCCTATCAATTAAGTTAGGTTTAGTTATGTAAAACAATCAATGAAGCTGAGGAGTTTTAAACCAACATTCCACCCCAGTTGCCTTTATTTTGGTTTTGTGATGTTAATAACTATTTCTAAGAGAGCAAATTTTAACATTTAATTTCCCAAGACTCTTCCCAACCTGTTAAAGTTTTCATTACGTGCGGAACTTCCACCATCTTACTTTTAATAGTCAATATATCCTGGCCCACATATAGATATGGACACAAAGATCAACAGACAAAAGATCAAGATAATTAACACCGTGTAAGAACCATTCTACTCAAATCGTAAGCATTACTTGTTACCTTCTAAGATCCTAACATTTCTATAGGCACTGAGGAATAAATGAGAAAGAAAATTCAACAAGAATATAACCAGTTACCATTTATTGTGTATTTATTCTATGCCAGGTACTGTACTGGTAACGTTGCACAGACGTTGACTTGATTCTCATCCATTCTCTGGGAGGTAAGTACAATAATTACTATTTGAGATGCAAGGAAGCTTAGAGTCAGAGAGCTGAGTGAATTTCCAGGCTCCTACAGCTGGCAAGTGGTAGACCTGGGGTTTGAACCCATACCTTTGACCACTGGGCCTCAAGTAACCTCTGCCCTGAAGAAATTTATACACAGCCTAAGGAATAAAACTCATGTGCACAAAGGCTGGCTGTGCAAACTACTTGGGAAAACACTTAGAGAGAGGCCTGGAAGTATAAAAAATAAGCCACAAAGTTGGCTACAAAATAAGCAGATATGTTATATGGCTTTCCTTGTAGAATCATCTCAGTAAGATTTTAAAGCCCCAATATCACATTCTGCCAAGTCCCAGTAAGAGGTAACATGATATTCATAATTGAATTGTATTAATTTATTGGGGTAGCTTTTCCCATTTCTACCATAACAAATAGGCTTTAAAAACTTCAATAGTGATGGTGTTCCCTTTTATATTCAGATTTACTTCTAACAGTATTCTGGGGAATTACTCAATAACTCTTACAGAATCTTGATGAAAAGATAATGGTATATCTATTGGGCATCTTTTTCTTTTTTTGCCATGGGTGGAAAATGAAGGTATATAAAGGCTAATAACGTTCTCTATGGTTTAACAGCAAATCAAATGAAATTATAGGTGTGAAAGAGTTTTGTGAGAGTGAGGAGCGCTATCCAAATATCAGGCATTATTATGAAGAAAGCTGATACTCCACAATGTCTTGACCACCACACACCAAGTACATTTTACTGACTAGCCTACGACATCTGCTTTAAATGTAATTTTCTAATTTATTCACTCACTTAACAAATATTCATATGTCAGACACAATGCTCTTGAGCTAGGAACCAGAAGATAAAACAGAAAAAGGAGAGGAAGCAGAAACTAGCTTTTCTAAGTACTAGTAAAGAAGTTATAATTCAGGATATCAGAAATCATGTGCCAAGGAACAAGTTGAGCTAAGAAACACTGGTTCCATTTTGCATGTAAAAAACATTCAATAAATGAATATTGATTAATGAACTGGAATTTCATTGAGGCAAGTTGAAAGAGCTAGATCATTTAAACAGATGCCAAAGGAAGTTTTGGCCATAAATCACTCATGGTTTTCTAATGCAAAATATCAGGAGGTGAAAAGAGTTTATAAAATATATTTTTGCCAAATAGTTTCTTCAAAAATCTTCCTCTAAAAGCAATATTTATATGGTCACTTTGGAATCTGGTTTTTTTCTTTCTAAGAATTTGAATGAGTTTTTAAAATAAGTGTTAGCCACTACTATCTCATGATCCAGCCAGCAACACAAGATCCTTCTATCTTTATTTGGAGATCAAATTCATCGAAAGTCTAGGCTTCTGTTCACAGCCACGAAGCCCATCCAAGCTCCAACATCTCCACCTGCAGGAAATAATGAGAAATTCATTTCAGCACCCAGCCTTTTTTGGATATAGGATCAAACAGTACACCCTACAACAATGTCATTTGGATTTTCTTTCCCATTTTTTCCACCCCCAATCCTTTACCTCTCTCCCCATAAAACACACCTATTCTTAAAGCTGATCTCAAGTCATATGCTTTCCCCAGTCATCAGAAAATGACAAGAAGTAGGAAATGTACCGCCTTCCTCTGCTGAAGAGCAAACCTCTTTCAGTGGTCTTTCTAGACAGTACAGCAGACATGCAACACCCGAGTCAGACAAACCTCCAATGACAGGTCTGAAGGTGAAAGAGAACAAAAATAGACTCTAGGATTCCACACATTTCTCTGACCACATAAAAAGTATTGACTAGAGTCCCAGAGAGTTGTGAACACTTGAACAATCTCAAAAGAGATTGGCTCAGGCCAGCACTGAGGAATTCCAACAAGGCACATTTCTTCTTGTCAGTTAATCAAGGTCCTGTGGCTTCAGCTTAAACTAGTGAACAATTCTGTCCTGACGTGATATTCAATAAGCTCAACCAATGTCATAGAACAATGTCATAGAACGTCACCTCAAGGTGTGGTCAGATTGCTTGGGGTGCCCCTTACTCCTCTTAGTGGTTACTTCTAGACCAGCATTGCCAATAGAACTCACTGCAATGATGGAAATGTCTTTTACGTGTACTGTCCAATGCAGTAGCGGCTGGCCACATGTGGTTCTTAGAACACTTGAAATGTGCCTCGTGGGACTAAACAACCAAATTTGTAGCTGTCTTTAATTTTAATTAATTTAACTTTCAATACCCACATGAGACCAGTGGCCACTGTCTTGGCCAACACAGTTGATACAAAGTCACATGTAGAGTTAGGAGTTTGCCAGGGAAAAGCCTGGCATGGTTTCTATCAGCTATATCTCTAACAAACTGCTTCTTTCCTGCCTTCTCTCTGCTTCCATATGCTAATCCATTTCTGATTTTCATTTTCTGACACTGCCATACTTGATAAACTACCCCCCACCCCCATTAAAAGACAATCTCAGCAGAAAAATGGCCAAACATCCCAGAAAGAATCTTAGGGTTCACAGTTAAAGTTTTTTCAGAAGTTACATTTTGTTCCCGTGTCTTTTGTATTATCTAACTAAAATCAAGCTAGCTAAACACTTCATGGTATAATTAATCATTTGACTTTTCCTGTCCAAATGGAACAATTTCCAGAGCTGCTATTGAGAGCCCTTCTAGGGGGCATAAGAAGAACATTCACTTGTGGTTTTGTAAACAGCCTGATGATCAGAATCACCTGTGAGCTCCTTCAATGAACTTTCCAAGGGCCCCTCCTAGGCCTGATGAATCAGAAAATGCAGAGGTGGGTTCCCACATCTCTACATTTGATAATCTCTCCAGTGCTAGAGTAACCAGACACTTGCAATCGGACCCACTTTTTGGAAGTCCTGGCTTATACAATATTGGACATGAAATTAGCAACAGGAATGTCCTCTATACTCTGTCCCCAGATCTGGTACAGTATGGACTTGAGCAGAAGGAAATTTCAATAATGCACTCTAGAAAATGCTGTGGTTTCAGGGAAGAAAACCATTTCAAGTTTAAACTCTTATTAGGAAGAAATTTTCTCCCCTAAGGAATTTGAAATGCCCATTCCTCCATTGAGGTATTTCAGTAAATGCTGCAGAACCATCTAGGGAACACAGACAATCGCTCAGTGTCCAAGTCAGCAAGCACAAGAAAGCAAGGTGCCATACCGGAGCCACCATTTGTAGGGCTTCAAGTAGAGCAGAAAGACAATTGTGCAGAAGAGACCAAGAGCATCACAGGGCAAAATGAGAACAGCATGGGCCCACAGAATACATCAGAAGAGGAAGTCCTCCAAACCTCTGGAACCTCACCAGTTCCTTTGTGAGGAGGAACTAGTAGTTTACATCAAAACACTTTGAGGGCTGGCCGAGTGGCTCAGTTGGTTAAGAACTTGCTCAAGAGTGTGAGCTCTGAGCTAACAGCAGTTCGAGTCCCAGCCTGAGCTGAGCTGCCAACAGGTGGCAGGATGGCTCAGCTAAAAAATATACATATATTTTTCAGTTGGTTATATTTCCAGATTAGTGTCTGCATGGTAACATACATATAGTTCTAGTTCTCTGGGTATAGGTCCAACCATTTACAAGTATATTTGTCATCTTCATAACAATTCCAAGTTAATAAACCTTGTGAAATGGTGCTGTGTGTGGCCGCCAGGATTGAATTAACCATCCTGATGATGACAGTCAAGATTCTGGTGTGTCCATCAAACCTGGCCAGTAGCTGTCCATGAAAAATAAAGCCTTACTTGGGCTCATTTCTATTGGGTCATCTGAAGACACAATCTTAAAATTTTGAGAACTAGAGACCAAAAGATGATGCCTTTGTTTTTAATGTTTCTTTTCCCTCCTTTCCATTATATTTTTATGCCAAAGACTAAAATACTTGCCCAAACTATACTGGGTCCATCTTTTGCCTTTTCTTCAAGAACTCTCTTGAGGGAGTGGTAAGCCGAGTTTTCTGGAGCTTTCATTTACAAGTGTGGAAAAAGAGAAAATGTATAACATCAACCACTTTGGTGGTGGAGAGGGGACAAACAAACTAATTAGATGGGGCAATGCTGTAAGCCACATCTATTTGTTTTAGATTTTCTTCAGTCTATAAGAACTGAGGCTAAAATAGATAATGTGTTATTTTCCTTGAATATGGGTAGATATTAGAGACTCAATCTCCTGATCCCATTAAGTGCTCTGAAAAAATGGGGGGCTTTCTCTTTATTCCTCCAGTAGAAATTTCTTGGGGTTTTCTGGAAGCAGAGACCTTAAACCCAAGAGGGCTTCCCTTCCCTTTCACTGGTTTGTGACTCTGACCTTTTGAAGAATTTGGTTGCATTGGAGATGGAGATGTAGGCAAAACTGGTCGGACACGTGCATCATTCACTCAATGACTCACACTAACACACTCATAGTGATTCCATGGGCTCTTGTTTTCTGCTGTTGAACATTTCCATTCTTGCTGCATTATGCTTCCATGCCTCTGTTATTAGATGCATCTGCTCAGACAAGTTTGCTATCATTTATCTCACTTATAGTAACATCGAGCACACCATTAGTACTGCTGAAAATTACCCTGTCTCCATGAAGATGCCTTAATAGTTTTGAAGGAAAGCTACCCAAATTATAGTGTGTGGGGTAGAGAGTTCACACCTGTCTATATATGTGAAGACCTTCAAGCACCGTGCTGCATTTTTTTTTTATTCATTTTCTCTGGAGTAGGTTAAACCTCTTGAACGAAGATCCATGCTCAGTACCAATGGGAAAGGAGTGTGTATGGAAACACACACGTTTACGTGAATGTCTTCATTATTTAAGTGCCATTTCTGCCTTCATCTCTTTCATTGCCTTTTCACTTTCAAAAATAAATCTGGTATTTACAATTATTTTATCATTTCTCCCAAACATGTGCTATTTGGGTATGCTGGAAGCCATAGCAAGTCTGTCTTGTCTTGTCTTATCTTGTCTTGTCTTGTCTTGTCTTGTCTTTCTTTCTTTCTTTCTTTGTTTCTTTCTTTCTTTCTTTCTTTCTTTCGTCAATTTGTAAAAGTATTGCTCTGGTCAATTTGTAAAATAATGGTTCTGGAAGCTTTAGTTGTTTTCTCATTTTTGTTAAACAATTGAGAGTTACTATGTAATTGCCTTCAGTTCCAACAGTAAAAAGAACTTGCTTTGCTTTTTAGGATCCACACATCTCTTAGTCCATGTACAGCCAAACAGCACTGTCATTCCCTCCTGAATTTGTGTCTTGAGCAGGGGCAGGAGAAAATTGTGGTGGTCTGGAGAATTCCAAGTAGGGTTTCTACCTCCTCAATGATTCTGCGTTTGTGTGTCCCCTGCTGGTTTTGTTCATGGTAACAGCTCTTGAGGAAGTAGGTCTGAGGAAACAGGTGCTTTGGTAGAAATAAGTAGAAGAGAATGAAAAAGACTAAAATATCTGCTACTACCTAAGCATTAATGAGCTTAGACTCCCCACCAAATGGGTAAGGATAAATATTTTTAGAAAATTTTTGCCTTTTAATTGACTGTCCCAGGAAGTTAGTTTCCATGCTTTTGAAGCACCTGTTCATAGCATTGTTTTACCATTTATCATAAGTAGAGGCAGGACACTTGAACATGGGAGAGAGAGGTGTGTGTGTGTGTGTGTGTGTGTGTGTGTGTGTGTGTGTTGAGATACTTAGTTCAGCTGCCCCATTTCCATCAGCTGCCCTATTTATTAAAAATATGGACAACTGGTATTTCCTTAAACTTCTCTAAGGTGCTGTGCAAATACACTTTTAAGGTTCCCACTTCCATCACTGCCATTTCCAGCCTAATAATTGCTCCTATATAGAAACTGTGGACCACCACCCCACTTATAGTGTGCTGAAATGCATCTGTTTAACTGTCTAGTTATGTATAATGGAAGTGTTATCAAATGGTGATTCTGAAATTTTCTTGTGCCTCCAAAACATGGCTTATTTTCCATAACAACCTCACTCTGGCTACCAGCCAATTCTCTAAGTGTGAACAGCCCAACTGTAAGTAGCTGACTGAAGCCCAAGCGGTTTTCATCTCTATATTCCAACATTGCTGGGCATATCTGGAGAGTGGTAGGCCTGACCTGGCAGGCACACATTGGTAGTATAGGTCAATGCTCCTTTGGGGCTGAGACCTCAGAGTGTCATCATAGGAAAAGAGAGAGAATCTCCTTGGATTGATACAGAATAAATACAGTTTCTGGTGCTTGGCCAACATGGGTCCAGAGAAGCAACAGTGGTCACTGCACTGTTAGGAAGGGCCTGGGCTGTGGTGGCCTTCCACATCTCCACCATGGCCACATGCTACCACTATTTCTCCCATACCCTAACAACAGCCTCCCACCTGCTCTCCCCACTGCCATGTGTCCTTCTTGCAACCTGCAATTCCACTCTGAATCAGAGTGCTCTTCAAAATCCCAAACTGATCATCTCACCTTTGGGATGAAAACTTTTCAAAAGTTTGTACTGCATTTGGAATAAAGACTAAAATCCTCAATATAGCTTACAAGGCTAGTGGGGCCTCTAACCTATGTTGCCAATCAACCTCAAGTCCAAAGAGCTTCCTTTGTTTGCATTGCTTATTTTGAGAGTGAATCTAACATTGAATTCTAAGCTCCATATGAGCAGAGTCAGAGCCAGGGTCAGAACCAATCGCTATATCCATGGTGCCTAGTGCAGAGCCCGGTATAAAGTAGGTTATCAATGGTTACAACTATTTACTGAATAAATAAATGAATAACTCATGTGGTGGCAGTGCCAAGAACAAGTAGCACCAGCCCTTGTGGAACTTACAGGAAAGTGCTCCCTTGGCAAGAACGTTTATGACCGTGGCCAGCTTTCCTATTCCTGTGGCTTCATTGGCAGTAAAATAATCAATCACAGACATCATCAAGTAGGGCCAGAGTAGAGATGAACAAAGATGAAGAACTTGATGGTGAGCAAAGCTGAGACACCTCCTGGCCATGTTTTGAGAAATGTTGGAATAACTGAGTCCAGAAATTTCCTTGGCAAGAGCCAGGAGCTCCAAGAAATATGTTTTCCCTTCTCATTATCACTTGGCAAGATTTGAGTAGTAGGCATATCAAGTTACCAAGCAACAGATACCTCTCTGGTACTAGAATATAGGGAGAGGTTCCAAGAATGAATAGCAAAGACTCAGTGAGCTTCAAGGGTTTTAAGCCAACATTGATCCATGGAATCCTATCACAGAATTCATTGAATCATTGAGATGTTGCCTCATCTCATTACACTTCCTCTAATCAAATACCAGAGGCATAAAAATGGTCATAACTTCAAAACATGGTTTAAATATATCTCAACCCTCTTTATAAACCTGTTTCTGGGAGATTACAGTCTTTTAAATGTATTTTCTTAGAGATCTTTTGTCATTTAAATGTCATGTTTGGAGACTTCCGGCAAGATGGCGGGATAGACAGACGCTGTGCCGGCTACCCCCAGGATCACAACAGAATTACAAATAATTTATAAGATATTCAACCTCAGAAGTTTCCTGGACACTAGATGAACAGAACCTCTAAATGAAGGACTTAAAGAGGAGGCCACGTCGAGTCTGGTAGGAGGGGCGGAGACGAGAGAGGGCGAACCCCGTGAGGGTCACCTCAGCGGTGGGGAGGCTTCTCCGGTTGGGGGCGAGACCCTCCGGCCCCACACCACGCTCACCACCCCAGAGTTACGTTGCCGGGAAGAGGAGTTCTACGATAGCTGGAAGGAGAAAATAGTGAGGACTCTCTTTGCTCGGCTCGGAGAGGCTGGGGGCGTCTGGAGAAACAGTGGAGCTGGCAAACCGAATTGCTCACTGGCGATCACTCACCCGGTTCCTGGTGGAGGGAGAGGCTTTGTGAGCGGGGCCCAGGAGCCTCCAGGAAGGACTGAACTGAGTGACTTTGGCACGGGAGCTGGAGGTTTGTGTTCCATTTGTTCCCCTGGTGTGGAGCTTGCATGCGGGTGGTGCACAGGGGACCGCCATTTTTTCAGGGCTGGGCCCTCCCACAGATGCTCAGGTCTGGGACCGCATTAGTCTGCTGGAATTGGCGCAGGAGTGCGTGCATGCATGCGTGTGCATGCGGCCTTGGATCCCCACCCTCCATACTGTTTGTGCTGCGTAGGCAGGGAAACGCCTGGCAAGCACACTTCAACTACAACAGACCCGGAAGTGCGCGACTCGCCTTAGATCCCTGATTTCTGCACTGCGCATGCAGAGTTGTCTTGGTGGCAATTGGCTGTCGGGCTGTTCAGCCTGATCTTTGAGCGGCTGATTGGGACAGGCTGAGACAGGGAGTTTTCCTGGGAGTGTAGGGCCGCGAGCTAGGCACCTGCGTGATTAAGCCGGGGCTTTCCAGGCGAGTTTGTGTGGGTTGGCTGCTCATGCAGGAGTGCATGCTGCTCTGACTTGGTGGGGGCCACTGACCACACCCTGTGGTGCCTCGGGGGCCTGCCCCACCCACCTAGAGCTGTGTTGCCAGGGGCACCCTGAGCCCCTGGTCCCTAGCTCCGACCTCTGCAGGCCACAGAGGGTTTTTTGCAGCAGCAGACAGCCCACAACAACCTGTGAGGATTTTTGGTGGTGTGCACAGTTCCGAAGCACACAGCAACTAATTGTGGGAAGCTTACTGCAAGTCTAGAGGGAGGTCGGCGCATGACCCACTGAGCCCTTCCCCCCAGCAGCTGGTGCTGAGTCGCCCAGAATCTCTCTATTGCTGAGCAAGTGGTCTGCAGTGCAGATTACAGCAGGCAGAGAGCCCCTCCTTTTTTTTTCTCTTTTTCCTTTTTTTTCCCTCTTTCTCTTTTTTTTTTCTTTTTTCTTTTTCCTTTTTTCTTTTTTCTTTCTAGGTGACCTAATACATCGAAGCAATCAGAGCGACAGCCAGAATGAAGAAACAAAGAAACATGTCCCAAGTAAAAGGTCACAAGAAACCTCAAGAAGTGCAACTAAATGAAACAGAAGTATCCAACCTTTCAGAGACAGAGTTTAGAACATTGACGATAAGAATGTTTCAGGAACTTAAGGAGGACATAAAGAAGGATACAGAAATCATAAAAAATAACCAGGTAGAACTAAAGAATACAATAACTGAAATAAATGTCATGTTTGGGGAATCTTTGGGTTCACCTCATATATATCATGACAGCAGCAATACATTATTTGAGCTCTTCGTAACCTCGTAAAAGTCAAGTGTACACCACTATGTCACATTAAACGCATTCAGATTTCCTAGAGAGTTTAATAATATGCTCTGTGACATAATCAGACACAACAGAAAGAGAGCAATCTGGATCCCTCCAACTAGTTTGCTCTGAATGTCACCAGTGTACACATTAGAAAATAGCATCTCACCAGAGATGCTCCTAGAATTTCTCCAGGCAAAACTCTGTGAATGGGACCTTCTGGAGTTTCTCCTTCTTCTCCTTGGCAAAAATGAAAGTCTCAGCAGCACCTCTTGAATTACCCAGAGCCTCTTAAAAAGAGTAGTCACCTCTCCTACCCTGCTTCCCACTCCAGTGATACTCCAAAATAGCATGAGTATGCTATTTTGTGCGCTCTGGGCACCAAAGGTCCAGTTAATTGCATCCAGAGAAAACTCCAGGTGACCACTAGGCTCTAATAAGTTGCGCCAGTCTAAATGAGCTATTTAAGAGAAAAACAGAAAGAAAAGATGAACAATTTGAAGGTCTTTTCAATCCTAGGAAGGGGGATTCTTTATACTCTAAAATGTCATATTGCTATTGTTTCTATTAACAAGTACCTCTTGTAAAATAATAGTAATAATAATTTATAAACATTATAAATGTTTTATATATGTACATTTAGATGTGCTTATACATTTATATATTATACATACTTAAAATGATTTATAAACATTATTAATATTCCCTTAGCACATCAAGCTCAACTTGTGAAAACATTCTCATTACCTTCCCCTTCCACACACTCCACCCTCAACTGTCTGATTTCTGTCAATGGCATGACTCATCTCCCAACAAGAAAGTTGGAAATTATATTTGATTTGTTTCTTGCTTCATGTCAGTCCTATGGATAATTCCTCCAGATTTCCCTCACATCCACCTCTATGGCATTCTCAATGCCACATCCTGGGAATGCAAAGGAGGAAATGGGTTTCAAACTTGATCCATTAAAAACACATCCTAATGGGTCTTTCTGAATTCAGTCTTTCCCTCTTGCAACATATTTGCACAAAACCACCAGGTTAATTTAGCATGGCTCCTCTATGATTCAGTAAGGCCCCCCACTCAAAAACTTTCAATAGCTCCTCATTGCCAACTCAATAAACTCCAATCCCTTTGCAGATTGGGATTGAAAGACTCTCTGCAGACTGATTACACCTGTCTTTCTAATTCCTACACTCTATATGGATCTCATTACCTCCCATTTATGAGCCTTTTTCTCTGCAGCCCTACTCCCCCACATGGTAGATATCACATTGTAACTGCGAGCACTTAGGTTCAGTCCTCTAGATACCTCCAGGTAAGGAAGTTCTTTAAGTTTAGCTAGAGTAACCATTCCTCTAAGCAACTCCTCTGATGTTCCAGCATCAATGGATTTCTTTAGCTTACTCCCAGTTCCACAGTGGTGACCTGTGATGGTCTTTGTGTACCTGCCTCTCTTCTTAGAGGGGAGTCACATTCAAGGTTAGGGACCACATTTTTATGTTTCCACCACCACCACCCATCGCATCTTACTCAGAAGGCACTCACTGTCTTAATAATTGTTGCCAAAAGGAAGAATAGACAATAGTTGATGCTTTCTGATTTGAGTATCTTCCTTTCATCCTGAGAGCAAAAAAAATGGCACACACACCTCCAGACTACAACACCCTCCACACGAAGGCAGGTGAACAACTTAATTGACAACTGCCCTCATGCGCTGAATTGAAATGACCTTCCTGGGAAATTGAAAACACATATCTCCTTTTTAATTTTTCTCTGTCCAAGAGGCTAAGTGACACAGGCCAAGGATAAGAACAAGTAGTTTTCTAAGCCTATGAAGAAGAGTTGTAGATTACCATGCTCAGAGCCAACGGGAAACTCAGGTGGGAAAATTAACTACCTTCATGTAAGAATTATTCCCCCTATTTCAGAAAGTTCTTATTCAAAATGGCTCTTGTGGTCCTTACTCTACTTTTATTTCAAACAAATACTTGGTTTCATTACTTTTGGTTAAAAATAATGATAATGATGAACCAGAAGCCATAATTTGGAGCAGATATTTTTGTATCAGGAAATCTTTTTTCCTAATATCGTTCCATTGGAAAAAAAATCTGTGTATGTATGTCAGTCTTTGCCTTCACTCTTAGTTCCTATGACGAGCCCCCAAAATGTCAACTGGACAAAATAATTTTCCAGGTAGTCCACCAAAATAGGGTTTATTTGGGAAAAGAAAAAGAAACAAAACCACTCCAGCAGTGTGAGTGTGCATACCTCTGGCCGCACACCTTCGGCCAGCCATCCACGTGCAAAAAGAAGATGTGCCCTTTTCCCAAGATGTCCCCCTATGTAAATCCCTCTCCCAGAAGTTGCAACCATAAAATTTTAACAGGAAGTTAGGACTAACGAGTAACAGGGAGTCCAGCTCTGCCAATAGACCTCCCAGTTCTATGGTTAGTCATCTTAAGATTCCAGTTCACTTCTATCATTCCCCCCTTTTGATCAAGACTATTTATGCTTCTGTTAACACTGTTTTCCAGGAATTCTTTTACAAACGGGAGTACAGTTAGCTAGGATTCAACAGAACCCTATTTTAAATATGGTTCTTGAATCCACACCACCCTTTCTTCATAATGGTGATTATTCTACCATTATGTCCTGTAATGTCTTGGATGCACACCCAGAAGGAGCCACCTGGGCCTGTAATGCTAAGAACCCATTTGGAAGGGTCAGCATTGATGTAGAAGCCTGTCTTGTGGATGAATCATCTCTGCCACCCAACCCCTATTGATCTGAAAGTTGATGGACATGTAGATCAAACCAAAGGGCATGAGTCTTTGTCTCTCCCCATCACTCACTTCCTCCCTGGGTTTTCCTGCCATAGAAATCTCAATTAGGATCTCTACTAATTTAAAAATTCTCGAGACCAGTACCCACCTGGTACCCTACATAATCTAAACAACATTATTGATTATATCCCCCCATACTGTGTTTCATATCCCTGTGACTATTTTGTGATGACAAGTTTGCACTCTCTAATCCCTTCACCTTCTCCCCCATCTCCCAAACCCCCTCCTATTTAGCAACTATCAGTTTTTGCTATATCTCAGTGATCACTTCATAGATTGTGTAGCTGCCTGACCACTGTGCTGTACACCTGAAGCTGATGTAGAGTAATATTGAATGTTAGCTATAATTAAGTATATATCTATATATAATTAAATATAATTATGAATATATATTATATATCATCACAGATATAAAGTGTAGCATAGGGAATATAGTCAATGAGTCAATGGTATAGTAACAGCTATATATGATGTCAGTGGGGGAGTAGACTGGGAGGGGAGTTATCACTTTGTGAGAGGTATAAATGTCTAATCATTATGTTATTTTGTACCCCTAAAACAAATTTAAAAATTCTCAAGACAAAATGTAAACTCAGAGATTTCTTAGTTTATTTCTTGTCTCTTGGTCCAAATGTTCTTAATCCATCTGTCAGAAGGTTCTATGAATAGTTGTGAAAGAGCTCCACAGATACCAAATGTAGCTTTCCTCTATTGCCTGTTTTGTCTTATTTCTGATCTGAGGTCTTATTAAACTTTGTTACTTATTTGTTTGACTGTATCTCCTGTCACTTAAGTTCCATGAAAACAGGACTTATCTCAGCCACCAGTGTGCCCCCAGCACCTAGAACAGTGCCTGGCACATAGTAGATACTCAATAAATACTTGCTGATTGATTGTGGGCAAAGTAAGAAAGTGTCAGGTTTTTCCTGCTAGTTTCACACAAGGTATAGAACCTTGAAAATGACTGAATTAAGTACAAACATGGAGATATATGAAGTCTGACAATTGAATTCATGAACTCACCCTAGAAAGAGTGCTACATACCTCATTGCTGAATATCACTACAGTCACCTTCCAAGTACTACCCTTGGGAAGCTATGCACTGACCCCAGTGCCTACCCTTCAAAGCAATTTTGGAACTCTTTTTCTGGAATGGCCATCAGAGCTGTCATCATATTACCCTTGATGTCTTAAATGTCATCAAAATGTCTTCCTTTCAATATTTCCTTTATCTTTGGATAAAGAAAGAAGTCATTGGGGGCCAGATCAGGTGAGTAAGGAGGGTATTCCAATATAGTTATTTGGTTACTGGCTAAAAACTTCTCCATAGACAATGCCATGTGATCTGGTGCATTGTTGTCATGCAAGAGCTCCTTTGGGACCATTTTTGCACACGCCTTTATGATGCCAAGATTTTCAGTTAAGATTTTCCTGTTTCTCTATCAATGTTTACTTGGTCTGCTGTGCTTCTCACAGTCAGCTGACAATTTTGAGGCATAATTCGACAAATATTTGCAATGTTTTCATCAGTCCTGCTCACTCATGGCCGCTCTGACCTCTTTATCAGTGACATGTTATCTCCCCTCAGAAAAATGTATAATCCATTTGTACACTGCTGTTTTCTTCATAGCATTATCCCCACAAACTTGGACTAACATGTCCCTGATTTCACTTCCACTCTTGCCAAGTTTAACAAGAAATCGAATGCTTGTTCATTGCTCTAATTCAAGCTCAGACATTCTTGCGGCAGCACAGAAAAACATAACAACAATAATGAATGCCACTCAGCAAGACAAGACACCAACACACATCGGCACGAACACAGCCGTGAGACACTGATATACCAAGGTTATGAAGCCTTACTGAGCTGTTTGTACAGTGCTGCCAATGTAAGCGCATGGTGGGAAGTTCTTGAACTTAATACCTCATGTATGTATATGTGTATACATACATATATGTATGTATGTATACACACATACATATTGAGAGGAGGAGGAGGAGGAGGAGGAGGAGGAGGAGGAGGAGGGAGACATAGATCTTTACTGGCTGTGAGCATTAAGCAGTCAATCTGTGACAAAGAAACCCACCCATCAAAAGCCTTTATACCAGTGTTTCTCAAAATTCAGTGGGCACTGGAATCACCTGGAAGTCTTCTTAGAATGCAGATTCTGATTTATGACATGCAGGGGAAAGTGCCCTAAATTCTGCATTTCTAGCAAGGTCATGGGTATGTTGATGCCACTGGTCTATGGACCACAATTTGAGCAATGAAGCTGAAGATAACTAGAGGGTGTTTAAAATAATTAAATACCAAACTTCTCATGTATGTGGCGTCTTTGACTCTCTCATATATGTGGGTTCCCATATGTACATGTCATTTTGTCTTGTTAATCTGTCTCATGTAGATTTAATTAGCAAACCAGCTGAAAGAACCTTGCAGGGTAAAGGGAAGTTTCTTCCTCCACCACACCATCACATCCAAAATCTCTCTTTGCAATTTCTGGAAATCACACTTCATAGTGCTATTTATATCTTTATCTATGGTTAACATAAGCCAAGATTTAAGTGATTGAGGTTATTTCTCATTTTACCTGAATTAGAATGCTTGCATATGTTTTTTTGGAAGTCATGAGCTAAGCATAAATATTGAAAGTATTTATATTAATATATACTTGTCTGCTAATAATTTAGATTTGATTTGAATTTTCTCGTGAAAGAAATCACCTTAATTATACACCTTAATTAATCACCTTAATTAATCACCTTAATTATGCACAGACAGAATATAGCCTTTCCTTTTCCCTATATAGCTATCTTTTTTTTTTCTCTCACTCGAGATAATGAAGTTAGAAACAACACCTCAGAGAATTTATCATTTTTTTCTTGGTTGAGCATAAATGCATAACCTGGTTCTTGCTCAGAGCTTTTCACTAGTTTTAGGGGTGAGTATAATACAAACCTGGAAGGTGTCTCTCTTTATACCCTGTTTCCTTGAAAATAGCCACAGAATAAGCCCTAGCATGATTCCTCTAGAATATGGAGGGCATGCACCCCAACATGAGGATTTTATGATCCATTTCAGGGTGAAGGGTGCCTTTTCCTCAAACTCTTTCAACTTAAAATATTCAGTATGCCAACGTGCCATATTTTGGCACCTAAAATCATGTGAGGGCTTATTTTCCAGCTAGGTCTTATTTTCAGGGAAACGATATGTATGCATCATTCTCTCTACATAAATAATCTTGAGACTCATAAGGAAAATAACATTATGAAATTAAATTCCCCATTGCCTTTGTTGGTTCATTTTAACAACTGTTGACTGGTTGGTTTAATAGAACAACTCCCTAAAAACATAACAAATTGATCAATCCACTTTGCTATTCCCCCACCCCCTTTTTTTTTTAAAATGTCACAGCACTTAACAGATTTTCTTTTTTTGGTAAAACAGACAATGAACAGAATTATGTAGACCTCAGACTTTGAAAATAAAAATATAGTAAGACACATATTACATAGCTTGGATAGTAGTGGTCTGTCCTGCAGGGGAAAAAAAGAAAGAAAAGAAAAATAAAATAATTAAATACCTTATTTTCTCTTAAGAACAGAACACCGACCAGATAACAAATCTTGTTGTTGTTTTTTCTTTTTGGTTTTTGCCAGTTATCCTAACCCTAGAAAGTATACAAACATATAATCACAGTGTAAATTATTCCCAATATGAAATAAGCAGCTTGGTAGTTGGCAGACTGTTTAATACAAGGGAAAAAATAGGGTGTGAAAAATTATATGTAAGCAATTTAATTCCCATTAAATGTTTTAACCTGTTTCTTTATGATGGCTGATGTAAAACAAATACACTCAGATTGATCCAGAAGGGAATCTTGAGTCTTCACACATATTATTTCATTGCTTTACAGATGTTTAGAAGAGTAAGAGAAAAGAGATTCTAGAGAGAGAGTGACTGTCCTTCAAATCCACTCCACACACGGATTTTCCAGTTCCTTTGCTGGTATAGCCCACGTGCCATTTTCCTCTTTGTGGGGAAATATAAGACATTGTCTTCTCATAAGCTATTTACTGTGGCTAAAATGATACTTGGCCCTCCAGATGTTTATAGAACACAGAGCTAAAGACAGACAAAGGAGAATGGTTCTGCATCAGAGACACTGAGAGCTCCGTTGATCTAAACAGACCCGCTGACTTCCATGTCCAGCCCAGGGATTTATTCTAAAGTCACCAGACTGTTGAAGTCTGTTTCCCCATCACTGGACAGTCCTGCAGGGGAAATCAGAGAAGAGAGAGTGAGTGCTTCTGGTACCCTCTATGGTGCTCACCCCTTGCAAGGTCACAAAACGGACATTCTTTTTTTAAATTTTTTTTATTAGTTTCAGGTGTGCAAAACAATAATATTTAGACATTATACCCCTCAAAAAGTGATAACCTCCCTCCCCCAATCTACTACCCCTTGACATCATATATAGCTGTTACAGTTCCATTGACTCTATTCCTTATGCTGTACTCCACATCCTATGACCATATATATATGGTCATATAAATATAAAATTATATAAATATAATTATATATATAAAATTATAAAAATATATATAAATATAAAATTATAGTTGACATTCATTATTATTCAGCTTCACCTTTAGGTGTACAGCACAGTGGTCAGGCATCTACACTGTCCATGAAGTGGTCTCCCTAATAAGACAAGTATCGATCTGATACCCTACAAAATCTTTACATTTTTTATTATATTCCCCAAACTGTCTTTCATAGCGCCATGGCAATCTTGTGGTTACCAACTGTGCTTTCGAATCCCCTCACCTTCTCCCTCATCCCCACCCCCCATTCATCTAGCAACCCTCAGTTTTTTCTCTATATCTCTAAGGCTGTTTCTGATTAGTTTGTTCATTTATTCTATTCTTTAGATTCCACATATAAGTGAAATCATATGGTATTTGTCTTTCTCCGTCTGACTTATCTCACTTAGCATAATGTTCTCTAGGCCCATCCATATGGTTGCAAGTGGTAAGAGTTCATTCTTCTTTATGGTCAAGTAATACTCCATTGTATAAATGTACCACAGTTTCTTAATCCAGTCATCTATCTAAAAAGTTTTTTCACAACAAAGGAAACCATCAATAAAACAAAAAGGCATCCTATTGAATGGGAGAAGATATTTGTCGATGATAAATCTGCTAAGAAGTTAATATCCAAAATTTATTTTTTTAAAAATCATTCAACTCAACACCAAAAAAACAAACAACCCAATTAAAAAAATGGGCAGAGGACATGAAGAGACATTTTTCTAAAGAGGACATATAGATGGCAAACAGACATATGAAAAAATGCTCAACCTCCCTAATCACTAGAGAAATGCAAATAAAAACCACAATGAGATACCACCTCACCCCCATCAGGATAGCTATCATCAATAAATCAACAAGCAACAAGTACTGGTGAGGCTGTGGAGAAAAGGGAACCCTGGTGCACTGTTGGTGGGACTGCAGACTGGTGCAGCCACTATGGAAATCAGTATAGAGGTATCTCAAAAAACTGAAAATGGAACTACCGTATGACCCAGCAATTCCACTCTTAGGTATTTATCCAGAGAAATCCATAATGCTAATTCGAAAAAACTTGTGCACCCAAAGGGCTATTCTTGAGTAAGAGGTCACTCAAAGCTCCAGCTTGCTTTCAAGCCCAACCCCTCCTATGGCCATGGCCCTATTTCCTTCGTCTGCCCCACCCTCTTTTCTGAAGAATAGGGACCCTCACTCTCCTAATGTCTTGAAAACTCAGTGGAGGCCCCTAAAGATGAAAGCAAATATAAAACCTCTTCTGGTTTCCCTCTCTGGAGCTCTCTGTTCAGGGAGAAGGAAGTTATTTTGTTGAAGCTCACCTATCAGTGTGCTCATCTGGTAGGTAGAAATGAATCACAAGCAGGCATCTTCTGAGAAAATGAAAGTGGACTCCAATACCTCTCTTAATAAACACAGCCCACATTGAACATCGCATGTGGGTTATTGCTCTCCAACTTCTGGCCACCTAAGAGGGATGTCCAAGACACTCCTTCACATGTTTACACACACACGTGCTTATACCCCTGCATACACACACACACACACACACACACACACACACACACCTGCACACTCACACTCCTGCACATACACATTCCCTTACACACACTCTCACTTTCACACACACCCTGTGTGTACACACAATGACTGTGGAATAACAACCCCCAGCTCAAAAAAAACCTCACCATACTTTCAAATCCAGTAACGACCAACCAGATGCCCCAATGCAAAAATGCCCCATTTCCATGGTCTGCTATTTTATATTTAGGACCACCTAGTAGGCCTTCCTAAGATAGAAACTTAAGAAGTCCTAAAAAAAAATTTTTAAACAACTTCACAGTTCTGCAATCCTTCAGCTACTTAGCATTCTGTTTGCCCTCAAGAATCCTGCCCCTTCTGGAGCTCAAGTCTACCTACTTGCAGCCACATCTCTTTGCTCTGTGCACTCCACTTTCATGGTAACTTTCACATTCCGCACTCTTGTTCTTCCCATGGACCAGTGTCCTGTCCCTGAAGCTGGCAGATGTCCCCAGTGCTGACCTCCACGTGGGTGTCTGAATTGTGCCCACCTGAGGGCTTGCCTCTGTGTGCATTTCAGTCCCCATCATCTGGACCCACGGTCACCCCTTGATGGACATCCACAACCCTATTGGTTTCCTGGGTGACTGCTAGTTGCCTAACACCATATTTTACCAACCAGATGGGCCATCCTGGTTCTATTACTGTCCATCAACACCTGGACCACCAGGTTCCGTATCCCAGGCCACCTCAGCCCCCATTCCAGGATCCATCTATGTCAGGAGGTAAAATTCTTACACAAATACAGTAAGACAATTTATTCTAACAACCTGCTCATCTATGTATAATAACATTGCTATATTTTTTTAACCAAGTGAAACCACTACCAAGAAATGGGACACAAAAGATTCCCCTCAATCTCCTTTGGCAAAATTGTATTTCGTTTCCTGACATTCAATTACAGCAGAGCTCATAGACTTCACATGACAATATGGATGTTACAGAAGTCACACAAGACATTCCTAAAGAAATAAAAAGAACTCTAATTTCTTAACTAAACAAATCAAGAAAATATTTTGTCAATTTGATTATGTTCAAAGAAGCAACACTCAATACTAAAATTATGTCACATCATAAAATAGAAACTAGCACTAAAAATAAATTTTTAATTGAAGAAAAGTATATACAGATATATTTACAAAATAGAAAAAAGCTATCAATAACTTTAAGAGGAGATATTTGGTTTGTTGATCTGTTTCTATGACTCTGAGCTATTTTCGGAAGCTGATTGTATGAAGATTTCATATAATCCTTTTGAATCCACACTTATGCCTTTACCATGAAAAAAACAAATTCAGGTCCCCAGCAAAGCACACACAGTGTTGGAGTCATGTGCATCAAAAAGGAAATGGCTTATTTGAAGAGAAGGAAGAAAGCCAGGTAAATGTCAATGATTCTAGACAGCAGGAACTTGGAGCAGAGGAAACACTGCAGAAGGGAGGCAGGAAATGGGAGAGGGAGAGGCATCACCACTTACTGACAATGGGGGCTTTTCCACTCCAGGTCATTCCTCTGCCTCAAGGCTGGGAGGCCACTGAATACATCTGCCATATATCAAAGAACATCACCTGTGCAGGAGCAAAGGGCTCAAACTGTCAAGGTATTCTACATTGAAAAATTATAAATGTACATTCTGATGTGAAATGCTTCAATATTTTTATAATGACTAGAGAGACTAATGCACTGAAAGTTGTTTGGGGTATTTACACTCCCCGGTCCTGGCTTGCTGCGCTCATGGACAAACAGGCCCAGCAGAATTGCATCGTCACCTTCCTCCTGGAAATCTGAGCAGAATACACTGCTCTCTTCTTTGACCAGTTTATCAACCTGCCCAGTGCCTGGAATGGCCACTTGCTCCAGAATTCAGGCACCACAACTAAACTGTATGCCTGTTTCTTTTCAGCTTTCTTTTAATGGTGGCATGAAATCAGTGCATTTTCTGCAATCTTCTCAGCTTTAATAGGGCTGGGTGATCTTGAACCTGCACAAAGCATCTGAGAAAGTTCCAAAGGCATCAAATGGAAGTCATTAAATGGAAGCCCCCAACCCCTCAACTTCCCATTAGAGAAGCTACCCAGAAAGCACCTTACTTGTTTTGGGGGAGCCCACCTGCTGCACAAGCTGCCAGTGTGGCTAGAGGATGTCTGAAGTTATGTTTTAAATTAACCTACAAAATACACCAAGTCTGAGCAGGAAGTTTTCTGCATGTTTAGGAGTGATTCTTTCTCCTCCTCCTCTCCTTCCTCCTCCTCCTCCTCCTCGAGCTGGGTTGGAATTTTTTCTGTGACATTCCTGTCCTATTCCTGTGGCATTCAGTGAGTCACAGCCCTGTGTAGGAGGACTTCCAGCTCAGGAACCTTTAACAGAGGAAGAAAACATGACTGGAGGGGCCTTATGCTTCCCCAAAGCCACACAAGTGGTCAGTACAGACAGGAGTAGCACTTAGGTCTGGACCTCCTAGCCCGGTGACTTGTGCTCTCTGCCGTGTTCCCTGCCTGAATGTGAGAGACTATGGAAAGTGCCTACCCATGTCAAGCCCTAGCAATGCATCAGGAAATCTCACAAGGAAAAGTTAGGGGTTACAATGGTTAATTTTATGTGTCAACTTGGCTGGGCCACAGTATCCAGACATTTGGTCAAACATTATTCTGGATATTTCTGTGAAGGTGTTTTTGAATGAGATTAACATTTAAATCAGACTTTGGGTCAAGCAGATTACCCTCCATAATGTGGGTGGGCCCTACCTTGTCAGTTGAAGGCCTTAATAGAAAAAGACTATCCACCCCTGAGTAAGAAGGAGTTATACCAGCAAACCCCCTTTGGACTCAAACTGCAAGTCTTCCAGCCTGCCAGCCACCCTGCAGATTTTGGACTTTACAAGTCTTTTTACCATATCATGTGAGCCAATTTCTTAAAATAAGCCTCTCTCTCTCTCTCTCTCTCTCTCTNTCTCTCTCTCTCTCTCTCTCTCTCTCTCTCTCTCTCCCTCACTCCCCTTCTCTTTTTCTCTTCATCCTGTTGGTTCTGTTTCTCTGGAAAACTCTGAATAATCCAGGGGTAAAAACACTCCATAGGTGAAAAGCTCCATCAGAGTACTCAAGATTCTAAGTTAAACAAGTTTAACAACTGAATCTAAAAACCATAACATTTTTAGTATCCTGAGTTATATACTACTTTTTCAGTAGGTCAATGGGGAAATGAAACAGAAAATGCACACAAGGAAAGAAGAGAAGAAAGTATTTGTAAATTCTATTCTTATATCCGAGGTGTGATAAAATAATACAGTAAATGTTTAAATTAAAAAAAATACAGTTAAAGACACATTGCCATTAATCCCCCTCAAGACACCCCCCCGCTTCAAATTCCATGATTCTTGGCACTTTCTGAAGCAGTTCTGGGAGTCCTCTTTAGTGAGTGTCTTTAGTTGTGTTGTCATGGCTGCCTCGATGTCCTGAGTCATTTTGACTTTGGGGAAGAACCAGAAGTAGCATGGTGCCAGATCCAGTGAATAAGGTGGGTGAGGACACACCATAATGTTTTTATTTGACTGAAATTGCTGAACCAGAATCAATGTGTGACACCGAGTTTTGTCATGATGGAGGATGATTTATGACACACTTTAAAACACACATTTTCTCAACCATAGCTTACACCCAAGTGACTGCACTGAACAAGTTTTTGAAACTTGTCACACACTGTTACTAAGGTTCTACGTGCCACTTCCCGTATTGAAGATCCCTGCCTTTCCATTGGATGGCACTCAGCATTCACTGTATGTTTTGATCACATATCCGTAACACACATTGCTTCTGGTACAGCAATTTCTGTCAAATAAAAACATTATGGTGTGTCCTCATCCCCCTTATTCACTGGATCTGGCACCATGTGACTTCTGACTCTTCCCCAAAGTCAAAATGACCATAAAGCATAAACATTTTGAATCGATTCAGGACATCGAAGCAGCCAGGACAGCACAACTGGAGACACTCATGAAAGGGTACTTTCAGAACTGCTTCAAAAAGTCTCAAAAATGATGGGATAAGTGTGTTCGAAGCAAAGGGAGTATTTTGAGGGGAATTAATGGCAATGTGTCTTTCACTGTGATACATTTTTTTTTAAATTTAAACATTCACCATATTGTTTGATCACACCTCCTTGTATTACTCCCAGTTAAAACTAAAGTGAAGTGAAGCTAAGGAATATTTCATATTGATGGTCACGCTGATATATCACCTTATATTTCCACTTTTATTTCCATTATTTTGTTTGTTGTTTTATTACCAGAATCATTATTTAAATAGGATTCCTTATGACATTTTCCCCAAAGAACTCAATAGCTTTTTACTTACATCTAAGTCAGTTGTTTTACCAAAACAGGGAGTCAAAGGTGAATATTTTTAAAAATAATATGATCTTACTTTCATGTAAATCATGTGGGAACTAAGAATTAGAAACAAGTCTTTAAAAAATATTAAAGTATACTGCCCTTAAACTGAAGATTTTCTTTTTTCCCATTGGGTTGCAATAAAGTTGCCATAAATCTTTGGTTGAAGCAAAGAACAGCAAGGTTGTCAAGAAGGGAGTGAGAGAAGCAGAAACCAGAACCAACCATCAGGTATGAGTGAACCAGATGAGCCACTGAGGTCCAGAGAAGTAAAGGAACTGGGGGAGGCCACCAGGGGAACCTCAGGCTTTCTGAGCAGTGCATCACCTCCAAGCTGCTCTGCTGGGGGGGTCCATTCCAGACCTAAGAGCTTTGCATAACGTGATGCTTCTTGAGCCCCTTATTAGTAGGCTTTCTGCATGGGAGACTGAAAGGCCTTTTAATTCAAAAGGCCTTTCAGGAGTAGTAAGTAAACCTGGAGTGTGTTACTCCCAAAGCCCGATCGCTGGAAAGAAGACATTTTTATTTTCTGGTCCACACTGCCACCTGCTGGCCTGGCCGTCTCTCTACATTAAGCACTTGCTGTTTCCTTCCAGTAGATCCGGTATTTATATTTTATTTTGAAATTCATATATTTGAAGTGTTACTTCACTATATTTCCAATAAGATTAAGGAAAGAACTTAATAAACCAATTCATCGAACGCAAGTTACTTTATATTGACTGCAGATATGAAATGAAATAACAGTCAAAAAGCTAAAAATAACTAGCTGATTCTGAACATCCTAAGTCTCATTTGGATAATTAGTCAGTTGTTTGGTTGCCCAGTAATTATAGTTTAAGTTAAACAGGTAAATCTGATGGGTACGTATTTGTTTGTGGACAGGGTTAACAACGTGGTTGATGAAGCATCTCTTCATCATTCTTTCAGAGCTCCATGGTAATTAGTGGGCTGTTATGGAGTTTTTATACAACATATGCAAATAAATATCTAACACAAAAATGTCTCTAGATGACAGACAACAGATTCATGAAAAGCAGTGATTTATTATTAGCATGGACTACTTCAGGGACATCAGTTACTACAGGTAGGAAACTGTCAACAGATGTTAGGAAAGTCATTTCAGAGGGTTTTCAGAACTACAAGGCTCATTTAGCTGCTACCTACATAAATGAGTTTGCAAAGTCCTTCAAAGGTTAATCATTCTTTCCCTACCCTTTTAGCCTTCTTCGTTTCACTCTCTTCTCACCACTAAGTAAATAAAGGAAAGGAAAATAAGGAAGGGTGAGGGGATAGAAGGAGAGAGAAAGGGAAAAGAAGAAAAACACACATGAAGTTCCCAGAGATTAACTGTCAGACAGTCGCCTGCCTTTAGGTAAAATCCCTAACTTCCTCAATAATATATTCTGATGTAGGGAGTGAGCTTGGAGAACCTGTATTTACTCTTCTTAGAAAAAGAAGAACCACAAGAAATGTTTTCAATGAACAGAGAGCTTGCAATATTCTCTGGTGAATAAATAACATTTGCAAAACCAAGTGTGTGTGTGGGTGGGTGGGAGAGCAAGTGGTGGGGAATTGACTGAGTCATAGGCTCTCAAATGATCAGAAATCAGAGCTTAAGAGAGACAACTATTTCCTCATCAGCTGCCTCTACTTTTCTGTGCCCTGGTGATATAATTGCTAATGGAACTCGAGCCTCTCCAACCTGGCCAGAGAAACCCAATTCTTACCCACTTATATACTAAGATGATCAACAGGCCACCAGGTTCTGAAAGAAGCACATCTTCCGCAGCTGCAACGTCCTGCTCTCAAAACTCACAGGTCCTCTGGGCAGCAGGATGCAGTGTGCGGGAGGTGGGAGTAAGCTTCAGGACACTAGATTTCACTCCTGCGCCTGACTTTATTGTAATTACAGTGGAATTATTACTGTATCCTCTGCTCTTAAGCAGAGGGGATGATGTAGCCTAAGTAGCTTCTCCACTTTTTAAATGCCCAGATCTTATTGAGAGGACCATTTAAGACATTTTTGTCATTCCTTGAGGATAAAAGAGATGCATGACCATAGAAAAAGTGAGAAAAGAAAAAGAAAAAACAAAACAGAAGTAAGTAGAAATACAATGATCCGTTCTCCAGCTCCCCTTCCAGTGACACCTCATCCCTCTTCCCCCTTCACAACCTTGCTTTTGAAAAGAGCTGCCTCTTGCTCTCAGTGTGCTCATTTTCTTACCACACCACCCTCCAGTCCTTCTTCCAGGACTCCCACTTCATGCATTCAATCCCATGGGTGCTTTGCAAGCCTCACAGTTCTTGACTTCCCAACAGCATCTCCCCTCACCTGCGGACACCTCAGAGCCTCTTGCTTCTCCGCCACCTTTTCATCCTCCTTTGGAAGGCTCGTCCTTGTCTACCTGGCTATACTCCAGTGGGCCCTTTTCTTTCCACTTGAAATGCTCTCCCTAGACCTGCCTAAAGTTCCAACCCTGTCTGTAATGAGAATTGCCAGAGGGTTTTATCTACTTATCCCTGGGCTCCATCCCAGGCCAGGTAAACCAGAATTTCTTGGAAGAAGGGATCTGGGGAACTCAATATTTTTAAAGCTTCCCAGGTAATTTTTATGTTCAGAGCCAGGATGAACTCCTGGATCCTTCTCCATGTATACTAAGATGACCAGCAGGCCACCATCAGGATCTGAAATAAGCATGACTTTATCAGCAGCCATGTCCTGGGGTCTAAAACTCACAGTTCCTTTGGGGAGGGAACCTGGTTCTCAGACTTGGCTGCACAGGTGGAGTTGCCTGGGGAGTTGTAAAAGCTTCTGAGGGCTGGCTCTAGAGTGCCCAGGTCTGAGGGGTCCCCTGGGATGCAGGAATTCCAGTGTAAAACCAGGAAAGTCCCAGACAATCCTAGGCAAACTGGGGCAAGTTAGTCATCTGGCCCGAGATTCTGACATAATGGTGCAGGATGGTCATTAAGGATTTTAAAAGCTCCCCGGGTAATTCTAGGGTGCAGCAAAGTTTGAGCTTTCCTGGGCATTTGAATCCTCTGGAGGGCATATTAAAGCACAGACTCCTTAGGTCTGGGATGGGGCCATAGATCCTGCATTTCTAACAAGTTTCAAGCCAATGCTGATGCCTCTGTCCAGAGACCACACTTGGGGAACCTCATTCCCTACTTCAGCTCAGAAGACCATCCTCCCAGTAACAAAGGCAACATGTGCATCTTTAGATAGCCCCTCCTTCCAGCCCTGCATGCAGGTGACCAGCTGTGTATTTGACTTCTCCAATTTAAAATTACCACGAAGGAATTCATGATTATCTTTCCCCAAGCCTGGTTTCTTGTGATGGTCTTTATCTCCCATAACTCAGAAAATTAGGAGTCATCCTGGAACAGAAATCTCCCTCTATTCATCTCCAGACCCAAGTCATCACCACCTTTTGTTGGTTTTACTACTTAAGTGTGTCTTGGGTTTTTATCTATTTCTCTCCCTCTCTGCTACACCACCCTGGTCTAAACTCCAGCATAGCTTTCTCGCTGGCAATGCAGTCACTCCTAACTCATCTTCCTCCACCCCCCACCCAACCCCCACCGCCACAGTGGTCCCTCCACTCTGTTGTCCAGAGCATCTTTTCAACATTCAAATCCATTTGCATGCTCCCCTTCCCAAGCCCCTGAGTACTTTCCCGTGCCTGGCCCAGATCCCTTCCCCAGGCACACTGTTTCTCTCAGGCCTTTTCCTGTGCCCCCACACTTACTGTTCTTCTTGTGGGGGATGTCTCCCCACATACACACTCTCCATTCGACTCTGTCCTCACTGAGTCTCATAGTAATCATGACCCCTATTGGTCCTCTCCTAGTCTTTAGTATACCTTTCCCTTGTCATTGATACAAAGCACTGAGCTGGATGGCGTGTGTCAACCTGGCAAAGCTGGGAACTGCTTCCCAGACACTTCCCTGCATGGCTCCAGGTCAGTGTCCCCCAAGGAGGAACTTTCCTGAGATCCACAAGGATCACGTGAGACGATGCTGGCTCTTCAGGGTGGTCACCTTGGAAACAGCAATGGACAAGTGTGGAGAGGTCCACCTTCCTGGCGTGGTCTGACCCTCCTTTGCCTGGCGCCCAGGGTGTCCTCCTGACACCACCTGCTGACCAGCAGCCAGTAGGGGAGAGCTGCTGGGATCACAGCTCCCCCATGAGCTCCCTATGAACCACTAAGTCCTCCCCATAACACTCCCCACTACCCCTCAATGACCTCCCCATGGGCCTCCTTAGGAACCCCCATACCCACCCCACAACCCTACACATAGTCCCCCCATGAGTGCTCCATGGGTTCCCCACCAGGGGGCACCTCAGTAACTGGATGTGCTTATTCCAGGAACCCACCCACCCAAGCCTGCCTGCCCACCCCAGGGCTTCACGTGACCCAGTGGGTGCCTCTGCTGGTTCTTCCATGATGCCTTTGCAACCCCACAACCCCGGCCCCCTGGTTTGTGAAGGTCGAATTCCCCCATCCACTTGTTTTCCTCGCGCTCGTGGGACTCTGCTTCCCTGCATGAACCCAGCTGATACCCACCTCATCCCAGTTCCCCGCATATGCTAGTCTCCTGATGCATTGTAACCATCTCTCAATTTTACTATCGCCACAGTTTATCTCTGCAGTTATTGGATTGTCTATCATCTCTCTCTAGACCAGAGTTTCTCAGTCTCAACACAACTGATATTTGGGGCCAGATAATGTGTGTTGTGGGCTTTAGAGTCGTCCCTGGCTCTACCCCCAGATGCCAGTAGCACCTCCCTTCCCTAGTTCTGACAAAGGATGATCACAGTTCCTGTGCAAAGCTGACGCTCCACATTGCACCACACTGCAGCCATCACGGCTGAATATCAGACCCAGAACGAATCTTCACACATTTCCCCATAACTGTATCAGCATGTATCTTAGTTTGGGTTCTTCAGGGACAGGATTCGCATGCAAATGGTTTATTTGAGGGTGCAGAGAACACGGGGGTAGGGGAGTGGATGAGAAAGTGAGACAGGGTTGGGAACTTGGCAAATAAAAGATACAATTATTAAGCCTGGTCACTTTGGACCCCAGAATGTAACCCTGCGGGGATGTTTGGGCAACAGCATAAAGCGCTCTTCCCAGAATGACCCCACCAGTGGGGCAAGGAGCAGGACGGTTAGTTCCCTGGCATTTCCATCCTGCTGGGCATGCACAGAGAGGTCCTCTTAGGCTCTAAGGGAAGCCCCCCAGGGCTGAGGCCGTCAGACCTGCGGGATGTGGACTGCTGGCCTGGCAGTGTCTGCTACAACCTGCCTCCTCCTCCTCTCACACCTTTGGCTCCCATCCCATGTGAGCTTTCTTGTAAATGCCTGTCACTAACCATAAGAGGAACTAAATATAATAGGACAGGTGGCTCCAGGTAAAAAAGCATCCCACCTTAGGAAAAACAAGTCACCAATGCAATACCACCTCTACTTTTTGCACTGATCAGTTAGGTAGACCTCACTGTAAACAACCAAAGTTCCTGAGATTTTTCTCTGTAAGCAAAATTATTGCAAATTCAATACTTTCAGCAAAGGATGCCCTTGTGACAACTTGGCAATAGTCCCTGCCAATTTTTCTGGGTGTCTTGAGATCTTTCACAGAGACACTGACATGCTCATTAAGTAAACATCCATTAACTGCATAGAATGATGGTGCAAAGCAGACCACGGGCTCTCAGAGACTGCGTGGAGCAGGCACTAAGAGAAGGCAGCCAGGGTATAATGGGCCAGAGGGTGTTGCAAGGACACTCAATATGGCACCTGCATCCCTGACTGAGATAAATGCCATCCCAGGCTCCAGGCAGCGTTGTAACTCAGCAGTTCACTTTCAGGGTCCCCTGATTCTGTTTTCCATACCCACTTCCCACCTCTGTCACCTAATATTGGCTGAATGCCTAGATATAAGGCATTTTCCAGGACGTCCTCTGTTCTCCACTAGGTGACAGCTCTCCAGAAGACCTCTCAGTTTCAAGTTCTCCTCTGCAAAGAGGAGACAGCCTGAGAGCCATCTTATCTCACAATAATAGTTAACATTTGTTTATAATGAGAGAACATGTAAAATGTTTTTACTAGTGGGCCCTCAGCCTCAGTAAACATCTTGTGAATAGGACTGTGCTCCATGCACCAAAATACCCTTTTCCATCTCCTTTTCTCCCTGACCCTTATCAAATTCCCATGCTTTATTAAATCTCAGTGTTAGGAGGATAGCGATTCTGTTAAGTAAATAGGAGGAGCTAGGATGCAAAGATGAGAAATAAAAACAAGAGAAGGACTAGGTATTCAGAGTAGACTGTGTGCCAAGAATGTAGCATGCATTATCTTATTTGTTTCTCACCAAAAGCCTATGAACAAAGGTGTTACAGAAGAGGAAACTCAGAGAGGTTCCTAGATTTACCCAAGGTCCCACGCCTAGAAAGTGGGGTTGAGACAACAGTGGTCTTTCCAAAGTGTAAGAGTAAACAACTAAAGGGCTTATCTCTACCAATGAGTATTTGCATCTTAAAAACAGAACCTGTGGCCAGAGTTTCAGATCACAAAAGGAATCTCCCATTGGCTTAATTAGTTCAAGGGGACAGGCAGAATGGGAAAGGAGAAAGGCAATTTGCACCTGAATTTATACATATATTAATAAAAAACAGAGGGTGGGGTACTGGATCAGTTAGTATTGTTAGGTTGCTGTCTTCTTAATTTAGGTAATGTGGCAGCTGTGACAATGTGCCTCTCAGGTGTCTTACTTTAGGCAGTGAAATTGACAAAAAGAGCCAGATGCTATGAATCCAGGAGCTAATTTCATGCCCCAAGGCAGTTTGTAGAAACTGAGCTGTTCTCAGCCAATGATTGAATACAGCAGGACTACTAAGGCAGGTCTGTTCCTTGAGACCCAGTCAATTTTGACTTAAGGACGCCCATCAGACTTGCTGAGGATTTTTGAGAACTGCAGTGCAAAGAATTTTCCTATCCAACCTTTCTTCTTACCCTCTTTCCTCCACTGGTCTGAGGGGTTGGCCAGTCTCCTCTGGCTCCCTCTCCATTTTCTCTAATAAATCTCTTAGAAATCTAATATCATCTTGGCATCTTCTGCTTGGAGGGCTCGGACTTACATAGTCAGTAAGAGGAAGTTATTAAAAGAATATGGAGGCAGTCCATAAACTCTAAGGAAAACCTATTTTAGCAAAAGACAGGAAGCAGGTAATCCCTGGAATCTAGACAGTGAGAACCAATGGATATCAGTCAAGGCACCATTATCAGAATGAGTCAGTCCTGATCAATTTCTGTCCCAAAGGACAAGATTTGACTGGCCTAATGTCAGTCTGAACTGACCTTTGGCAAGGTTTGATAGGCCAACTAAGTCTGCCTGTAACAGAGGAAACATAGCTCCACAAACGAAAAGAGGAAAAAGAATAAAAGGCATGCTAGATGGGCAAAGACAACAAATGTTCCTGTGATACATGGTGCAGAATGTGCTTTGCTGAGTACTGAAGCTTCTGAGTACGATACCTGGTATAGTATGCTGAATACTGAAGCACAACATAGAACGATGCTCTATTGAGCCTGTAGCAGAGTCTGGTAAGGTCCTGCCCAGATGCCCTTGCTCTTCCTTACCTCTTTCTTTGCCTGCCTGGTTTTCAATCGTTTTCACCTGCTTTTCTTTGTCTAAGAGTTTTCTCTGGCACAAGAGCTCCTTTTTGGGTCACCCACAGGCCAGGAGAGCCTGGCAATGAATACTTCCCCCTGCCCAGGAGCCCTCAGCCAATGACCGAAGGCAGTTGCAGTATAAATATTCCTGTCCTCTCATCCACCTGGGGCATCTCTACACCATCTTCCAGAGGTATCAATGGGATTGAGCTCCAGTGGCTCACAGTGGTAATTTATCTGACAACACACTTATTCTTGGCTGCCTTCCTTCCCTTGTCTCACTTCTTCATTCACCTACCAGGGTTTCCTTCATCTCTCAAATAAACTAATTACACTCAGGTCCTTGCTCAGGGTCTAGTCTGGGAGAGCCCAAACTAAATCAAGGTACATTGATACAATGGGACACTATACTGCAATGAGAATGCATAATCTATAACTACACACAACAATACAAGTTAACCTTTTTTTATTATTATTAGTTTCAAGTGTACAAAGCAACATAATAGTTAGACATTTACACCCCTCACAAAGTGATACCCCTCAATCTACTGTCCCTCTGACATTGTATATAGCTGTTACAATATCATTGACTATATAGTCCCTATGCTGTACTTTACAACCTGTATATATACATATGTGTGTGTGTATGTGTGTGTGTGTATGTGTGTATATTTATATGTATACATATATAAATATATGGCCAAAAGAAGGTATACACATTTTAAGAAAGGAAAAAACTGTATTAAAATTACGCTGATGGGGCCGGCCAAGTGGCTCAGTTGGTTAAGAGCTTGCTTAAGAGTGTGAGCTTTGAGCAACAAGGTTGCCGGTTCAATTCCCACATAGGCCAGTGAACTGCACCTGATCTGAGCTGCTGCTGAGCTGCCAACAGGTGGCAGGATGGCTCAGCTGGTGAGAGCACGTGCTCCTAACAACAAGGTTGCCTGTTCAACTCCTGCATGGGATGGTGGGCTACGCCCGCCCACAACTAAAAGACTGAACTTGGCACCTTGAGCTGAGCTGCCATCTGGATGGCTCAGTGAATAGAGTGGGCGCTCTTAACAACGAGGCTGTTGGTTCGACTCCCACATGGGATAGTGGCTACGCCCACCTGCAATTAAGATTGAACACAGCACCTTGAGCTGAGCAGCCACTACTGCCTATGGGCAGCCAGATGGCAACTGGACTTGGAGCTGAGCCTGCTGTGCCCTCCGCAACTAAGATTGAAAGACAACAACTTGGCTGTTCCCCTTCCCCAATTCCCCAACACTGTTCCCGTCCCCCAATTCCCCAATAAAAAAATCTAAAAAAAAAAAATTACTCTGATGGTAACAACTTTGAGCACCTCTTCTAACTGCAGAAGCCAAACGTGACTTGTATTCATCTTTTGTTATTGGTATATATTATTACATTTTTAATAGTTTTTCCTTTCTTAAAATGTGTATACATTTTTTTTGGCACCATATATATATAGAGAGAGGGTGCCAAAAAAATGTATACGCATTTTAAGAAAGGAAAAAACTGTATTAGATGTGTGCATGTGTGTATTTAATTATAGTTGACATTCAATATTCTATTTCAGCTTCAGGTGTATATTCATAGTGCAGTGGTCAGGCAACTACACAATCTATGAAGTAATACCCCTGATAAGTCCAGTACCCATCTGACGCCCTACATAATCTTTACAACATTATTGATTATATTCCCCTTACTGTATTTCATATTCCTTTGACTATATTGTGACTACTGATTTGTACTTTCTAATCCCTTCACCTTCTCCCCATCCCCAACCCCCTCCCATCTAGCAACTATCAGTTTTTTCTCTGTGTCTCTGAATCTATATCTGTTTTGTTTGCTTGTTTATTCTGTTGTTTAGATTCCACATATAAGTGCAATCATATGGTATTGGTCTTTCTCAGTCTGACTTATTTCAGTTAGCATAATATTCTCTAGGTCGATCCATGTTGTTGCAAATGGTAAGATTTCATTCTTTTTTATGGCCCAGTAATTGTATAAATGTACCACAGTTTCTTTATCCAATTGTCTCTCGATGGGCATTTTGGTTGTTTCCATATCTTGGCTATCATGAGTAGCGCTGCAATAAACATAGGGGTGCATATATTTTTTGAATTAGTGTTTTGGATTTCTTTGGATAGATACCCAAGACTGGAATTGCTGGGTGATAAGGTAGTTCCATTTTCAATTTTTTGAGGAACCTCCATACTGTTTTCCATACTGGCTACACAAACCTGCAAGCCCACCAACAGTGCACAAGGGTTCCCTTTTCTCCACATCCTCGCCAACACTTGCTGTTTGTTGATTTATTGATGATAGTCATTCTGACAAGAGTGAAGTGGTATCTCATTGTGTTTTTTATTTGCATTTCTTTAATAATTAGTGACATTGAGCATTTTTTCATATATCTGTTGGCCATCTGTATGTCCTCTTTAGAGAAATATTTCTTCATACCCTCTGCCCATTTTTTAATTGGGTTGTTTTTGTCTTTTTGTTGGTGTTGAGTTTTTATAAATGTTGGATATTAACCCCTTATCAGATGTGTCATTAGCAAATATCTTCTTCCATTGAGTAGGATGTCTTATTGTTTTATTGATGGTTTCCTTTGCTGTGAAAAAAACTTTTATTGTTTATTTTTTCTTTTGCTCCCCTTGCCCAAGTGAATATATCAGTAAAAATATTACTAAGGGTAATGTCTGTGAATTTACTTCCCATATTTTCTTCTAGGAGTTTTATGGTTTCAGGTGTTACATTTAGGTCTTTAATCCATTTTAAACTTATTCTTGTATATGATATAAGAAGGTGGGCCAGTTTCATTTTTTGCATGTACCTGTCCAGCTTTCCCAGTACCATTTATTAAATACACTGTCTTTACCCCATCTAAATTCTTCCTTCCATTGTTATGATTAAATGACCATATAGGTATGGATTTATTTCTGGACTCCCTATTCTGTTCCATTTATTTATGTATCTGTTTTTATGCCAATACCATGCTATTTTGATTACTATACCTTTGTATACTGATGTCAGGTAGCATGATACTTCCCACTTTGTTCTTCTCAAGTTTTCCGTGGCTATTCAGTGTCTTTTATGGTTCCATACAAATTTTAGGATTATTTGTTCTAGTTCTGTGAAAATGTTGATAATTTGATAAGGATTGTGTTGAATCTATATATTGCATTATTTAATATGGACATTTTAACGATATTAGTTTTTCTTATCCATGAGCCTGGTATATGTTTCCATTTATTTGTATCTTCTTTAATTTCTCTCTTCAATGTCTTCCAATTTTCTGAGTACAGGTCTTTTACTTTTTTGGTTAAATTTATTCCTAAGTATTTTATTGTTTTTTAAGCAATTGTGAATGGGATTGTTTTCTTAATTTCTCCTCCTGATAGTTTGTTATTGGTGTATACAAATGCAACTGATTTCTGAATATTAATTTCAAACCCTGTACTTTACTAAATTCTTTTATCAGTTCTAAATAGTTTTTTGGTGGAGTCTTTGGAGTTCTCTATATAGTGTCATGTTTCCAATTTGGATGCCTTTTATTTCTTCTTATTGTCTGATTGCTGTGGCTAGAACCTCCAGTACTATGTTGAATGAAAGTGGTGAAAGTGGGAATCCTTGTTGTGTGCCTGATCTTAAAGGGAAAGATTGTAGCTTTTCCCCATTGAGTATGATGTTAGCTCTGGGTTTATCATATATGGCCTTTATTATGATGAGATACGATTCCTCTATCTCCACTTTGCTAAGAGTTTTTATCATAAATGTGTGATGGATTTTGTCAAATGCTTTTTCTGTATCTATTGAAATGACCATATGATTTTTATTTTTCATTTTGTTAATGTGGTGTATCACACTGATTGATTTGCGGATATTGAACCAACCTTGCTTACCAGGAATGAATCCCACTTGATCGCGGTGTATGATCTTTTTAATGTATTGCTGAATCTGGTTTGCTAATATTTTGTTGAGGATTTTTGCATCTATGTTCATTAGGCATATAGGCGTATAGTTTTCTTTTTTTGTAATGACCTTTTCTGATTTTAGGATCAGGGCTATAGTAGCCTTGCAAAATAAGCTTGCAAGCTTTCCCTCCTTCTGGATTTTTTGAAATAGTTTGAGAATAGGTGATAAATTTTTTTGAATGTTTGGTAAAATTCACCTGTGAAGCCATTTGGTCCAGGACTTTTGTTTGTTTGTAGCTTGTTGATTACTGATCCAATTTCGTTGGTAGTAATTGGTCTGTTGATGTTTTTTGTTTCTTCTTGACTCTGGCTTGGAATGGGATTATTTTCTTGGAAGATTGTATGCTTCTAAGAATTTATCCATTTCTTCCAGTGTATAGTTGCTTGTGGTATTTCCTTAAAATTTTTTTGTATTTCTGTGGTGTCTGCCGTCACCACAAATGCTCTTTCATTTCTGATTTTATTAATTTGGATCCTCTTTCTTTTTCTTGATGAGTCTGGCTAAAGGGTTGTCAATTTTGTTTATCTTTTCAAAAAACTAGCTCTTGGTTGCATTGATCTTTTGTAATTTTTTTGTCTCTATTTCATTTATTTCTTTTATTATTTTTAAAATTTTTTTTAGCTGAGCCATCCTGCCACTTGTTGGCAGCTCAGCAGCAGGGACTCGAACCACTGTTACTCAGAGCTCACACTCTTGAGCAAGCTCTTAACCAACTGAGCCACTTGGCCGGCCCTATTTCTGCCCTTGATCTTTATTATTTCCTTCCTTGTACTCTCTTTGGGTTTATTTTGCTGTTTTTTTTTCTATTTCCCTTAGGTGTAAAGATAGACTGTTGATTTGAGATTTTTGTTGTTGTTGTTGTTTCTTTATGTAGGCCTGCATTGCTATGAATTTCCCTCTTAGGACTGTTTTCACTAAATTCCATAGATTTGGGGTCATTGTGTTTTCATTTTCATTTGTCTCAAGGTATCTTTTGATTTTTTACTTGATCTCATTGTTGACTCATTCATTATTTAGTAGCATGTTATTCAGTCTCCATGTATTTGTGTGCTTTCCAGTTTTCTTCCTGTAATTGATCTCTAGTTTCGTAGCACTGAGGTCAGAGAAGACGCTTGATATGATTTCAATCTTCTTAAATGTATTGAGGCTTGTTTTGTGGCCTAGCATGTGGTCTATCTTGGAAAATGTTCCATGTGCACTTGAGAAGAATGTATATTCTGCTGCTTTGGGATAAAATGCTCTAAAAATATTGATTAAATCCAAGTGGTCTAATGTGTCATTTAAGGCCACTGTTTCCAAATTGATTTTATGTCTGGTGGATCTGTCCACTGGTGTCAGTGGGGTGTTGAAGTCTCCTACTATGGTACTGTTACTGTTGATCTTTGTCTTTATGTTGATCAATATCTGTTTTATATATTTAGGTGCTCCTATGTTGGGTGCATAAATGTTTACTAAGGTTATGTCTTCTTGTCGGATTGATCCCTTTATAATTATGTAGTGGCCTTCTTTGTCTTTTATTATAATCTTCATTTTAAAGTATTTTTTCTGATATAAGTATTGCTATTCCAGCTTTTTTCTCATTTCCATTTGCATAAAACGTTTTATTCCATCCTTTTACTTTCAGTTTGTGTGTGTCTTTTGATCCGAGGTGAGTCTCTTGTAAATAGCATATGCATGGATCTTGTTTTCTTATCCCCTCAGCTACCCTATGTCTTTTGATTGGAACATTTAATCCATTTACATTTAAAGTGATTTTTAGTAGGTAAATAGTTATTGCCATGTTGTTATTACATTTCTGGTCTTCGTTAGTTTGTTTTCATCTTTCTTCTGCTTAAAGAAACCCTTTCAACACTTCCTGCAATACTGGATTGGTGGTAATGAATTCCTTTAGCTTATTCTTTTCTGGAAAACTCTTATCTCTCTTTCAATTTTAAATGATAGCCTTGCTGGGTAGAGCAATCTTGGTTGTAGGCCTTTGTTTTTTATCACTTTGAATATTTCCTGCTACTTCCTTCTGGCCTGCAAAGTTTCTGTAGAAAAGTCAGCTAGTAGACTTATAGGAGTTCCTTGTAAGTAGCTAGCTGTAGTTCTCTTGCTGCTTTTAGTATTCTCTGCTTGTCTTCAATCTTTTCCATTTTAACTATGATGTGATGTGTCTTGGTGTGCGGGCTTGTTTGGGTTCATCTTGTTTAGGACTCTCTGCACTTCCTGGGCTTATATGTCATTTTCCTTCACCAGGTTAGAGAAGTTTTCAGTCATTATTTCTTCAAATAGGGTTTTGATCACCTTGCTTCTTCTCTTCTCATTCTGGTATTCCTATGATGCGAATGTTGTTGTGCCTGATGTTATCCCGCATGTCTCTTAAACTATTTTCATTGTTTTGGGTTTTTTTTTTAAGATTTTTATTGGGGAATTGGGGGGATGGGAACAGTGCTGGGGAATTGGGGGGAAGGGGAACAGACAAGTTGCTGTCCTTTTGTTCTTCAGTCTAGTTGTGGAGGACCTTGCTTCACTGGCCCAAGTTGGCACCATCATTGCGCTCTTCCCGGGCGAGGCAGATCAGTCGCCGGCTTCTGGACGGCCGCTCACTGCGGCTGCTGGCCGCTCACGCTGGCTGCTGGCCGCTCACGCTGGCTGCTGGCTACACACGGTAGCCCATGGCAACCCACTGCCACAGGGGCTGCAGCCTACGCCGTCGCCGGCAACTCACAGCAGCCCAGCTCCAGGTTGAGCTGTTGTTCAGCATCTTAGCTGTAGAGGGCAGTGTCACTGGCCCTCATATGTGGGATCCGAACCAGGGTCCTCTGGCATCCCAAGCCAGTTCTTAACCATCACACCACTCAGCCGGCCCTATTTTCATTGTTTTTTATTCTTTTTTCTTTTTGCTGTTCTAAGTAGGTGGATTTGGCTACCTTGTCTTCTAAATAGCTGATTCAATCCTCTGCTTCATCTCATCTGCTGGTGTTTTCTTTAAGTGTATTCTTCATTTCAGTTATGGTATTCTTTGTTTCTGACTGGTTATTTTTCATAGTTTCTATATCCTTCTTTATGCTTGTTATCTCTTTGTTGAAATTCTTACTAAGTTCCTAAAGCATTTTTATAATTGGTGTTTTAAACTCTGTCTCTGGTAGGTTGGTTACTTCCATTTTATTTAGTTACATTTCTGGAGGTTTCTTCTGTTCTTTTATTTGGGACATGTTTCTTTGTGTTCTCATTTTGGCTGCCCCTCTGTGTTTGGTTTCAGGTATTAGGTAGATCACCTGTCTATCAGTCTTTGCTAGGTGGCCTAATGTAATATGTATCCTTTGTAGTCGGATTGCACAGTCTCCCTAATCTCCTATGTGTGTGTTCCAGGGGTTTACCTTGTGTGTTTGTGTATGTTCTCCTGTTGTAGTTGAGCCTTGATTGCTTTTGGCACATCAATGAGTGGGATTGACTGCAAGTCTAACTAACTCTGAGGATTGGCTACTCCCACAGTGTGTGAGCTGCTGTGTGAGGGCTGACCCCTCAGAGGAGGCTTTGCCCCTGTGGGCTCTTGTGCATGTTGAGAACCTCCTTTGGGTGTGCCGCTTGTGGATCTAACCAGGTAATACTCTGGTGTGATCTGAAGCTCACCTCTGGGTGTGTTGTTTCTGGTGTCTTTTGAGCTGGCCTCTCGTGCAGGGCAATTTCCTGCTTGTTTCCTGCCCATGGTTACCTGGTTGGTTGCTGCCCATGCTGGACCTGGAAGCATGTGGGGGTGTCCTCACTGTGAACTGAGGTCTGCTGCCACCAATATTGGTCCGGAGGCAGCTTAGCAAAAGACCCAGGGCCTCCTAGGCCTGTTGCCATCTGTCAGCTGCCTGTAAGGCCCAGCTGTTGAAAGAAGCTTCTTAGGAGCATGTATCTGGCTGGTTGGCCCAGTTTTGAGATTGCTCTCAGTGATACAGTACTAGCTGGGTGGGGTGGAGTTCAAGTGAGTCACAAGAACTGACTGGGTGTTTTTTATGTCAATGCAGATTCAGATCTTATGCCTGTACCTGGCCTGTGACCACCTTGTACAGCGCCCAGAGGACACTGCAGCCAGCCTCTACCTCAGGATCACAAATTCCCAAGACCTGCTCCGAAGTGGTTGTCGTGCAGTTTTTGGGTCACTATTCACCACCAAAATCTCCCTAGGCTGTTATGGATTGTCCATTACTGCAACAAACCTCCTTCATAGTTTGTGGGTGCAGGGCTGGTCACCCACAGGGCAGGGTGAGTGCCCCTGGCAATGCTGCTCTAGGTGGGCAGGGTAGGCTTCCCAGGTGCTCCGGGGTGTGGTTGGTGGTTTCTACAAAGTCAGTGCAATTTTTGCTCCCACCAGCAAAAATGTGCTGAGAACACCACAGCCAGCCATCAGAAGCTGGGCTTCTCCTCTGTGAGCAGGTCGCCTGGGTATCAGGGCACTGCTTCCATGGCAGGATGTAGAGGGCCATAGAGTTCTGAGCTTCTGAAATCCCAATGCTGCCTCTGCAGCTGGATGCTGAACCCATGTGTCTCAGCAGCTCTGATTGCCTGCAGGAATCTGCCCACAAAGGTGGAGGCGGATGGGCTGTGAGAGGTGGCTTGTGTGTTTGTGGCTCTGACCAGCCCAGACGGTTTCTTCTGGAGCCCACTTCTAACACTGGGAGGGTGGGGGTGAGGCGAGCTCTGGGAGGGTCAGAAAGCAGGAAGCAGCCAGGCTCCATGTCTTTGTTTTCTGTTTTCTGCCTGGCAGTGAGGGCTTAAACCACAGTTGTCATCTCAGGTCTCTGTCCCAAATGCTGAGCTCAACCTTGTTATATGCTGATCCCTCAGGCAGGACTGTGGGCCATAGGGAGTGCACACCTGCAGCCTAGATTCTTCCCTCTCCTGAGGCTGCATCAAGCAGCGAGCTCGGGACTGCTACCCGCCACCCTGCAGCCCTTGTCTCTGCACTTCCCCATTCCTCTCCTCCCCCACTCCTCTGATTTGCCCACCTTCAGGTGACTTGATGTGTGGTCTCTGAGGCATTCTTGTGTGATGAGCAGGGAATCCTTTGTTAAATTATAGCTGTTTAATTTGTTGTAACTTCCAGGGACATTTCAAGAAGCACTCATGCTGCCATTTCTGTGATGTCCCACCTTAATCTTATGTATATGAAACGGGGCAAATTAAGCCAGACACAAAAGACGATACACGTTGACCACAGAAACTGTAAATATATAACAATTATAACCTTTGCCTCCTCCAAAAAAACCCCACACAAAAATGATTCTACTTTAAGTATAGAAGAAAGCCATGCAAATCCATGCTGTTAGTGGTCACCTTTAGCGGTGGGTAGTGACTGGTGGTGGTACAAGAAGGGCGTCTGAAAATGTTCTCTTCCTGGATCTGGGAGCTGTTTACAGAGGTGAGTTAAATTTGAAAAAAAATCATCAAACAGTACAATTATTATTTTTACATTTCTGTGCATGAAATGTTATAAAATGGCTTAAAATGTTATAAAAGATACAATGAGCAAAAAAAAGGGAGGTGGATTGTGTCATTTATTTATTTGTCCATCTGCCCATTCATTCCGTCACCCATTAATTTATCAAATAATCAAATCTGAGCTCCCACTAGTCTTAGGTATCCCCACCTCAAGGAACTTTTAGTTTCATGAGACAGACAGGCATGTAAATACCACAAGAGAGTTGTATTTTAACATGGAGATATTTTGTTCTAGGCAAAGTTCCCATATACATAATATTGAGTGAGGTGTTAGAGAAAAACATTTCTTTGTCAGTTGAGAAGACAGATATAAAAATAAATTCTAGATTTGCTATAACATACTTAGCACCTTTCATTTCAAGAATGAACTTCTTTACCGTTCCCTAAGCAAGATGGGAATACAGCAGTAGAAACCCCAAGTGGTGTTAGGAGCTGCACTTTTGTAATTAGTAATTAATTTATCACCTAACAACAGCTAATCACCCTGGACGCAGAGGCAGAGCCTGCACCTGCCTGCCCTTTCCTCAGTATCAGGCTGGGTGATTCTTATCTGGGGCACCTCCTGAGACCAGATTGGAGACAGAGTTCTCCTCTTTGCCCTCTAGAATGTCTCCTGACAGCCCCTGGCCTGCTTTTTTAAGGGAGGTGCTGGGCTTTGTAGAGAGTGCCATGAATTCACCACCAGAAAAGACCAAAACTGAAAAACACTCATTATACATCTTTAATAAACATTTCTAGTTATCCGTCAGCAGAGGACACTAGAGAAGAGCTGGCCAAGTCAGAACACTTGACCTAAGTCATATTTAATAAACAAACAGTGCAGTCCCACTTCCCCAAGGCTTTTCACCAGCTCGGCCCTTCCCAATTTTCCACTTCAGAATGCAGCCCCCAGCCCTGCTTCTGCACATCTGACAGAGCAGGAACAGATGGTGAAACATTTTCCTAATCAAAAAAATGTAAATTGTTCATAAATGATAGTCATTGTCTTATGGGTAAGACTTTGAAATGTTGCTTGGTGCTCAGAGCACATTATGGTGGTCCATGGGGTGCCCCACAATCTTCCATGGGTCACACAATTCTCTTACATACTTACATACATATCTCTTTTACATACTTCAGAGTGAACCTCCCTCCTTTACCAACTCAGCCTTTTTTCTTGTTCTTATTTTTTCCCCTTTGAAGGTAAGTAGGGAGTTATGAAGGACAACTGAAAATACTACCACTAGAAACAGTATTCAAATATTTACTTAATGAAGTGAGTTGTTTTGATATATCCACATAGTATTTTTACCATAACATTACCTCAAATAGTATTTATTATTCCTTAAGTTGATCCCTTAATTTAAATGTATAAAAATGATCAAAGATTTTAATGAACACTTATTTACTAAAGGAAGGAATTTTTAAATAATAAAGCACTGTTTTATAATTTTATTTTTTCTAACTTGTCTTTTACTCTCTGGAGGCCTGTAGAATCTTCTCTCCATTCTTGGTGATTGACGGGTATGTTGGGGTACACTACCCCAATCCTCTTCAGGAGCAAGACACTCATTCCTTTAGCTGATGGGAGAGTCACTGCTCACTGCTCACAGCTGAGGCCTTCTCCAGGAATTGACCTCAGTCAAAGGGAGTTACCTTGCCCAAGGTTGCAACCACTTTTGGAGGCAACTTGTGTCCAATGTCTGGACAATATAAAGGTAAAAGGATGGGTACCCTTGCCTCAATTTAGGACAATGCTGAAAGACATCCTAGCTGTAGGGTCAGTTGAAGCTCTGCCTTACCAGACAGCACATGCCTCCCTGCTTGTAGGATCTGCCCCCACCTCCCTGCCTGATCTCCAGAACAAGAACTAGGGTCGAGTTACAGCACAACCCAGTGGGGGAAGTTCTGGGTCTGCTAAATGAGGCAAGGCACTATTTGGCAGTGAAGCGGCAGGACCCAGCCATCATGTACCAGCAGGAGCCAGGAGGCTAGTCATAGGACTGTACTCAGGGCACTGGACCAAGGAGGGTAGAAAAATAAGTTGGATAACAGGCTTAATTAATATGGGAACACTCACTCATGATGTGAGATTTAACACCCAGCAAGCATCCCAGAAGAAGGTGCTAAAGAAGCCTGTAAAAAGTGGTGGCTCACACTAAGTACAGTGGACATGCTAGAATCAGGATCAATAGGTTCAGTGAAGTGAGATGCTGGAGTATGTGTTCTATGTAAAGTCAGAAAACCCACTAGATGACCATGGGCCATGGACCAGCCCAGAGGACTGACCCCCAGTGCTTAATTCTCGCAGCAATGTGTGTGAAGTTTTGCCACCAGGAAAGCTTATCTGAGCTTTGATGTTTTTATTGGGGGCCAGCCATTTAGGCATAAAGTGCCCATGTGGCTGACCTTAGTTACTTAGTCTCCAGCCCCCTCCAGGGGTCAAATTAATATGATGTGGTCTAACTTCCCCCCTGCCACCAACTCCTGGACACCCCCCTCACACACACACACACACACACACACACACACACACACACACACACTTGCCACCATAAATCACAGTTAGCATAAACTACCTGTAACTCAATGCCCCCGGTGTAAAGATACTCTTATCAGGCAGAATATTCCAAGGGCATAGGGATTATCTCCTAGGAGCCAGTCAAGGGCCAGTTTATTTGGAAAGTGTGAGTTTTGAACACCCTAAGCCTGCTGAGTTAACCCTTTACTGTACATCAGCCAACAGATGTCTTCCTTATTTTATATATCCAAAAAGACATCAAGGATGGGTGACAGAAAACTGAGAACAGGTTCCCCAAGAAAGGTCACAATCCCTTGCTCAGTTTCAGGACTTGAGTCGGTTTTGAAATCTGAAGCCTAATAAATAAAAGAGACACTGAGCCCCTGGGAGGATGGACCCTGCCATACCATGGCAGAGGTATATGGTAATTATTCCCCAGACCATACCTTAGAGATCTACCGCCACTTACTCAGGTAACTATAAACAGGGGGAAAGGGAACACCCAAGATTTCAAGGACCTATCAAACAGGGACAGAGTTGACATTGATACCCAGGGACCCAAAATATCACGACTCCTTTTTAAAGAGGGTGCACACAGGGGCCAGGTGGGAAATGGAGTCCTGTATCAGGTCCAGCTTGCAGTGGGTCCACTGGGCCCATTGTCTCCGATAATGGTCATTTTCAAACTTCTGAACGTATAATTAGAGTGCACACACTTGATAGTTGGCAGAACTATCACATTCCTTCCTTAAACTGTGGGGTAAGAGCTATGACTGTGGAGAAAGTCAAGGAGGAGACCCAGGAACTGCCTCCTCCCAGGCCGATAAAATAAATTTTTGAAAAGTCACATTTAGTGATAATGGCAGAGATTCATGCCACCATTAGAGATCAAAAGGATGTAGTGTTGGTGGTCCCAATGATATCCCCATTTAATTTATTACCCTGTCCCTTACAAAAGCAGACAGGCCTTGGAGGGTGACTGTGAACTGACATACAATTAAACAAATAGTAACCACAATTACAGTTCTGTGCCAGATGTAGCATTTTTTCTAGAACAGATTAACCCAAGCTAAGGTACATGGTTGTGCCTTTGATCTGGGAAATGTATTCTTCTCAAATTTTATTCAAATATGTTCTTCTCCATTCCAATTCCTAGTCAGAAATTCTTCGCATTCACCTTGGACAGAAAACCATACACATTTACAGTCTTACCTTGGGGCTATATTAATTTTCCTGCCTTCTGTCATGACCATCCTCTGAAAGGACCTGGGAAATCTGGACATTCTGCAGAACATTACCTTTACCCATTATACTGATAATTAAATACTAGACAAGTCAAGCAAGAAATATGGAGGCATTGAGAAAACATACACTCCAGAGGGTGGTAGATAAACCATAGGATCCTGTCACATCAGTAAATTTGTTAATGGCCAAGGGTTTGGGGCATGCCTGGACAACCCTTCAGAATAAAAGACAAACTATTATAACTTACACTCCCCCCACCACCACTAAGATGAAATCACAGCACCTCATATGCCTCTTTAGATTCTGGAGGAGCATATTTTACAGCTGGTAATGTTCTTTGATCCATTTATTGAGTGACATGAAAGGATATCAGCTTTGAATGTGGCCCAGAACAGGAAAGGGCTTAGCAGCAGGTCCAATGTGCAATGCAAGCAGCCCTGTAGCTTGGGCCATGAAACCTAGAAGACCTTATTATTCTAGAGGTGTTGGTGATAGGAAAGAAGCCATGCAGAATTCATGTTAAGATCCAATAAGATGATCACAATGTATACTCCTAAGGTTTTGGAGCAAAGTTGTATCATGTGCAGCAGAAACTCATACATCATTCAAGTAGAGATCCTAGTATTCTAATTGGCCCTGGTAGAAGTCAAATGACATGCAGCCTGAGCTGCTGACCAAGAGCTGGATTCTGTGAAACCCACTAACTAATAAGATAGGGTGGTCCCAACAGCAATCCACTGTAAAATGGGAGTGGTAGATATGTGATTATACATGAGTAGGAAGGGGGTCACAAGCAAACTGTACAAGTGTGGTGGTTCACACTCCCACGTCATCTATCACTGTTGCACCAACACCCCTCTCTCAGCTCACATAGCATGGAAGATTCTCTTATGACCAGCTCACAGAGGAAGGAAAAGACTGAGCTTGGTTCATAGATGGATGGGATTGGAATGTGGGTGCAAGATGAAAATTGGCTGCAGATATACTACAGCCCCATTCAGAGTAGTCTTGAAAGACAACAGTGAGAGGACATTCTTCCAATGGGCAGAACTTCAGACAGTATGGAAAGAGAAGTAGCCTGAAGCAGGAACATACATTGGCTCATGGAAGTGGTGGATGAATTGACTGGTTGGTCAGGGCCTGGAAGGACAAAGATAGAGAACAAGGAGGTCTGGAGAAGAGATGTGCAGATGTATCTATGGGAGTGGGTACCAACAATGAAGATCTTTGCATCACATTTCTGGTGGATACCAGAGAGCATCCAACCTAGAAAATGCACTAAATAGCCCAGTAGCTAAAATGGCTCAGTCAGTTGATATCAGTTCAGCCTCAGTCATTGGCCATCCTGGTGCTAGCGCAATGGGCTCATGAATGGAGAGGACATGATGACGAAGATGGAAGCTATGCATGGGCCCAACAGTGGGGACGCCAACTCACCAACGCTGATCTACTGCCACAGCCAAATGTCCAATTTTCCAGGCATAGAAACCAAAGCTGAGTTCCATTCTGGCACCATTCCTCAAGTGATACTTGGTGGTAAGTTGATAGCATTCAACTCTTCACTCTGTAAGTAGCAGTTGTTCATCTTGACTGGAAGTAACATATATTCTGGATATGAATTTCCTTTCCTGTCTGCAGAGCCCCTTGGTCAGCACCACTATCCATCATACATTATTTGATCTACCAACATGGAACACTGCATTACACCACCTCAGACCAAGAGATGCACTTTGCAGCAGAGGAGGGTAACTTGACCATGGGATTCAGTAGTCCTGTCCATACCACTCAGAAGCTGCTGGCCTGATAAAGTGATGCAAGGGCCTTTTTAAGGCATAACTGAGGCTTCAGCTTGGAGGTGATGCCCTGCCATGATTGGCTGCCTTTCTCTAGGATGTAATATATGTCTTGAATCAAAGACCATTACATGGTGCTGTGTTCCCTGTAGATAGAGCCAAGGCGCAGATGTAGGCATGACCCTAATTACCATCAGTTTCAGTGACCAGCTTGGGGAGTTTGTGCTTTTAGCCCTGAAAATTTAGGCTTTGATGATCTACAACTGCACTGTCCAACATGGTAGCCACTATCCAAATGTAGCTATTTAAATTTAAGTTAATTTAAATAAATAAAATTTATAATTCACCTTTCAGTCCCATTAACCAAATTTTAAGTCCTCAGTAGCCATATGTGGTTAATGGCAACCACATTGGATAGTGCAGATATAGAACATTTTCATCACTGCAGAAAGTTCTACTGGGCAGTGCTGGTTAGAGATCCTGATTCCTAGAGGGGCAGAATTTCTTCCAGGAAAAACAATAACAGTCCTACTAAATTTCACATTACAGTTGCTGCCATGTCGCTTAGGATTCTCTGTTAAGAGACCAACAGGCAAGAAAAGGAGTCACCCCTCCTGGCAGGTGAACTATCCATGTTTGTCAGGAGGAGACAGGCTGCTGTTATGCAATTGAGGCCAGAGAATAATATGTTTGACACTTAGGTAATCTACTGAAGTGTCTGTTGGTTACCCATACCTTGCTCAATTTTGATGGTAAATGAACAAAGGCAGCCATATCTGAGAAAGACTGTGACCAGGGTCAGACCCCTCAATGATGAGGGTCTGTGTCACTCCATCAGATAAGCAACCTAGGCCAGCAGGTGTCAGAGGTAACAAGAGGTGCAGGTAGAAGGAAGGCATAAAATAGTGAAGGGAGATGATGAAAATCAGCTGCAGTGTCCTGACGAGCCACAGTGGTAGGGATTATAGTTGATGTCACTATCTCTCCTCTTCTGTTTTCCCAACCAGAATCCTGGACAGGCTGTTCCCAGATGGAGTGAAGCTCTGTTCAAAGACCTGATTTGAATGGCACGGGGATGGACTGTAGCAAATGCTGTGGTGCACCTACAGGTCCCCTTTCAGAACCCAGGCCTCTTTCTCTGCTGCTAGAGATACTGATTGCTGATGGCTAACAGCTAAGTTTCTCTCCAGGAACTGTCTTGGCTGAAGGAAGCCACTTTGCCCAAGGTTACACCTACTCCCTGAAGACAGTCAGTGTTCAATGACTGCTCAATGAAGGGGAACAAAGGTCTATCCCTCCTGGAGACTTAGATCTTTAAATCTGGAGCATTTTCATAAATATATATAAATGTGTATTTGTGTGTGTGTGTGTGTGTGTGTGTGTGTTTTCCCAGTATGTTCTTCCATCCATTTTTTGGGGGGGGTCTCTCTCTGGGCTACTATTTTGGATTATACTTCTATGACTCTTATCCCATGGCCCCATATTTTCTGAAGTTTTTCCCTAGGATCTGGAAGACTTTTTCCATTTTATATTCTAGTCTGTATATTGAATATTTTACTTCTATAATATTTTTTTAATTTCTAAGAAGTCTTTATTTATCTGATTGTTCCTTTTACTCATAACACCCTGTTCTCATATAAATGTGTTTGTTTTCAAGTTTCTTTCTGTTCTCTAAATTACCTTTATTTCTTACAGAATCAGTTTTTCTTAGTTTGATTTGGCCTTTCTCACTCACACAGCTGATTTCTCTCTGCTTACTGTTGAGTAAGCTGGTCAATATCCTGACCAGCCTCTCTCCCAAGTGGAAAGTGTGCCTGGACACTGTGAGTGTTAATGGACACATTATACACTAGGATAATGTGAGGAAAATTTTCCATTTGCCCTTCCACCTAGTCTTTCCTATTTTCCTCCTGATCTCTGTCCTCTGGCTCCCAATTGTGTTTGGTCAATGAGGCACCCTGGTAAAAGATCAGAGGGAGGGAACAGAGTGTGGTCTGGGTATTGACTTTCCTGGCTTCCTCCTTGTGTGTTGCTACTGGTTGTCTGTGTCCCTCAACAGAAAGTCTCATGTCTTTTCAAAATGACTCTCACCATCCAGCTTTTGCTGACTACTTCTTGCTCTTGTCTCTTCAAGCCAGGGCTTGTGACTGCTTCTGGCCTCAGTTCCAGCACAATCCCTCATCTCCTCCAACAGCCCACACTCATTAATTAGGACCAGTCTTACCCTGACTTCTCTAGAAGGCAGAGACTGAGGCAATGCACTATTTTTATTAGAGAATTCAATCCCAGAGCAGATGAATAAGACAATGAGATTTAAGGAGGGAGGGCCAATACTAGGAGGCATGATGATGACACTGAGTGTAGTTGTTTGTTCAACTTCACAGGACTTTGCTTTTAGATGGGGTTTAAGTAGGACAGTTTCTCTAAGGGGAGAAAAAGGCAAGAACTTATTTATTAGCTCCCATCTTCCATTTGTCAAAAAGTAAGCCCACAATAGAGTTACCTTATGACCCAGCAATTCCACTCTCAGGTATTTATCCAGAAAAACCCAAGACACTAATTTGAAAAAAATATATGCACCCCTATGTTCACTGCAGCGCTATTTACAATAGCTGAGACTTGGAAACAACCGAAATGCCCATCGGTAGATGACTGGATTAAGAAACTATGGTACATTTACACAATGGAGTATTACTCAGCTATAAAGAAGAAGGAAATTGTACCATATGCTACAATATGGATGGGCCTAGAGAACATTATGCTAAGTGAAATAAGTCAGTCAGAGAAAGACAAATACCGGGCCGGCCGAGTGGCTCAGTTGGTTAAGAGCTCACTCAAGAGTTTGAGCTCTGAGCAACAGCGGTTCGAATCCAGCCCGAGCTGAGCAGCCGCTGAGCTGCCAACAGGTAGCAGGATGGCTCAGCTAAAAAAAAAAAAAAAGAAAAGAAAGACAAATACCATATGATCTCACTTATATGTGGAATCTAAAGAACTGAATAAATGAGAAATATAAAGAGAAATAGTCTCAGAGACACAGAGGAAAAACTGATGGTTGCTAGTTGGGAGGGGGTGGGGATGAAGGAGAAGGAAAAGGGACAAGACAATATAATCTGGTAACTACAATATGACCTAAGGGATATATAAGACATTTGGGGGAATATAATCAATAATGCTGTAAATATTTTTTAGGGAGCCAGATGGATTCATGTCTTATTAGGGAAACCACTTCATAGAGAGTATAGAGACTTGACCACTGCACTATACATCTGAAGCTGATGTTGAATAATATTGTATTGTTGCAGGATACTTGGACAGAGAGACGAGACACCAAGGCTTGAGAAGCAGCATTTATTGATGCTGGCACCGGCTCAGCGGATGGATTAACATCCAGAGACTGAGCACCAACCCGGGCGGGACTCGGGGCTATATACCCTGAGGTTTCCGGGTTAGCAGCTAAGATTCCTTATTAGGACATGCGGCCTTGTGCCAGTTCCTGACTGGCTCCTGGGTGAGGTGGGAATTCAGAAATGTTAAACGCAGAAGTCTTAATGGCCATGTGGTCTAGGAATGTCTTTGTCTGAAGCTCCCTGCTATAACGCGGAATCCTTGGAGACCGCATGGTCTGGGAAAGCCTTTGTCTAGGGTCCTCTGCCACAATATGTCAACTATAATTATATATACATATAGGCACGGGATGTGGAGTAAAGGGTGGGAATGGAGCCAATGGAATTGTAATAGGTAGGTATGATATCGGGGGTGGGAGTGTGGCAGTGGGCCCTAGACAAAGGCCTTCCCAGACCATGTGGTCACTAAGGATTTCACGCAGGCTTCAGACAAAGACATTCCTGGACTGTGTGGTCATCAAGACTACCACGTTTAATATTTCCAAATTCCTACCTCACCCGGAAGCCAGTCAGGAACTGGCACAATGGCCACATGTCCTAATAATAAATCTTAGCTGCCAGGCCGGAAACTTCAGGTCCCACCTGGGTCAGGGCTCAGCCTCTAGATGTAAATCCGCTGAACCGGTGCCAGCATTAATAAAAGTTGCTTCCCAAGCCTTGGTGTCCTGTCTCTCTGTCTGGGTTCCCTGCAACATAATTGGGGGCTCACCTGGAAGATGGAGATGGTGATATTTTCACCTCCCTTGTCCTTGAGGCCCAGCTCCCTCGGACGAGAGTGGACGCACACTCCACTCGGCGCCAGCGGACCCTTGTCCATCAATGGGGACGTCTCCCCTGCTGGCCACAGGGGACTGACCTGAGAGCACAAAGGAACCCTGAGGGCTACGGGAACCAGCTTCGGAGTGCCACCCGACCAGACAGGTGAGGACGCAGGTCCCTTGGCAGCCTGTCCATCAGCGGACAAAAGGGAAGACTGATCACCTCCCGGAGTCACCCGAGTATCTCAGTTACTGAGAGAAACCGTGACTCCCAGGAACAGGGTGGTGGGAGGAGAATAAATGTGTTTGAGTCTGTGTAAATAGAACACAGCCTGCCTGTGAAGTGAGTGGGAGTCCCTATCCATGGGTCCGTGGTGCACCTCATATGGCTTAGGGTGGTATTGCTAAATTGTCTCGTATGGTTTAGTGATCCTAGTCGGGGGCTTGTACCAACCCACCAATTACTAAGAGGCACCTGAAATATTCCTGCAAGGGGAGCAGCCGGAGACGGACAAAGCTGAGTGTGTGTCACATCGATTTCAGGTGATTGCCATGGGTAGGCAACAGAGTACTTAGACTCCATTAGGATGTATGTTAAAAATTTTTAAGAATGGGTTCTCGGGGGATTATGGCATTGAGATGACCCCCCCAAAAGCTCTGTACCGTCTGAAATTGAATGGTCATCATTCGGTGTCAAATGACCAGCACAGGGAAGCTTAGATAGAGACCTCATTTTAAAAGTTTACCTCATTGTTACCAGCAGCCCCGGTCACCCTGATCAGTTCCCTTATATCGACTCATGGGAGGCTATTGCATGTACCCGACCCTCTTGGTTAAAGTCCTGTTTGGAAAACCAGAGCAAAATTCTTTTGGCACGAGCTATAATCCTCTCATGAAAGCCACCTAAGAAAAAAACAGAAGGACAAAAGCCAGTCCTGTCTTCCGACCTGGAGAAAACCCCATCTCCCTATTCACCTATTTACCCACCCCTTCTGTGAGCCTCCAATGCTGCTAGCCCAGCCCCCAGCACCGCCCTCACTGGCTCCACCTTCTCCACCCACCATGCTATCCCAGGCTCCAGTACAGCCCTCGGTGGCTCCACCTCCTCTGCCCACAATACCAGTCCTGCCTCCAGTGCCGCCTCACTGTCTCCACCTCATCTGCCAACCACGCCCTTCCCGGAGTTTTTGGCTACGCCACCGCCTCCAGTCCTGACCCCCAGGGGCCCACAGATAAGCGGCTGCAGACAAAAGGCCCTGAGACTGGCGCTCTCCAGCTCCCCCTACAGGAAATCAGAGGCCCCGTCTACTATGATCAAAAAGGCCAGATTCAGGGAGGCTGACGCATGTTTGTGTACCAGCCCTTCTCAACCACTGATCTCTTAAATTGGAAAAATCATACCCCATCATATACTGAAAAGCCGCAGGCTTTGACTGACCTCCTTCAGTCAATCATTCAAACACATCGGCCCACCTGGGCTGATTGTCCCCAGCTCCTCCTAACTCTCATCAACACTGAGGAACGCCGGCGAGTCACCCAGGGAGCTATAAAATGGCTGGAGGAACATACGCCACCCGGGACCTTAAACATTCAAGTGTATGCCCAGAATCATTTCCCTGAGGAGGACCCACAGTGGGACCCCAGTGATGACCAGGACTTCCAGATGCTGGAACGTTATCAAGCCCTTATAGGAAGCCTAAAGGATGGCAGCATAAAAAGCATCAATATGAATAAAATCTCTGAAGTCCTCCAGCGGCCAGAGGAGAGCCCAAGCCAATTTTATGAAAGACTCGGTGAGACATTTTGTCTCTACATTCCCTTTGACCCTGAGATTGTCAAGAATCAGTGGATGGTCAATGCTGCTTTCGTCGGGCAGTCCCAGGGTGACATCTGGCGGAAAATTCAGAAACTGGATGGATTTGCTGGCATGAATATCAGCCAGCTCCTCAAAGTGGCGACCAAAGTCTATGTCAACCATGACCAGGAGGCTCGCTGAGAGGTGGATCGGAAGATGAAAAAAAAGGTGGACTTGCTGGCTGCTGTGCTTGTCGAAATGGCTGGGACCCCAGGACAAAACGCCATCCCAAACCTGGGACTATCCCAGCGAGGGCAGCGTCCAGGGGAGCCACACTCTGGAGGCCAAGGCTGGGACACGACCAATGTCCTTACAGCCACCAACGTGGCCACTGGAAAAATGAATGTCCTCAGCTATTGGGGAGGATGCCAACAGGTCCGAGTCACTCACGGCCGTTACCAGCCACCCCAACAGATGCCAGGCCCTTCTGGAGACAATTTCTTTGGACTTGATGGCATGGAAGAATACAGGGAAGAGCAGGCCAGACCGGGCTCCATCCAGCTAGGCCCCCAGGAGCCTATGGTCCGAATGTTAATTGGGGGCCAACCCATTGACTTTATGGTTGACACAGGTGCTGAACATTCTGTTGTGATACAATCCATAGGCCCCTTCTCCCAAAAGCAGGTCACCATCATGGGTGCCACGGGAGGACAAGTCTATCGGCCCTTTTTACAGCCTCGACAATGCACCCTGGGAGGCCGAGAAGTTACTCATCAGTTCCTCTACCTGCCAGACTGCCCTGTAGCATTATTGGGGAGAGATCTACTAGGAAAGCTCCAGGCTCAAATCGCCTTTAACCACAGTGGCAATGCTGAGCTAACATTAGGCAAACCAGGGGCTAAGATTATGCCCCTCACCATACCTCGGGAGGAAGAAAGGTGACTCTTTGGTCTTGTAGAAGAGGTCCAAGCGGGACCCGAACTCCCCTTCTCAATACCGGGAGTTTGGACAGAAGACAACCCACTGGGCCTGGCACAACATGCGGCCCCAGTAGTTGTAGAGCTAAAACCTGGGGCAGAACCAGTGCACCACAAGCAATATTACATTCCCCACAATGCACGAGTTGGCACCCAAAAACATTTGGACTGACTCCTAAAATATGGCATTCTTTGTCCCTGTCAGTCACCTTGGAACACACCTCTGCTTCCAGTCCAAAAACCGTCCAGTGTCGGACCTGAGAGCAGTAAACCAAGCAGCAGTTACTTTACACCCAGTTGTCCCCAATCCATATACTCTTCTGGGCCTCAACCCAGCTAAAGCAACCCAGTTCACCTGCCTGGACCTCAAGGACACCTTCTTCTGTATTCATCTGGCCCCACAGAGCCAGCCACTCTTCGCCTTCCAATGGGAAAACCCTGAAAATGGGGACAAAGGACAACTAACATGGACAAGGCTACCACAGGGCTTCAAGAAGTCCCCAACCATTTTCAGGGCCACCTTGGCTTTGGACCTAAAGCCCTTTCCAGCCAGCCAAACCGGTTGTGTACTGCTCCAATATGTAGACGACCTCTTACTAGCTGGGAAGAGCTACAATGACTGCATGCAGGGTACATATCACATCCTTAAACTTTTGTGGGAAGCAGGCTACAAGGTCTCCAAAAAAAAGGCTCAGATATGCCAAGATAGGGTCAAATACGTTTCTACCTGTTTCCTGACAGGTTTCTACCTGTCACAAGGACAACGCCAGCTCGGCCCAGAAAGGAAGCAGGCGGTATGTACCATCCCAATCCCCACTACTCGGAAACAGGTTCGTGAATTCTTAGGGGCGGCAGGCTTCTGTAGGATCTGGATCCCCAACTTCTCTCTACTATGGCCAAACCCCTTTATGAAGCCACAAACGGGGGTGAACGTGAATCTCCACAACAGAAAGCTTTTAACGAGCTCTCATTCATGCCCCTGGCCTAGGACTCCCAGACATCACCAAGCCTTTCTTCCTCTATGTACATGAATGCACTGGAATGGCAGCAGGGGTCCTTACCCAACTGCTAGGGGATTGGCACCGGCCAGTAGGCTACCTCTCAAAACAACTTGACTCAGTGGCATTAGGATGGCCACCTTGCCTGAGGGCACTCGCAGCAACGGTCCTGCTCATGTCTGAAGCTGACAAGCTGACCCTGGGTCAGAAATTAACTGTCCGGGCTCCACACTCAGTTCGAGCCCTGTTAGATTATAAGGGACATTATCAGCTTACCAACTCCTGGATTGCCAAGTACCAAGGGCTATTGTGTGAAAACCCACGAGTCCACCTTGAGGTGGTGCGGACCTGAAACACAGCCACTTTACTACCCGTAGGACCTGAGCCCCCAGACCATGACTGCATCGAAGTCACGGACGAAGTGTTCTCCAGTAGGCCGGACCTGACTGACCAACCTCTTACGGACCCCAATGTAGAATACTACACTGATGGTAGCAGCTACGTCCAGGGAAATAGACGGTTGGCTGGATGCTCTGTGGTGACTCTACACACCATCATTGAAGCGAAACCCTTCCCACAGGGGACCTTGGCACAAAAGGCAGAGCTCATCGCCCTGACTCAGGCCCTCAGCTGGCAGCTGGGCTAAGAGCCAACATTTATACCGATTCTAAGTATTCCTTCACTACCTTCCATGTTCATGGGGCTTTATACAAAGCAAAGGGATTAATCAATTCAGGAGGGAAGGAAATTAAATATGGACGAGAGATTCTAGATCTCCTAGAAGCGGTATGGGCACCCAAACGGTGGCAGTCATACACTGCAAGGGTCACCGAAAGGGCGACACCATCGCAGCCCGGGGAAATCGCAAGGTGGACCAAGCAGCCAAGTTAGCTGCAGCCAAAGAAACCCTCGAACCTTCAACGTTAACAGCCTCCCTCTTTCCCAGCCCTTTAGCTAATGGGATCCCAAATATTCCCAGCAAGAAGAGGCCTGGTTCAAGCCTGGAGGAGGAAGCCGTCTCCGTAATGTGCAGTAGAAATTTCGAGATGGCTGCATTGTCATACCAGAAACCCGAGCCCCGGCTTTTGTCAAACAGTTTCACCAAAGGACCCACTTTGGTCGGAATGCCCTAGAAGAGACCCTCAATAGGTACTTCTACGTATCCCAACTCTTCAGTATCTTGCAAATAGTCTGTGAACAGTGCCTTGTTTGTGCTTGCAACAACCCACGTCAAGGACCGATCCAACCCCCAGGAGTACAACATACTGGCGGTGCCCCATTTGAAGATCTCACAATAGATTTCACTGAGATGCCATGCTCCAGGGGTCTTAGATATCTCTTAGTATTTGTATGCGCCTACTTGGGGTGGGTGGAAGCCTTCCCCACCCAGACAGAAAAGGCACGGAAAGTAGCCAGGCTATTGCTACAGGAAATAATCCCTCGCTTTGGGCTGCCACTCTCAATAGGCTCTGACAATGGTCCCGCTTTTGTGGCCGAAGTAATCCAGCTCCTAGCCAAGCTCCTCTGCATCACTTGGAAGCTACATACTGCCTACCGCCCACAGAGCTCAGGACAAGTAGAACGCATGAATCAGACCCTCAAGTTCCACCTGAAGAAACTGTGCCAAGAGACACACCTCCATTGGGACAAGGCCCTTCCAATAGCGCTCCTGAGGATACGCTCAGCTCCTACCAAGAAGACGGGCCTTTCCCCTTATGAGGTCATATATGGAAGGCCACCTCCACTCATTAGAGGCCTCCGAAGGGACCTTAAAGAAATAGGAGACCTAACCTTAAGACAACAGCTTAAAGCGTTAGGGTCTACCTTACAAAACCTTAACCAATGGGTACAGGAGGCTCCCTATTAGCTTAACAACTGAAGTTCATCGCTTTAAGCCTGGGGATTCTGGGTTAAGGAATGGAAACTCCAACCCTTAAGACCCCTGTGGAGGGGCCCCTGTACTGTCATTTTGTCTACCTCCACGGCAGTTAAGGTTGCAGAGATCACTCCATGGATATGCCACAGCAGATTGAAACCTGCAGCTGCTAGCTGGGATTGCACCTCTGACCCCTCCAAGCCCCTCAAGATCATTCTCTGGAGGAAGATGGCCTGCCATATTACCGGTCCTTAGGAGGAGATCACCAGCCCCACTTTGGTCACACCGGAAGCTTACCAATCTACACGTGGCTGAAGCTTGAGGAATTCTTCCTTGCAAGATGCCTATCCCAAGGACTCTAATACTTACCCTCACCCTTTTCCTCCCAGTTGAGGATGGTATCACTACCTCATGCCCTAAATCATGCTTCCAGTCCTTTCAGCTGGGAACAACATCTCAGGTAGCCTTTGTCTCCTACACATACATGCCTGCCCAGTGTTATCGGGGTAGAACTCCTCAGGCCTGTACCTATGCAGACAAATTCTACTGGTCTTGCCTCATTCTTCGATGATCAATAGCCGGCTACAATTGCCCAGGAGTTAAAAGGGCTAATCAGGTCGTCTGTTGGACCCGCCAAACCCACGTTGGATAATCCGATGGGGGAGGCATCCAAGATCAGGCTTGAAAGGAGGCAGTACAGGAGATGGTTAAATGGCTTATCAACCAGACCGCCACAAAACCACCTTCCAATCGGCAGGTCCCAGGGCCCCAACTATACGGACAACTCAAGGCTAAATTGGGTAAAACCTTGAGTTTTCCAACTCTGGGAAAAAAACCTCTTTATTGACCTCACCGAATGCATAGCCCAGGAACTTAATGTCATGGGGTGCTGGGTATGTGGATGAGCACTCATGAGTGAAGACTGGCCATGGAAGGGAACTAGCTTAACTGTCCTTGACCTCCTCCAATGGAATCGCACCACAATCTGACCTTCACAGAAATGGCCACTAGGGTGGGTTCTCTCCTCTGAAATAATCGGAGAAGAATGTCTCAGCTGGACAGTCACGCCCGACACCCAATGTGTGGGAGACACCCCATGCAGGAGAGTCCAGAACCTACCTGGCTCATCTCTCTGATGGTGGCCAAAAGCCCTGACCTGGTATTGGAGCCCTATCATCAATTCTACCTCATGTTCCCTCTTAGATACTAGCTCCTCCATTGCCAACTGCACCTTTCCTAATGGCACAGGTAACCCCTTCCATCCACTCCCGGCCCTTAGTACTATATGGGATAACTTAAACTCCACCCTGAACACCCACTTGGAAGCACCCAATGGCTTATTCTGGATCTGTGGCAAATGAGCATACTCCCATCTCCCCTCCAACTGGCCCGGGACCTGTACACTTGACATAATCCAGCCTGGTTTCTTCCTCCTTCCTAGCTAAACTGACCAAGAGCTAGGCATCCCCTTATACCAGGATTTGCATATAAAGCCCACAAGATACCTCGATATGGGGGCATCAAACCTAAAAAAAAGATAAATGGCCTCCCCAGAGGATCATCCAATATGAGCCCCAACTACTTGGGCTCAAGATGGGAGTTGGGGATACTGTAGCCCCATTTACATGCTCAACCTATTATCAGATTACAGGCTGTTCTAAAAATAATTACCAATAAAATTGCAACAGCTTTAGAGCTCCTCGCTACCCAACAGACCCAGATGCAGGCCGCTATTTATCAAAACCGCCTAGCACTGGACTACTTACTGGCTAAAAAGTAAAAAAGGTGGCATCTGTGACAAATTTAATCAGTCGGACTGTTGTCTACAGATTGACGACACTGACAAAGCTGTCTCCACTATCACCACAAATATTAAAAAGCTTGCCCATGTCCCAGTTCAAAAATTGTCAGGATAAGACCCCAAGATCCTATTTGGAGGATGGTTCTACACCCTCAGGGGATTTAAAACATTAATTAAAATCATCCTCCTGCTCCTTGGGGCATACCTCCTTTTACCCTGTGTTCTCCCCCTTGTCATTCGCTCTACCTCTTCCCTCATAGAGACCATTGTAGAACATAAGACTGCCGCTAAGGTCCTCATGTTATGGTGGTACAAACCCCTAAGCCAGCAGCCTGTCAAAAAAGATGATGCTCTCTAACCCACATATGAGTTCGAGCATCAAAGCGGGGAATGTGGCAGTGGGCCCTAAACAAAGGCCTTCCCAGACCATGTGGTCGCTAAGGATTTCGTGCAGGCTTCAGACAAAGACATTCCTGGACTGTGTGGTCATCAAGACTTCCGCGTTTAATATTTCCAAATTCCTACCTCACCCGGGAGCCAGTCAGGAACTGGCACAATGGCCACATGTCCTAATAATAAATCTTAGCTGCCAACCTGGAAACTCCAGGGTACATAGCCCCAAGTCCCACTTGGGTGGGGGCTCAGCCTCTAGATGTAAATCCACTGAGCCGGTGCCAGCATTAATAAAAGTTGCTTCCCACGCCTTGGTGTCCTGTCTCTCTGTCTGGGTTCCCCACAAAAGGAGGGCAGTGGATGGGGGAAGGGGGGTTGTCACTTTGTGAGGGGTGAAAAGGATAACTATTGCATTGTTTTGTACACCTGAAACTAATAATAATAATAAAAATAAAAGTAAAGTAACTCCATAAGGAGTGAACTCCCCTGCACTTACAGCTTGTGCGTGGTGGACTCTGAGAATGTTCTCATCGTGTCCTGTGACTCAGTGTGCTAATTAAACTGCAGAGCAGCAGGTAAAATGTGCTGTGCAGGTATGAGGGGAGGTGCTGGCAGATTGTACCAGTGCAGAGCTGCTAAATGTTTGACAACTGGCTCTTCTATTTCTGTGGTATAAATACTCACTATGGCTGATTTCAATGTAGACTTGGAAAGAGGTGCCTTATGTGGTGTTTTCATCAGACAGATACAATAGATGTAACTAACCTCAAGAGTATAAATAATAGTAAAATAGGTAGAAAGTAATGAGTTTTGAATATTTATTGCCTTTTCTTTTAATTTATTTAATTGTAAGTTTATATAATTCAATTTTTAAAATAATGGTTGTTTAACCCTCCCAAGCCAGTAGGGACTGGCTCTACACATTACAGAATTGCACCTGCAGAAAGGCAGTTGAAGCCCATAGAGTGGTCACTGCAGCTGTGGCTCAACCAAGAGACAGGTGAGGCCCAAAGGATCTAAAGTGCACATCAGAGGAGTCTGGTACAGTCCCTCATAGATAAACCCTCTTTGCATTATTCTAATTTGAGTGTTGAGACCTGATGAGACAGTTGAGTAGGTTTGGAGCAACTGTCAAGCTACACACTCTGCAAAGGCCAGGATTAGGAAGTTCTTACTTGAGAAGCACCAAATCCACCCACAAAAACATACACCCTGTACATTCAACTTCTTTAGAATATTCCCTGGGTTTTGATGGGGGTTCTCCTCTTGTGAGATAGACACTCTTGGGAGCAGCTGTGTAAATATTCCTTCACTTCCACTGCTTTCAGCCCCATTCCACACTCCCCACCCCTACCATACATGCAAATTCCCCCTGGAGCCCCTGGGACCCACGAGTCAGGCCCCACTTCCCTGCAACAATCCCTTAGGGTAATTTGGGCTGTGGTTTCTTTCACTTTGGCTTATCAGCCAAAACACTCCCTATACTTTCCTTTTCCAATAATTTGTTAGAATCTCTCATCTACTCATCAGTAACACCTAAGGTCTCTATTTTTATGGGTAAATTTGTTTTGCACTCTTAAACTTTTAATTGGATGTTTGGAAAAATAAAAGACACACATATGTGGTAGATCCTTTGTGTTTAAGTGAGAAAAGGCTTACATGTGATTAAATCAAGCACGTGAGTGAATTTCCTTGAATATAACTACTTATTTATATCATTACTTATGAAGGACGGAAAAGTAAGCAGACAAATCAGTGACTGCCTCTGAACTTCCAGACAATCATCTGTTTCTCAGCAGATAGTATTATGCAAAACTTTAGTTAGTGAAAACATTTCAGTGCACTTAAAATCTCAAACACTGACTGACTTCTGACCTCTGGCAACTCCTTAAACTTGGTGTTCATACTATCTACCTGTTAAATGAGCTTATGGTACCCCTGAAAATGACAAGAAATTCAGTTACAAAGATTGTTCCCAAGGAATTATTGAATATTTGTTGTATACAAAGTCCTAAATTAGGACCTGACAAATTATAAAGAGGAATGAAAAGAGAAAGAGGAGAGGGACTGAATTCCTGTCTAGAATAGAAAATATGCCTATTTTTGATAAAGAGAGATTACGTTAATTGACTGGTGGATATTATGAAAGATAACAAAATGGCAAATTGGCAACTAGAAAGAAAACATTATGAAGACATGACTAAAAGTTTGATTGTGTCGTGTTTTCATCCTATTTTAAAATCTAACATTATCTTTGTGTTAGAGGGACTTTTAATTATTCAACCGAACTTTTTTCTTTCAGTTTTCTTAGAAAATAGAGCATTGTAGCCATTCACCTGGAGTGCTGAGTCATCCACGTACCCACTCTTTTAAAAGCAGCTTTTGTCTATTTGGTAAGGGTTCTCTTAGCAGGTGGTAGCTCAGACAGGCTAAAGTTAGCAGGCAGAGCTTAGCTCTTCTGACTGGGTGATTTTGGGAGACGTCACTCCCATTATTACATTGTTTGTGAAAGATCTTTCTCTTCCTGGGGACTGAGATAAATCTTCAAATTATTACATCTTTAAAGTAAAGGTTCATATGCCTGGAAGGAAGCTGACAAGTCCAACTCATCCAGGTGCTCCATCACTGCAGCTCAGGGCCATGACATGACCTGCAGAGCTCCCAGCACCAGCGCAGTGCCTGTCCATGTCCCCCTCACTCCTGGTGTATATCAGTACTTTGCAGATCATTACAGAGCTTTTAAAAGCTACCAAATGAAAATATAATACTGCCCCCTTGTTTATATGCTCTTATGTTAGGGAAAATTGAGAAAACAAGCCTGGGCATTCAAAAATGCAGTAAATTAGCTAGGTGCTGCCTATGCACACAAAGGTAGGAGTTATTGTTTTGGTACAGGCCAGAGTGAAAGAGCTATTCATTTTAACAGGAAAATTGTAAGCTAGTGTCTATGAAAGCATGTGAATTTATGTTCTTTTTTCAGTTCCTGGATGGTGTTCAGTGCCTTTATTACCATGTATTCAGTTGGGATGAATTATTTTTAAAAATTAAAATGCTCTTTTTTCCCCTCCTATCACTCCCAAATGTTAATAAGCCATTACTCACAACTTTGTGGAAAGGAAACCCAAAGCAGGAAAATGGAGTGTGTCCCCTAAAACATTTTCAGAGTCAAATGTTTTGGAAATAAAGTTATCAAGAGCCTGGTCTGAGTTAGTAAATTCTGAACATTGTCTACTCCCCAAGTCAGTGGAATACAATTTCTTTCCTCACAGTAAGTTGGATACTTTCATTGCCCCATAAGTTGCTCCAGATCTCACAGGTAGTAAGAAGTTAGACCCGAGAGCCTGGTGCCATATCTCACATCCTTAACTATTCTAAAAGGTGGGTGGAAGGAGCAATCACTCTTGATGGTAAATCCTCTGTGGGAGGAAGTAGCAGATAAAGATCATTGGAACTGATATACTGGTAAACCTGAATGGGAATCTGAGGTAAGTGACTATTTGGAAGTATCTTGAGTTAGGACTGACAAATAAGTGACGCAAAAGCTGGAAAAGAAGACTAGAGCCAAATTTGGAGATCCTTCAATGCCAACCATATCCATTAGCAACTGGGTCAGCAGCTGTAACACAGACCCACATGCTGTGGCTTAAATATATTGGGTAGCAATTCTCATGGATAAGAAGTCAGGGCCCAGGGCTGGTGTAGCAGCTTCAGGACCCCAATTCTATCTTTCTGCTTTTCCATCTTCAAGGACACAGTTAGCATCAGGAGCTCCAGCCATCTTGTCCATGTTCTTGATCCAATCCTGAGAAGGGGAAGAGCCAAGGATAATAGGTCCCACCCCTCCAGGTGAATCGGCTTCCCTAAAAGAGCTTTCCTATGGAAATCCCAGTGACCTCAAGGTATAGCTCTGGCCACCCTTGGCTGCAAGGGAGACTGGCAAATATCATCCTTTAATGGGCCATTGCACCCTGGAATAAAATCAGTATTCTAAGAAAGACATAAGTGTAAAATGGATATTGGGTAGGCATATTGGGTGACAGTCTCAACCTCACCAGTCTAAGGAGTGCAGACTCTTTTCTTAGGCCCTGGGAAGTTGTCAGAGAATTCTGAGGGAGAGAACTGAGGCAACTGGGTCAAGAAGATGAAACTGGTAGAATCTTGGGAGCAAATAGAGAGGAGCGAGCAGAGGGCAATGCTGTGAATGTGCACAGAAAAGAAAATAGAGAAACATACGCCAACCTTTTTACAGTCACTTGGGAAATTGAGGCAGTAGGATGGATGGCACTGCTTTAAGAAATACTTTAGTTGCAGCACTTGAAGTAATAGGCCTGACAGTTGACTGAATGTTTTTAGATTGACTATGAAAAGTCATGTCAGCTTTTATGGGATTAGCAACTTTATCTCATTATTATGCTGGATGTCACATTTCTTCTTTAAAACAAATAATATTCCAAAAGAGAAAAAAGAAACAAACAAACAAAAACCCAAATAATATTCCTTCCATAAAACTACTCAAAATCACTTTTCTTCTGTAATTTGCACTCATTGACACTAATGTAATGTTTGATAATTGAATAATATTCAAACCATTTCCAATTTGAACTATATACAACTGGACCTGGAATTTTTGTCATCACTTTAGCACCAACTCATGTCAACTTTGTAGTTACAATTGAATAGGTATTTATATCAGTGAGATGTTCATGAGCTTTACAACTTGAAACACAAAGCCCAAATACACAAAATAAATACAACAATGATAAATAAAGAATATGAGCTAGTGTGCACATATATCATGGTAGAATCTGTTGCTGATCTGATGTGATTTTGAATACAATTGCTATAATGCTTATGGACTTCTTTTAATAGTTTACTATCTGGATTTGGAATATAAGGATTTTTGAGATGATTCAGTGGTATAGGGAGATAATGAGAAGGAGTATTTAAAGTTGAAATTATTCTGTAAATGGCATTGGTTTCCTGCCTTGGCTATCCACACTATGAATATTCAAAATTGCAGAGTTTATGTTTGAACTGTAAGAGTTATCTATTATAAAGGGACACATAAGTGGTATGATATAGTTCATAGTCATCATCACTGAAAGTCCAAAGACTGAAACTACTGCAAGGAATGTTTTGAAATGACCAGTTTCCAGGCCACAGAACTCTCTGAGGACTTTCAGGGACTGAGCTACATAAAAAGACACCTCCATGTTGGCTGCTTAGAGACTTGCAAAGAATAAATCAATCCACAGAACACCTTATGTTTGCCACTGACTCATTCCCCCACCTAAGTAAGACTTAATGCTTTAAACCCCACAGAGGTATACAATCTTTTGTGTTTTAAAACCTAGGTCTCCTATGAAAGAACATGATTCCACTTCCAAAAATGCAGATATAGAGGTAGAAAGGAATTTCATTTACTTCACCAAATCACATTTATCCTACGGGGAAGAATTTTGGTTTGATTTGGACACTTAGGCCTCTTTTTTTTTTCTAATTACCAATATTAAATGTTTCCCTTTGACAATAAATTTCTGGCAACACATCTGTTTTCAATAAGTGGATTACCAGGATTACAAATTCCAATATTGCTGCAGATCAGTTAATGATGTGATAAACACAGCTTCACAGCTAGACAGATGGAGGCAGTTCTACAGCACCAACAGCTGGAGAGGCGAGGGTCTGGATTACAGGGCCTACGCCAGGGCATGTATCAAAAATTAAAACAGTTATAACAGTAAAAATGGCAGATTTTCATCTGAGTTCAAGGGTGGCGGTTAGTCTTTCTAATTAATATATAACCTGATTTGTCTACAAAAACACATGAATTACTAAAAACAAAACTAGTAGAGGTCAGGTAAATTTTTGGTGGCTGAATGTTAAGGTCTTTTTCTCTGGCTTTGCTCTACCCTGCCCTCATTCCCTCAAAATTCTATCTGTAGGATAATCTTGTTCATAGGGAATGAGGGGCCAATGGATGGCACCCTTTAGATTTCTTGTAATATCTACCAACTCCTCCATAAAGCCATTCCAAACTAACATACAACCCAAGTTGTGCTTGCCAAAGTAAGATAGCTCTAATACAAGTCCCTTAATCCCCTTTCCAACCAGATGGCTGCCTCTAAGACTAGCCTGTGTGGAAATTTTGAACCAATCACTGCTTAAAAGATTAAGTTTATCCCTAGCTGACAGAAAAGGCTTCTCTCTACATCATTACAAAGCTGGCGAATTAAACTGCCTGAGGACCAGGCACCAGCCAGACATCTGGGCAACAGTGAGTCTGCTCCTTTTCGGAAACCAAAGAAAATCAACCAGCCTTTAAGACCGTTATGATGGTAAGAATGAGAGCTGTTGTCTGGAGGACCCTGCCTGACTTTGTCAAGACATGTAAAAGTTTACGTCCTGCCAGGAGTGGACACGGAGCAGAGCAATGGCTCATCTCAGCCACATGGGCCTCCTGCCTCAGCATACAGAGTGAGGGCAGAGAGTGGTTAATGCAGGGACCCTGAATGGAATTCCTTGTCAACCCTCCCTGCAGCTGGTGACAGCAGGGAAAACCATTGTCTTATCTTTGGAGAACAATTGGAGTCAAGTACATTGGGAGAACCCCAAACAAGGATGGTGGCATCTGTTCACTTGGTCAACACTAACTGCACACTGATCTGACCCAGGCATCATGTCAGGCATGAATGCAAACTGTCTCTGACCTCCAAGAGCTCCTGGGTAGAAGGAGAAGAGAGGCAACTGAACAGTGTGGTCAGCCAAGATAAGCAAATGTTGGGTAGGAGCCCTGAAGAAGACACTGCAGCCACATCCTCTCTGCCCACCTCATGTTCACCCAAAGCTGGTGGGCAGTTTCTATGTACTCTAACAGCTTCTTACCTCCAGCACTTGCCTGCCTCTCCCTGTTCTCTACCTGGGGACAGCAGGGCAGTCACAAAGTGTCAGGCACTTGCTGCCCATAAGGCAACATTCAACCAGTTGGTGGGTAAACAGTCTGGCTTCCTTCACTCTCCTCTATGGGGTAGTTCTGAGACATGCCCCACAGAGTCTTCCAGGGGTCCCTAGCAGGAGTGAGCCTTAGTTACCCACAGCAGTAACTCACTTATTGACACACCTTTTACAGTAAGTCCTCACCTAACATGGTCCATAGGTTGTTAGAGACTTTGACTTTAAGTGAAATAATATATGATGAAACCAATTTTACCATAGTCTAATTGATATAAATGAGAGTTAAATTCCTATGGTGTATTTCTGGTCATAACAACATCACTAAACTTCTAAATAAAGACCCCAAATTCTCCTAACATTAAACATTGAAATAAATGTGAGCTATACATATATTTTAAAAAGAGTAATAAAAATAAGTAAGATAATGAGTTTCTAAACCACTTATTTTGGTTCAGGGTCTCAGTGGTGGGAGGCTCTCCTGGCAGCTCAGGGTGCAAGGTGGGACCCAAGCCTGGACAGGACGCCCTTCCATCACAGGGCCACTCACACCCACATCCACACTCACTCATCCTGGGGCCATGGAGACATGCCAATGCACCCCAAGTGCACATCTTTGGGGTGTGGGAGAAAACCAGAGCACCCAGAGAAAGCCCACGCAGATGTGGGGAGAACATACAAATGCCACACAGACTTTGAGGTGTTTTTTTGGTTTTTTTTTCTATAATCAATGTTAGAATGAACTGAATGTTATTCAAGGACCTGCTATATTGAATTCCTTGCCTCACTTCTCCAGTCCTTCACAGAACTTCCTGGACCACCTCCAAATTAGTCACTTGGCTCAAATCCTTGTCTCAGAATCTGACTTTAAGGGGGACCCAAGCTAAGGATCTCAATTAGCACATGGCACTTTTGTGCAAATTAGAGGATGGCACCCTCTCACTGGAAGAGGCAGCTGACCCCAGGGTACACACTTGGCCAGCAAAGAGTGGCCAGCTTGAAAGTTGTCCCACCTGCTCCCTTGACCAAGCAATTTTGTGCAGACCACTGTCTGACCAGTTTTACAAAGCAGCCCTGCTGAGGTGACTAATCGAGGACTTATAAAGGACTTGGAAAGTTTATACATATGAAGTGCTTAAGATGTCCCATATTTTTCTCTCCATGTGACAGGTAACTTTCAAGTAGTGCCCATGGGTTACCTGACATACCCCAACCCTTGATGTCTGGACATTAGAAAACATATCTCCTCTCTTCCCTGAGACATGAAGCAGAGATGCAAGGTCTTTTATGTAAACTCCTTAGGGTTAGATGTGTTTTAGACTTTGAACAGTTCAGATGTTGGATGAATAAAACCTTGCATAGACCATATGACTTGTTACCCACGGCAGGGTCTGGGACCACATCCTCTAATCAAGCAGTTTAAAATTTTTGCATCTTCATGTTGGACATAAATTCTCCCCAACACTACAAAACCTTTTGGTTCTCAGAACATTTTGGATTTCAAATTGTAAGTAAGAGATTGTGGAGATACTTTACATCCTATCCATCCAAGTCCTATCACCATAAGGCCCAGTGCACGCCCCTCCTCTTTCTGACTTCTGAAGGACTCATGAGACTCGTAGTCTATAACAAAATACAGCACTTGACACTACTCTACATTATTCTCTAATTGCTTTTCATGCATTAATCCTATCTTCCACTTAAATTGAAAAAACCTTGAAGGCAAAAATCATATTTTATGTAACATGCTGCATTTGGCAGGACATTCTTGGTGGTAGAAAAAATGAATTTCAGTTTGACTTTTAAAAACTAAATGTTTGCTCTCATATCTGAAAAGTGCAGGAATATCATCTGATTCAGGTCCAGCTGGATCCAGGGGCTTCATAAGTCCATCAGGATTCTATCTTATTGCTCTCTCTACCTCTTCTTTGCTGAACACTATCTCTTCTTTGCTGGTGTCATCCTTGACTAGGCTTTCTCTGCATGGCATCCCCTAGGCTCAAAGCTTACAAGAGCTAGCTGAACAATCTCCAGGGAGAGACAGCTTCTCTGTCCTGATGTTTTCACAAAAATTTCCCTTGATCATTCCCATTGACCAGCGTGGTCCTGAACCAACCTTCAAAGTCAATGACAATGATGCTCTCGTTGACCAAACTTAGGCACCTGTTTCCCCATGCAACAAGTGCTTTCATAGATTGTTCACACAGTGCAAAATGGTATAGCCCCTAAGGAGGGAAAATTATATACATTTACCTTTTGACCCAGAGATCCTCTAGGAAGCTGTCCCACCAATGCAGTAGCAAACACATACACAAGGCTATTCATCACGGAACGATTCATAACAACAAAAGATTGGAAATAATCCAATGTCCATGAACAAGAGACTGATTTAATAAATTAAGGCACATCCATATAATGGAGTTGCTAAAAGGAGTGAAGAATATTGTGATGGCTAATTTTATGTGTCAACTTGATTGGGTCGCAGGGTAACTCTGTGTCACAGAGGGACACAGGTATTTGACTAGATATTTGGTGAAACATTATTCTAATATGTCTGTGAGAGTGTTTCTGGATGAGATTAGCATTTAAATTGGTACACTGAATAAAGAAGATTGCCTTCCTTAATGTGGGTAGTCACGTCCAATCAGTTGAAGGGCAGAATAAAACAAAAAGCCTGTCTCTGAGCTAGAGAGAATCCCTCCTGCCTTATGACGTTTGATCTAGGACATCAATTGTTTTTCCTACCTTTAAACTGGAAGGTTTGACATTGGGACAGTGCAAGTAAATATTGAGCTTTATGATTGTTGTGCACTTACTTAATATTTGCCACATAGATACACTCAACAATACTTCCTAAATAAATAAATGTGTCAGTTAATAAGCCTACGTATGAAGGTTGATACTGCTAAGGTTATTCATCCCGGAAAGCAAGAAGCTATGCAGATTGATATAAATCTATACAATAGATCCAAAGTATTGCTGGTTATAGGTAGGAGAGGGGACGAAGTGAGAAAAAAAGAAAAACAGTGGTCAGAGCAGAGCAAGCTCAGAAGCCACATTGTGCAAGCTTTGACACAATATCTTTTGAGAAATTGGGCCATTTTACACTCTTCCTAGTGCAAGGCTAACTTGTATCGAACTGCTTAAATTCCTTTGTGGACTTTCAAATCATGAGGCTGTAGGGATTACTGTAATGTTCTGTGGTAACCCGTCATTCCATGTAACAAAACATTTCATAATAAATCACTAAAAATATCTGCTTTCATTGAAAGCAGGCCTCTGTTTGCTGATGCATGGACAAGATGAATGAGTGGTGACTTATGATGGGCATCCCAACCTGCTGATCCTCAGCAAAGCTGTAACAGGTGCAGCCAATGCCCTGACTGGCACACCAGGGCCCGCTTGGCCCCTCAAAAGTGGCTTTAAATGATTATGCCCCAGAAGAAAAGAGATCAGACTTCTGGCAGTGTTTGAGTCCATTTGTATTCTGATTACCCACCAGGTCCCTGGACGTGGCAAAAATTACCTACTTATAATGTACTTAAAGTAGGTAAAGAGGAGCCTAGCTGAATAGAATAAACCCAGCCTCAGGGGCCAGTGATACCTTTGCAGTGAAGACTTGAGGAAGAAACCTCAGAGGCAAAGACTCAAAAAGGGAGGAAAGTGGCTTACATAGCACTAAGATCCTCTGTCTCAGCAGAGGTTCTATTCTTTGTCCCTTGGATGAGACAATGTCCCCAGTGGGACTGTGCCCCAGTTTTCCACAGTGGTAGGCCCTTCATTAACACACCGTTTAGTGGCTTTCTCCCCTTCCTTCTCTCACTTTCCCACTTCTCAACTTCCTGAGATGAGCTTCTTACACTCAACAGGATTTATCAGGGAACCCAAATCAAAACAGTCCCAGAGGGCTACAAACCCTCTGTGTCTCCTTTACCAGAGAGTCATGCTAGAAGCAGTGTTAGTGCTGCAATGAGTTGAACCAGAACCAGAGATAGGAACAGCAAGACCAATTGTAATATAGGGGCTGAATTCTGCTGAGCCAACTGCAGACACAGAGGCTGAGATTCCATATGGCTGCAAGTGTGTGAGTGAGCCCAGCTGAGATCAGCTGAGCCTGGCTCATATCAGCAGAATTGCAGACTCCTGAGAAGTAAAGGGTGGTTGTTTAAGCCCCTAAGGTCTGGGGTCATTTGTTATGCAGCAATAGCAACTGCTACATGATGCTTTTTTTTTAATGAGGTGTAACTGACAAATAAAATTGTATATATTTAAAGCATACAATGTGATGATTCAGTACATAATATGTGTTACCAAATAAGGAAGAAAATTGTGGAAAAAGAGCACCATTGCCTCAAATGAGGTAGAGAGTGGAGGTTGGAGACCACAGCTAACCTGCAACTTTTCACCAGAGGCATAAAAGGACTCCAAACACTTTCTTCGTTTGTAATGTGCTGTTGGTTGTACTGGCAGATGCTCAAACGCAGGTACCTCCTCTGTAATCACCCCAAATATTCCTTCTGGGGCCTGGGGCTGTTCAGATCACTGTCGCCCGCTTTCAGGTAGAGGACGTGAAAGCATGAGCAGTGTGTGCAGCACTCAGATAATGCTCGGCACTGCGCTGTGTGGCCTGGGAAGGCCCTAAACCCTTGGGGCGAAATTCAAGGAGACCTGATGTTTCCATCTCACTGTGGTGAAAGAGGACCAAAGGAAGTTCTGGCAAGAGAAGTAGCTCCTAAAACACCAGGGAATGAAAACCACCAGCCTATTGGTACCATCTGCCCCCTCAGCTATAACTTCTCGCTTCTCAAAATACCTCCACAAGGCATAAAATGGGAGAAAATATTTGCAAAACATATACCCAAAGGGGACTTTATCTAGAATATATAAACAGTTCTTGCAACTCAACTTTAAGACAAATAACTAATTTTTTTTTTCATGGGCAAAGTAAGTGAACAGGCTCTGCACCAAAGAAGATTTTTAAATGGCAAACATATGCATGAAAAGATGTTCGTGGGCCAGCTGAGTGGCGCATTGGTTAGGAGTCGGCCTGGGATGCCAGCTCGGAGCAACAGGACCCTGGTTCAGATCCCACATATGAAGGTCAGTGGCGCTGCGCCCTCTACAGCTAAGATGGTGAACAACAACTCGACCTGGAGCTGGGCTGCCGTGAGTCACCGGCGACGGCATAGGCTGCAGTGGGGCTGGCTGGCAGTGGGCATGCGCTTTCGCGAGCTGCCGTGAGCAGCCATCCAATGGCTGGCGACCTATCTGCCTCACCCGGGAAGAGTGCAATGATAATACCAACATGGGCCAGTGAAACGACATCCTCCACAACTAGACTGAAGAACAAAAGGACAGCAACTTGTCTCTTTCCCTCCCCCAATTCCTCAATAAAATCTTAAAAAAAAAACAAAACATACTGAGATACCACTACAAATTCACAAGAACAGCTAAAATTAAAAAGACTGACTGCACTAAGCGTTGGCAAGGATACAAAGCAACTGCAACTCGCCCACTCTGCCGATAGAATTCTAAAATGGTACAATCACTTTGGAAAATATTTTGGCAGATTATTAAAAAGTTATGTATTTCTGGTACGATCTAAGCATTCCAAATTCCTAGAAAAAGAAAGCATTTGTCTATACAAAGATTTGAACATGAATTTTCACAGCAGGTTTATTTGGAAAGGTCACAAACTGGAAAAAACCGAAATGTTCATCAACAGGTGAATGGATAAACACATTGTAATATATCCATACAATGGAATACTACTCAGTAATAAAAAGGACGAGCTACTGATACACAGAACAAGAGGGCTGAATCTTGAAATCATTATGACAAGTGGAAGAAGCTATAGTGTGCCCACTGTATGCTCTGTTTCCAGGTATACAAAATTCTAGGGGATGCAAAGTTAATCTAAAGTGACAGAAAGCTGGTCAATGGTTACCTGGTGATGGGAGGTTTAGAGGAACGAAGGATTTTTTAGGGCATAGGGACCATTTAAGAATGATATCTATGTTCATTATCACAATTGTGATGTTTTCATGGGTATATATACACACAAGAATTCATCAAACTGTATATGGCAAAACTTTTTTTTCCCTAGGGCTGATAAGGACATGTGGCACATGGCACATTTGATGCTTCTGTTCTGGAAAATTCTAGTCCTTATCCAGCATTCTTAGAAAGGCGCTCTGCCAGGCCTCTAAATTGTGTTTTGTAGGCAAAATAAAATGGAGCAAGCATGGTCTTTGATCTGCATTCTGCTGGGGGCCCAGAAACTTCAGAGCCCACAGTCAACCTCTGTCCCCAGCAGATGAGAAAAATGAAAGGCTACATATCTGATCCAAGGTCACTTATCAAGTCACTGCTATGCCAGTGCTTTTTCCTCCTACATCCTAACTGTGGACCTGTGCATGGGTCACCAGGTCACCAGGATTCCCAAGCCCTTCACAGCCACCCATTGTTTTTCTGGTGTGTGTTTTTCCTGTGAGTGCTGGATTGAGAGCATTTTCTCTGGTTCAGAGTTTTAAGGACCCTCTTGGAAACTAGAACCAGTTTTCAATGAAATGTTATTCCTTATTTCATTATATCCCCAGGTCACAGATAAGTAGCTCTTTAGTCCTCCTGATTCACTTTGATCATTGGTCTCTTTATCCCAGATCTGCACCCTGGCGAGCCTCACCCCTCTGGAGCCCGTATGAGCAGACTCTGTATGGGCAATCTGTGAATCAGTCTGACATACATATACTTAGCTGGAGTCATAAATGCCCTCATTATCTTGGGCCACCCAACTAATATTTTATCTCCAATATGAATGCCCAGCCCCACAATGACCCTGATGTTCTGCACCCTTAGGCTGTGGCAAAGCTTGACCGTAATCTCCCACTCGTAAAGGACCCACAGGGCTCAGGTTATTTTTTCTACTTTTGTGAACACTTACAAAATGCTTTGGGAAACCAGTGTAGTTTTCAGTAGTGTCTTATGCCAGTCGTCTTTTAAGCTCCTCCTGTCCATTCATGGGGGATTTCTAAGATCCCCGCACACCGAACACAGAATGGCCACCAGCACCTGCTGCGGTCATGTGCCACCACTGACTGGGGCCTCAATACGATGCTGGGAAAGGCCCCCAATGCTTCTCCCCAGGCTCTTGCCCTCCCTGCTTCCTGTGTCTGCCATCTCTCTTGAAAGGAGTTTGTGCTCTGCACACGTAACAGAAATACAGGAGGGCACAGGGAAGAGAAGCCACATGAAACTTGTGCCATTTTGACCCCAGTCCATTCTGCCTCAGTATACCCTGGACAAGAACACAAGGAGATGCCTGTGTGGACAAAACTTCACCCTGGCTGTTTATTTTTTTCAATGATAAAAGTGCCTCTTTGCTGCTTCCAAACTGTTGCCCAAAACCCTCAGTGACAAGTGCTAAAACAGAAAACCTTTTGTAGAATTGTACGCTGGCACCTTAATTCTCAGTGTAGTCCATGGACCAGCAGCATTGATGCCACGCAGCTTGTTGAAAATGCAGAATGTCAAGTTCCATCTTTTTGCTGAATCAGAATCTGTATTTAACAAGACCCCCAGGTGATCAGAGCCTGAGAAGTTCTTCTCAAAAAACCACTGTTGAATATTCCAAAGAGAGTAAGTTAATCAGCCACCTTGACACAGATGGCCATGAAAGTGGAGAAGAGGCTGTTTCCCAGGTCTCTTTGACAGTTCCCAGCATTCCAAAATTCCCTAGAAGTTGATTTCCCAGGGGCCCTAATGGGAATTGTTCTGGAAGAAAGTAAAGAACATGGTCCAGTGGCGGATATAAAGCATGTATTTGGCGTACTCTTAGGTAATGGCAGGAGATATAGGGAAAGCCACAGGTGACATTAGCCCTTCAAGACCTTGCTAAGAGTCACCCACCCAGAGTCGCCAGCTTGTAAAACTTTGGGTGGTGACAGCTATGTTTACCAATCTTAATAAATCTAAATCACTATTTCTATTTAAAATGTCTCCTTCTTGTAGAGGTATTCTTTGTTTCTTCTCTCTTTAAGCTGATTTTTCCACGTAACACACATGTATAGCCACGTAAATATATTCAACTTGGACTACTAGAAAAACAGAAGGGAAAAGGCTTAATTCATCTGGAATTGTCTCTACTGAGTTAAGTGACTCTTTAGGAAAAGTCAAGTTAATGTCACCACTCTGGGGTTTTCTCCTTGGATTTGCTGCATTGGCTTCCACAGTTCCTTCTAGACCTGAGGTTCTCCACTGAGGGAGATTTTGTGCCCCAGAGGACATTTGGCAATGTTTGGAGACATTTTAGGTTGTCACAGCTGGAGATGGGGAGGTGCTAGTGGCATCTAATATATAGAGGCCAGAGATGCTGCTGGATATCCTACAATGCAAAGAAGAACCCCATGACAAATAAGTATCTGATCCTAAATGTCAAAAGCGCTGAGGTGAGAAGCCCTGCACTAGACAGCTGCTGGTCTAACCCATTCTATGACCATCTTAATGTTTATCCTGTAAAAAGTTCCCTCAACCAGCCCAACCCAAACATAACTCTCTCTCTCTCTCTCTCTCTCTCTCTCCCCCCCCCACCTCCCTTAGAAAAGACACAAGGGATTTAATAATAATCATATATCACATTTATTAAATGCTTAACCTACATTCCATGTACTTTCCAGCAACTCATCTGCTCTTTACAATAATCTCGAGTTTTACAATTATTGTTATTATTGTTAGCATTCCCCATCAAATAATGAAGAAACTGAGGCCCAGGGAGGAATATCTTGCCTGAGGTCTCCCAGAAAGTAAGGAGTGGAGCCAGGATTTGTAACCAAAAGATTATCTCCAGAACTCAAATTCTTAACTGCAGCACAACTTCAGTAACTAAACACTTGTCAGGGAGCTGAGGGTGACGGAATTTCCATGGTAAGAATTTGTTGCACACCAGCCACTACTTCAGGAACCCCAGCCCTGTGGATGAGAGGATTTGCTTTTCTACTCACATAGCCTCACCCCAGGATCCAGGTTGACCATGGAAGTAGGAAGGAGAAGAGCTAGTATTCATTGTGGGAAACCCCAGAGGTGAGGAAGTTTAAAATGTCTCTGTGAGAAGGAAGGTATGCCATTTCTCTGAAACTTATGCAGTTGTAGTGCACAAGTAGATGAGGGTAATAGAGTCAGGTCCTCATGGTTTGTGGTTGCTGATGGAAAAGATGGAGAAATAGCCCTAAATCTGGCACTTTGGCTTGTAAAAGGAGAGGAGGACGAGTAAATCATGGTAATTCTGTTCTTAATTTTTGAGGAACAAAATGCAATTGTTGACTGATTTGTGACAGACCTAAAGGGTTCCATTCTCTCTAGGAGAAAAGCTTATTTACACTCAAGCTTTTTGAACAAAAAGAAACAAAAGTTTTATTTTGAAATAGTGATTTACAGAAATCCCAGCCCCTTTGAGTGTTTCACCAACCACATGGCTAGCTGGGCCCTTCCTCACTGCCCCACCTTGCATCCACAAACTCTCCCCAACCTACATTGCAACCAAGACAACTAGATTTTTACAAAAGGCAATCAAACACAGTGTGTAGTAAGTATCGTCATCCAACAGCTTATATGGAGAGAAATTGAAGTTCAAATAGTACCCATATTTTGCTGTGTATAATGTGCACTTTTTTGCCCAAATTTGTGAGGGAAAAATAAGGATGTGCATTATACATGGGTAGTACTATAATTCTGTATCTATATAAACGTTTTTAATTCTTTTATTTATGCTTATGAATCAAAAGTGTAACTCTAGATACCAACGATATCCGTATGCAGAATAGTACCCTGGAATATGATAATCAGTTTTGTTGAACTTATGACGAACTTGCAACGATGAAGAGTTGGCCTTCTCTGATGTGTAAATATCGTAAATTTGTTACTGGTACATAACATTTCTTGTACTTTGTACTGTTACATAACATGTGTACTGGTACATAACATTTCTTGTACCTTGTATCTGTTCTTGTGTTTTGTAATTATTTGTTACATAAAATTTCTTATACCATAATATGTTAAAAAATAAATGCTAAAATTCCTTTATAATACAAAAAACAAGTACCTAAATGTAAACAAATAAAAATTTGAATTAAAATTAAAACGAAAGATTTTTTTTTCCCTGAAAGTTTGGGCCAAAAACATGGGTGCGCATTATACACAGCAAAATATGGTAAGTGATATCATACAATTTGGTTTTTTGGTACAGGCAGAATTTTTTTAGTTGAGATCGTTCTGAAAAGAATGTAAACTGACACCAATGATAATATGGACTGATTTCTGAGTGCCAGGCACTATCTTAACCATTTCATATGCCTGCCTCATTTAAACCTCACGACAATGTTGCTGCTTTATGGATGAATATATTGAGGTTCAGAAAGGCAAAATAACTTGCCCAAAGTCACAAAAAAGGCCAGTGGCAGAGCTAGAACTCGAGCCTCATTTCTAATCACTAGGCTGTTTTATGGCTCCTTTTGATCAATTAAGCTGTCATTAAGATGTTCATTTACAGTTTAGGCCCCACAACCCAAGGGCAACAAGGTTGTAGCTTCTTTCTTCTCATAGTCTATCAGAGTTATTCAGCACATTGCTTCACCACAAGTTCTGGCCTGTGGAGAATAAAGCATCTTCTCAAAAAAAGAGGACCTATTTCCCTTCTCAGCTGCTCCTGGGGGAACCAAGTGACCCAAGAGTTGGTCAGCATGTTGGGGAGATTCAATATTGTCAGGGGCTCTCAGGGAGAAAGGGAAACTTTTGTTCTCTTGGAAAACAGAAGACAGCACAGACAGGGTTGCCTTGCCTTTAAGGAGTTTAAAATATATGTACCAGGAAGATGAAAGTGACAAAGGAAAGAGAAGAATTTGCCATTGTTATTTTGGTGTATCTTTCTTGGGAGGCTTTACCTCTGTCTTAGCCCATTTGAGCTGCTATAACAAAATACCAGTGACTGAGTGGTTTATAAGCAACAGACATTTATTTCTCATAGTCTAGAGGCTGGAAAACTGAGATCAAAGTGCCAGCATGGTCATGTGAGGGCTCTCTTCCACGTCCTTGACTTCTCATTGTGTCTTCACATGGTTCAAGGAGGCGAGGGAGCTCTCTCATGTCTTTTATAAGGGAACTAATCCCATTCATGAGGACACTGCCCTCATGACCCAATCACCTCCCAAAGGCCCCACCTCCTAACTGAGGGTTAGGTTTTAACATATTGTCAACATAAGAAATGTCCAAACCTGTAGAGATTTTTATAAGAGTTTATTTGATCCAAAACCAACAACAATTGCTGGAAAGCAAGATTACAAATCTCTGGAGAAGGACAGTTTTGCAGTTTCTTGTATGCCTTTGATATTAAGGAGGGAACTAAGGCAGAGTACATAAAGGTGAGAGAAAACAAGGTGGGGATTGGATTACAGTATAGTTAACAAGATTATGTGCTTATTTCTAAGGTGTGTTAACCTAGATGCACAAAAACAATGGACAGGGCTTGCTTAATGCAAAGACAAACTTTTTTTTTTTTTAAAGATTTTTTTTTAATTGTGGAATTGGGGGATGGGAACAGCGCTGGGGAATTGGGGGAAGAGGAACAGACAAGTGCTGTCCTTTTGTTCTTCAGTCTAGTTGTGGAGGACGTTGCTTCACTGGCCCAAGTTGGCACCATCAT
>NW_017731545.1:2379875-2450361 GCF_001890085.2 Hipposideros armiger | reverse complement strand
TCAGGTTACTTTCTGAAAAACCCCTTTTTCATCCACAATGTGAATTACAGGGGGCACGTTCAGACCAGAGCAACCTCTATGTTTCCGTGTTGGTGGTTCTCAACTGGGAGATGATTTTACCAACCAGGGGATATTTAGCAATGTCTGGGGACATTTGGGTGACAACTAAGGGGTGAGGGATAGTGCTACTGATATCTAGTGGGTATACTACAAACTTCCTACAATGCACAGACAGCCCCTCACAACAAATAATTATCTGGCCTAAAATGTTGATAGTGCCAAGGTTGAGAGATTCTGCTCTAAGCAATAAAATATGGGACTTCACAAGCACCAGTCAAGGACAAGGTATTTGGGCTTATCTTCACTGCAACTTATCATTAGCTTTGAGAAAAGCGTCTTTCCCTTTTACCTGGTCCCATTTCTCTGTGTGTCAACAAATGAAGCAGGATTTGGAGATTTACAGATTCACTTGTTTGCTACCTCTGAATCTGGACATAAAAGTGATTCCCAGTGCTCATGTGTTCACAGCCCTCAGGTGCCTTGACAATTATTTATGAAGCCGTGGCTGGTTTACTCTTCCTTAGAGAAATGGGGGATCAGAGAAAAATGTTAGCCTGGCAATCTTAAAAAAAAAAAAAAGGAAATGGGAACATTCCAGAAAGATTCTTCAAGGGAACCTCCCACTGGGGTAAAGAAAAATGTACAATTCAAAAAAAGAAAAGTAAAACAGGCAAACACCAAATAAACAATCAAAGTCATAGGTGTTGTCTTTGCAACCTGGGACTTTTGCAACCTGTCTTTGCAAGATGGGGAAGGGCACCACTGTGCCAGCCTAGCCAGAAGTTCCAGAGCAAGGGCTGCCTGTAAGAGGAGCCCTGCCTGGAAGGAAGGGGCCAGGCCCCGTACCTTCACCTGGCTCAGTCTTTAGCCAGGGGCCACTTCCAGAATAGCACATCATCAGCCAACCACACTCATGACAGCACCTCTTCCCTACAGGATGGACTGAGTTATGTCTCAGGCTGGCTCTCCAGAAGCAGACCCTGAGATACAGATTTTGTGTGAAAAAGATTTATGAGGAAGCATTCCCAGGAAAAACCTGGGAATTCGATGGTAAACCAGAGAAAGGAGGGAGGCTAAGCAAGGTGAGATCTCAGACAAAATCCCACTGAGGGCAACTTTGGCTCAACCATGGTGAAGGTCATGCTTGGAGGTGACTAATCAGTTTCTACCCTGCCCTACCTGCCCCCAACCCCTGAGTCACAGGCACTTCTGTTCTCTGTGCTGCAGGCAAAGTGAGTTCCCGTAGCTTAGTGACAATCCTGACAGAGACTCAGGTGCTGGCTGTGGGCAGTGAAAGCACCCCAGAAGTAGCTGTGCTTGAAAATGCAAAAGGCCGGAGAGCACATGGGTGGAGCTCTAAGCATCCAATACAGACTGAACCCAAATTTATAATGATTGATGCAGAGAAGGGAATTGAAAATGAATCATTTATTTTAAAAGTTTGTAAAACTGTTAATTTAAAAGTCAACCCTGACATTTTTTTTTTCCTTTAAAAGATCAGGGTACAGAGGCTGGGGGAAATAGGGAGAGGTTGGTAAAAGGGTACAAACTTTCAGCTCTAAGTTCTGAGAACATAATGTATAACATAATAACTATATTTGATAACATTGTATTGTATAATTGAAATTTGCTGAGAGTAGAACTTAAATATTCTGAGCAATCAGACAAAAAAAATAAATATGTGAGGTGGTGGATGTGTTAATTAACTAGATGGTGGGAATCCTTTCACAACGTTTACATATATTGAATCACCACGATGTACTCATATACTTTAAATATCTCACAATTTTGTCAATTATAACGTAATAAACCTGGAAAGAAAATCAGGGTACTATTATGAGGCTTTGAGCTTGTGAAACAAGTGGGAGAAAGCATGTCATCCTGCTTTAGGTTCTGTAGGACTGACATGTCTGCCTAACTATGAGACTTCTAGCAACTCAGCCTGAGATATTGGTGGGGCTGTAGGACACAATGACTGGTCAGTAAGATTTTCCCTAGCAGAGAAATATCTACAGAGAGCAATTCAAAGGGGGTGGGATGCCAATTGCTTCACTGAACAAGTTAAATGTTTTTTCCTTAGTTACAGTAATGAATTTTGCCTCAATAAGTCCTTTGGGTTGTGAAAAAGAAAGTCCATCAATGACTTCAATAGGGGCTGAAGGATTTAGTTAAGCTAAATCAGGAATTATTCTCAAAATGCTTTACCCCAAAGTTATATTGAAAATGCTTACTTACAGACTTATTTTTCTTTCTCTCAATATTTTTTCCCCTTGGGTTGCTAGAGAGAACTTCCCAGAAAGAAACTTCAGAACTCTTTATTTCTCCAGTTCTTGTAGGGGTGGGAGATTAGTCAAAGAGGTCTCCCCACCACCATCAAAGCTCAGATCTGGATTTTTCACAGTTAATTTGATCAGTGTCAATTGTGGATTGACTCTCCAGGTAACTCTGAGCCAAATTCCACCCCCCTTGAAATCCACGTTACCCATCTGGATGGCTTATATAGGTTAGCCAAAAATTGTCAAACCTCTACGAAGGTTTGTAAGCACATGCGATGTAACTCAATTTGCTTTTTCTTTTATTTTGCCTATTATTGTATTTCCTTATTTGCTTTTTGATTTATTTAGAACAGTTTTAGATCTACAGAAAAATTGAGAAGGTAGTACAAAGAGTTCCGATATAGACCCCTGCCTACAGATTCCCCTACTATTGACATCTTACACTAGTATTATATATTTACTACAACTAATGAACCAATACTGACACAAAGTTCATAGTTTATTTGGATTTCCTTAGTTTTTAACCTAAGGCTCTTTTTCTGTCCCAGGATCTCATCTAGGACACCACATTACATTTGGTTATCATGTCTCCTTAAGCTCTTCTAGATTGTGACTATTTTTCAGACTTTGTTTTTTATTACTTTGACAGTTTTGGGAAGTACTGGTTAGGTATATTGTAGAATGTCCCTCTCTTAGGATTTGACTGGTGTTTTTCTCATGAGTAGATTGGGATTATGGGTTTCAGGAGGAAGAGCTCAAAGATGAAACGTGTCATTTTCATCACTTCATATCAAGAGTATACACTATCAACATGATTATGACTGTTGATGTTGCCTTTGATCACCTGGCTGAGGCAGTGTTTATTAGATTTCTTTTATTTCCTCTTTCCTCTTTTATTTCCCCTTTCCCTACTGTGCTCTTTAGAAGGAAGTCACTATGTGCAACCCACACTTAAGGAATGGGGACTATGTTCCAAGACCCTAGGGCTGGACTACCTACACAATTTACTTGGAATTCTGCCTAGGAGATTTGTATCTTCTGCCCCATTAATTTATTCATCATTAATTATATCAGTTTGGGCTCATAGATATTTATATTATATTTTACTACTACTTTATTTAATCTTATTTTATTTATTTTTTTGCTCATATTGTTTTATATTTGGCCATTCGGAGCTCTTTCAGCTGGCTCCTCTGGTCCTTTGACATGCCCTATCAATGTATGTTATATTTTTTCATGCTTCCTTATTTTATAACACTACAAGATACTCCAGGGTCATCCTGTATATTTCCAGCCCCAGTTTTAAAATAAACTCTTTCCCCAAGGAGCTCTATTCCCCTTTAGTGGAGAATGGTATTAGGAGCCAAGATCTGGGCACTAGGTATGCCTGTTACTACTGGAGTGTCATTGCTTCTAAGCCATCTCAGCTGACAGAGCAAAGAAATATATGTGTACACACACACACACACACACACACACGTAACCATCTGTTTTTATATTGAGTTAAACATGGGTTCTCAATGATATCGCTAACTCTAATCCATTATCATATGGATTATTCTAGCCTACACCCCTTGCTTATATGTAAATTCCCACTCCAGTGAGAAACCTGGTTTCCACCATTGCCATCCTGAACATTAACTTAAGTGTTCAGTTCCATATACATGCATAACAGTATCAGATTTGTTAACCCATACCCCTATGTGAAACAAGTTTATCAGCTGGAGTACTGTGACTATATGCAGTTTCTTTTGCTTTTAGACTTACAAACTCCATTCACTTTCAAAATTACTTAGGTTAACACCTTTTCTCCCACTCCCTTCAGTGAAGTTGTTTCGTACTTTTGTAATATATTAGATTCTCTTGTTATAGTCTGCATTTCCCTCCCTGGGATTTTACTTAATTTGATATGGATTTACAACTTTGAAGTAATTTTTCTTTTCCCTTCAGAATGTATCAAATAGAAAACGAGTAGCAAAATTATTTCACTACTAATCCAGCTACATAAAAAAAGTTGTCATTGCTACCAAGGCTTAGAAAATATAAGTTGCCATGCCAGGTGCCAAGGAGAGTAGAAAATTGCTTAACTAATATGTACCTCAGTTTCCCTTCTGTATTAGTAGGATGATGATACTAGTTCCTACCTCCCATGGCTTTTGTGAGGTTTAAATAAGTTTAATACATCCAACATCCTCAGAACAGATCAGAACACCTAGAAAATGTTTCATAATGCCCTTGTTATTTTCAGCACCACAAGTTTTCAGAGGAGTGCTGTGACATGATTAACATCTTAAAAGATCATTCTGGAAGCTGGAGGCAGGAAGATTAGTGGAAAAGTTATTGTAGAAGTCCAAGTGAGGGATAAGAGAAGCATTGTGACAGGCATGGAGAGAAGTTGAGTTGTGAATGGATATGATGAGCTATGAGATGAAAATGGAAGAGTCAAGGATAACACCTAGTTTTGTCTTGAACAACCAGGCGCCAGGACAGTGGTGCTATTTACTGGGGAGAGAAGACTGGGAACCTTGGTTTGGGTAATCCTGAAAGCAGAGCTTGCAACAAGGACTTGGGTACCTGAAGTTTATTTGGAAGGTAATTTCAGAAAGCTGGAGTGAGGGGTAGTGATCTGGAAGGAGAAAAGCTAATTAAGGATGTGTCATTGGGCTGGTCATCACTCCAGGCCACCGGGCTAAGTCCTACTTGGGACCCTCTTAGGTACCATGCAGAACATGCCTCAGAGTTGTCCTCTGAAGGACCAGAGGCTGTGATATTTACCCAACAGCCCCATTCCCTTTATTGGAGAGCTACCCCTGGAGGTATAAACTCCCCCCTGCCCTTCCAGCACTTGCCACAGACTGTGTGGTCTTCCATGGCTTTGGAGAAAGCCCTGGGGCAGCAAAGTGAAAAGGTGCTGTGGTGGCAAAGGCAGGATAAGTATACTCTTGGTGTGCACTAAAGCTGCAAGAACAGCAGAAGTGTGTGGAGGAACTCAAAAAAGTCAGCTATATAGAGAAAGATCAGGTTTCCAAGGGTAGGGTGGAGTACGAATTAAGACCTTTTCATTTTCAATTCAATAATTATTTCTTGAGCATGTATTATATATAGGGTACAAGTATTCTGCTCAGGTGCATGGGAGATAGACATGAAATAGACACCAAAGGGAGTAAAGACATGCTCCCTTCTCTCAGAAAATTGCATCTAGTAATATAATGTAATTTAATGTAATATAACATAATAAAGAACACTGGCTTTGGAGTCACACACATCAGGCTTAACAGGCCTGATAAGGAAAATACTTAGTAACTTAGCTGCTACTAAGCAGGGACCTGTTAAGGAAAATACTTACTAATTTAGCTGCTATGATTGTTGCTGTTGTTAAGAAGAGAGAGTAGTGTGCCATAATCATTATAAGGCAAAAGGATTTTTATAAGAAGACAAAAATCTTATCTCTCATCCATCTCCTAATTATTTCTAGTTACTCCTAGAATTCTGAGGAAGACAAACAAAAATAGGCCTAATACATGATTATTTAATAAATTTTATAGCTAAAAAAATGGATAGTCACTCAAGGGAATCATTTAGGAATATTTCACACAAAATCTTGTCCCTTTCCAACTTCAGAATTGAGTCATTGTATCCTTAAAATCTCCCATTTGTATCAAGAAATGGCCTATAAAACAATTTTTTTCCATAAGAACTGTAGGCCATATTAGCATTATTTAATTGCCCTGATATCTTCATAGTTTATTTCTCTCATTTTTAATCTTTTCTCTGTAGTTGAAATCAGCAATTCTTAATTTGGAGTACGTGTGTGTGTGTGTGTGTGTGTGTGTGTGTGTGTGTGAAAGAGAGACAAGGAGAGAAGAAAGATGGGGGCTGTATCAGTTATCTATTGCCACAATAATACTACATAAATACCTATCACAAAACTTAGCACCTTAAAACACGAAGCATCTATTTAGCCCAAGCATCTATGGGTCAGTGATTCAGGCTTGGCTATGCTAGGCAGTTCTGATTTTAGTGGGACCCACTCAAGTCTGGGGGACAGTTAGTATTGGCTGATCAGAATGAACACAGACTTGACTGGAGAGACTGGGGCAGTTGGACTTGGCTTCACACTTTTCGTCTTCCAGCAGGCTAACTCCAGCATTTTTTCATGGTGAAGGCACAGAAGAAGAGAGGAAGCGCAAACGAAAAAGTGCTGTCTCACACCACTGTATGCATCATATATGTTGACATCCCTCAGCCAAACCATATCAAAGACTGGTAACATGGACTCACTTCTTTAGTGTAAAAACTGAAAAGTCACATGGATGAGGGCCTAGATAAAGGGAGGAGTGTGGAACTGACGCCATTTATGCAAAATCTATCATGGGGTAGGTATCAAGCTGCCTTGGGAAGTTTTGTAATTCCCTACACGTGATATCCCTCTGCCACAAGGACCTTGTCACACTCTGGTCCACCCATATCCCATCTTGCTGGGTGAGAAACACTTCCTCACAGGCCCACACAAACTCAGTTTCCATGTGGGTCATGGACTTCCATTAGCGCAGGGATGTTGAAAAGAATAACATTTGTTGGACCCTGTACTACTAGCTCTGGAGATCCAGAAGTGGGTAAGGAACTGTTACTGGCTCCAAAGGCACTTGACTGATGGGAATAACAATGTGACAAATCATTCCATTGCAACACAGCAGAAAACACGTAGAGGAAAAGGGCAAATGCTATAGTACCTGGGAGATTTGGGGGTAAAACATTTTATTCATTCATCTATGTGCTCTTCTTATACTTTAAAATGCAATTAAAAAAATAAACTCCAGTTTCTTCAACAGACGTAGTGCAAGGAAAAGAATGAAGGGAAAATCTATAAATTAAGAAACTTAGAGACACAGAATAGCACCCTAACCATAGTGTGAATCTTACTTGGATCCCGATTCAAACAAACTGAAAAAATTATGTCATTTACAAGACATTGGAAATTAAAATGGTAATATTAAGAAATTACTGTTATTTTTTGTCTGAAAATGGTATTATTGTAGTTATATTCAAAATCATGCTTATTTTTAGAGCTATATACTTAAATATTTATGAATGAAATCATATAATGTTTAAAATTTGCCACACAATTATATAGGAGGGAGTGTGAATGGGGCAGAACTGGCTGATGGTTATTGGGGTTGGTGAACAGCAAGGGTCCTTCATATGGTTCTATTGACTTTTGTGTATGTTTCAAATTCTCTACAATAGAAAGTTAAATAAATAAATTCATCTTCCTTAGGAAAATTGATGAAATTAACCCACCCAATTATTATTATTATTGTTATTATTATTATTTAAAGATTTTATTGGGGAATTGGGGGAGGAGAACAGCGTTCAGGAAACGGGAAAGGAAACAGACAAGTTGCTGTCCTTTTGTTTTTCAGTCTAGTTGTGGAGGATGTCGCTTCACTGGCCCATGCTGGTATTACGATCATTGCACTCTTCCCGGCTGCAGCAGTTGCTCACCGACCATTGGATGACAGCTCACAGTGGCTCACAGCAGCTCACACCAGCTGCCGGCTGCTCATGCTGGCTGCCAGCCATTCACGGTAGCTCACGGCAGCCCACTGCAGCCCCACTGCAGCCTATGCCATTGCCGGCCACTCATGGCAGCCCAGCTCCAGGTGGAGCTGTTGTTCACCATCCTAGCTGTAGAGGGCGCAGCATCACTGGCCCCCATTTGGAATCTAAACAGGCAGCCCTGCTGCTCAGAGCTCGTGCTCCCAAGCCAACTCTTAACTAACTGAGCCCTTGGCTGGCCTCAACCCACCCAATTCTGATGGGTTCCAGGACCTCCCACATTCACAGTTCAGTCCACACACAACCATCACTGAACACCACATGGTGCTTTGTCGTTAATGTATTTCTCTCTTATTGGTCTGGTACCCAATGATTCCGTCTATGCAAAAACAGTATGTGGTCCAGCATCCCTTCTGGGCCCCTAAAGGAACTGTGAACCTTGTTCATCTCCCTCTTATCCAGGGTCCCCATGGATGTCTCTGCCCTTACTGACCAACTCCTGTCAATCAAAGTCTTGTCAAGAATCTTTATGACTGTGCTGCATTCTCTCTTATTGATGGAGAGTCACAGGTTCTTAGACCCATTCATGCAAATATAAAAAAACATTTAAAAAAAACCAGCCCACCCATAACTCCCCAAAAAGCTCCCTAAGAGTAAAGCACATTCCTTTGCAAATTATTATTTTAAGCATAAATGCCTGGACCATTTCATGTTCAAAAATGTTCATGGTTTTCTATCTTTTATCAAGAAAACCTTGGACACTGATATAACCAAGTCCTTTTACCTGCTCAGGTGGTCATCAGGTTCTTAGCCTACAACAATAAATATTAGTTGGAATTGAAGTTTTAATAAGAATAAGCAAGCAAGTGTATATACCTCCAGGATGCATGAAGCCAGAAGCTGACGCAGCCTCATAACTAAAATTGACAGTCTTAATGCTTCATCCTCTTCTTCAGTGTCTTTGATATGATGCCCCAGAACACTAGTTCTGAGCAAACTGCCAACCCCACAGGTGCAGCGACACATGTAACGGTAAACTGTCCTTTCCTGCAATACAACCCCCTTGCCTACCACCAGATTTTTCAAAAATGCTTCTTCCTGACAAACATGTGAGTTCAGCTTTGGGGGGGATGAGAAATCAGACACTGAAAGCTGAGAATGGTCTCATGTGGAGCCCAGTCTAGAAGCCAAGGATCATCACAAGTGGAGGCTGAGGGAATGAAGAGGTACGATATGTAGCTTTTAAGCCAAGAATCTCATTACTGTTTTCCAGGTGCCTTAGCTACAGAGGCCTTCAGCAGAGGCTTGATGTGGTTTACCTAGACTTAAGATTCTGGGATATAAATGGGTGTCTTCAGGAAGCAGGCAGGCAATGTCTAGGAGTAAAGTGGCCAGAGCAATGTATTTCATATTAAGTAGGCATGTCCTTTGTTTTTAAAAGAGTCATGAATTCTCCTATTTTTCTGAAACACATTGCTTCCTGTAGCTATCATTTTCCTCTTTAGGAGAGACGTGGGTATAAAAATTATTTTATTTCCCTCTTCCTTATATGTGAAACAACAGAGCAAGTGAGTTGAAAATTGACAACTTATATTTAGCCTAGATATGAGGAAGGGGATGAAGAGGGGGTGGGAACTGGGGTGAACTGGGGTCAGTTTACTTTTTGTCAAAAACAAATAAAGTTGGACACTACTTAAAGTGGTAAGGACAGATTTTAATCGGTTATAACTACTGCTATAGGGAAGAGTGCAGTGTGACCTGAATTCAACTTTGATTTGTACAGAGGAAATGGGGAGGGGGTGACGGGGGAATTTTTTAGGGAAGTGAAAAATTATAAAAAGTGGGAAGGGGGATTGGTCCATGTGAAGCCCATCTTAATTTGTTAACTGGCGCTTATTGAAGTTAGGCTCCTACGCTACGGTGAGAGACTGGGAGACAGGCGCCCTATCCTCAGGTGGTTGGCTGAAACAAACAGGAAATTATTTTAGCAGCCTTGAATTTTCCCAGGAAGACACTTTAAGGGAGGCTAGGGTCATCCTAACAATGTGGCCTTGAGCTCATAGAAAATATGTTAGTGTTTGTTCGGTTCTTTATGGGCCAAGGTTGAGGCTCAGTTGAGAAGAGAGCTCAGAGGATTCTGGCGAGGATTTGGTCAAGGAGGGAATCTGTCAATCTCAAGGTAATGTCCACTGCTCAGCGCAAATGGGTTATCACCATTTGGAATTCAACATTGTCAGGTCTTTCATTGCTGAAGGAAAGCCAGAAATGCAGCTATTCACACAAAATCTCCCAAATTTAAAATTTTGGTAACTTATTCCAGTAGGTGTATTTTTAATACACCTACTAATGGTGGAGACAAGCTGGTGCAAAACCTGCCTGTGGGTGAGCTCTGGTCCTCAGACCACCAGTTTGCAGCCTCAGCTGAAACTAATGGGGGAAAAAAATTAAGCCTTGATCTTTATTCTTTCCTCATAAAAATGTCACTCTTTGGCAATGTGCTTTCCTAAATCTTTATTTTGTGTTCAGTTTGATTTACAAGGCATAAATAAAAATGCTTCCTAGCATAAGAACTTTTTACCTCCCAGGCAAGGTAGATGGGAACATTTTCCAATTTCATTAGTGGAATCTATGGTTTTTGAAACCTTTTCCTTTAAGACCTTGCCTTTATCTCACTCCTTTAGGCCACAAAGCTACTTTGCTGAGAAAACTTGGCAGAAGATTATACTTAGAAAAGCGTAGAGCCAAGCAAATTCCCCTGTCAGCTGCACTGAAACCCATGACCCTATAGGAGTGGGAGCTTGCATCTTGCTATTTCTGCTTGGCCTGTGAAGCACCTGTTATTAAACACATAATTGGGCATTTCTAGTTTGTATACCCGAGAGAGGTTTATAAGCACAGTTATTAAAGGTCATAATAAATACCTTGTTGTCATAATTGGAATTGCCTGTTTTTATTGTTACTTTAATGTCAGAATATTAAAAAGAAAGGTTTTTGCATAGTAGAAGGAAGAGTTTAGCGTCTCCTCTTCTTCCCCATCTAGGCCAAGAGCTCATTTCTTTTTTTTATTGGATTTTATTGGGGTGACAATGGTTAGTAAAATTAGATAGGTTTTAAGTGTACAATTCTGTAATACATCATCTATATATCACATTGTGTGCTCACCACCCAGAGTCAGTTCTCCTTCCATCACCATATATTTGACCCCGTTTACCCTCATCTACCACTTCCCACATCCCCCCTTACCCTCTGGTAACCACTAAACTATTGTCTATGTCTATGAATTTTTGTTTCTTTCTTTATTTGTCTTGTTCCTTTGTTGCTTTCAGTTTTATATCCCACATATCAGTGAAATCATATGATTCTCGACTTTTTGTGTGTGATTTATTTCACTTAGCATAATAATCTCAAGATCCATCCACGTTGTCACAAATGGCACTATTTCATCTTTTCTTATGGCAGAGTAGTATTCCATTGTGTATATATGCCACGTCTTCTTTATCCAATCATCTATTGAAGGACACTGGTTGTTTCCATGTCTTAGCCACTGTAAATAAAGCTGCAACAAACATTGGAGCACATATATCTTTATAGATAAACGTTTTCAGGATTTTGGGGTATACACCCAGGAGAGGAATTATTGGGTCATGTGGTAATTCTATTTTTAATTTTTTGGGGAATCTCCACACTGCCTTCCATAGCAGCTGCTCCAATCTGCATTCCCACCAATGGTATATGAGGATTCCTTTTTCTCTACAGCCTCTCCAACGCTTGTTATTATTTGTCTTGATGATAGCCATTCTAACTGGTGTGAGGTATTATCTCATTGTGGTTTTTATTTGCATTTCTCTGATAATTAGTGATGTTGAGCATTTTTCATATGTCTATTGGCCATCTGTATGTCCTCTTTGGAGCAATGTCTATTCAGGCCCTCTGCCCATTTTTTCATTGGATTGTTTGGGGTTTTTTGTTAAGTTGTATGAGTTCCTTATATATTTTGGTATTAGTCCCTTATCGGAGGTGTTGTTTGCAAATATCTTCTCCCATTTGGTTGGTTGCCTCTTTATTTTGTCAGTGGTTTCTTTTGCTGTGCAGAAGCTTTTTACTTTGATATAGCCCCACTCATTTATTTTAGCTTTTACTTCCCTTGCCTTTGAGGTCAGATTTATAAAATCCTGTATGAACCCAAGGTCCATAAGTTTAGTACCTATGTTTTCGTCTATGCAGTTTACTGTTTCAGGGCTTATGTTTAGGCCTTTGATCCATTTTGAGTTAATTTTGGTACATGGTGACAGGTAGCAATCTAGTTTCATTCTTAACCCCTTCTCCTTGCATCCACCTCCTTGTGAACTTGTAAGCAGGCAACATATGTTGCCATTCCAAGTGCTTTACATATTTAGCTTCAAGGAAAATCTACTCAGTTGGGTTATCCTCAAGTAACAGGGGTTTACTCCAAGGAAAGATGAGAAACAAGGCCACAGGAAACTTCTGGGAACTCCCAGCAAGTTGTGCAGAACAAGGCCTCACAGAGACTGAAATTCAGGATTCATGTCTGGAACCAAAAGGGTTTTGTGATCCCAGGAGTTCAGTTCCACCAATGAGGCAATTAACCCCGAGCCCACAAAAAGAGGTCATGAATCCCTCCTCCACTTAATGGGGTATTATAAACTGACTTGTCTCTCCACCCCAAATTCATACGCTAAGTCCTAACCTCTACACCTCAAAAAGTGACCTTATTTGGATAGAGTTTTGAAAAAGGGAATTACGTTAAAATGAAGTCATTAGGGTGGGCCCTAATCCAACATGACTGGTGTCCTTATTAGAAGAGGAGATTAGGACACAGACACATACAGAAGGAAGATCATGTGGAGACACAGAGAAGACAGCCATCTGCAAATCAAGGAAATAGGCCCCAGAAGAAACAAACCATGCTGACACCTTGATCTTGGACTTCCAGCCTCCAGAACTGTGAGAAAATACATTTCTGTATTTTCTTAGTCTGTGGTACTTTGTTATGGCAGCCCAAGCAGATTCATGTATGGGGCTCAGCTGCTTTCGCCCCTGCTGTTACTGGTGCTGCCATCACCCACCATCTTACCCTCTGAATAGCTCTAGACCATGGCTTATGCTGACTCAAAGCTTCTGCTTGTGTATAGTTGCTGTGACCTCAAGACTCCTGTTGGGCAGAGCATTGCAACCAACCCTCCCCTCAGACTGCTGGGTAAGGTATCCCACCCTCTTTCAACTCTGTGGCCAGGAGATCACAGGATATGCTCTGAAGCTATCTGAGGCTGTTTGTCTTGGGGTGAGGCTGTAGGGAAAGACCCCTTTAGGAAGGAATACATGCACGCACTTATCATATGCATGTATCAATGCATGTGTGTGCACATGTGTGTGAAACATGCTTAGATTTGGCCCACTGCCACACTCATTCATTCAAAAGCCAGTTTATTGCAAACTAGCCTATTGTGACAATGAGGTGGGACGGAGGTGAAAGAAAGGGTTTGATGAAACTTTGTGGATAAAGAAAATGTTTTGTTTTGATTGTGGCCAGGATTTCATGGACATAATTGTCTTTCAAAAACTCATGAAATTCTCCTTTTGGCTCTCTGGGCAGCACCATAGCAGTTGGCAAGAATAAGTGCCTTACAAAAGGCAGCAAGAAGGGAGCCAAGAAAAAAGTGATTGACCCATTTTTCTAAGAAAGATTGTTATGATGTGAAAGCACCAGCTATGTTCAATACAAGAAATATTGGGAAAATACTAGTCACAAGAACTCAAGGAACCAAAATTGCATCTGACGGTCTCAAGCATCGTGTTTTTGAAGTGAGCCTAGCTAATCTTCAGAATGATGAAGTTGCATTTAAAAAATTCAAGTTAATTACTAAGAATGTTCAGGGCAAAAGCTGCCTGACTAATTTCCATGGCATGGATCTTACCAGTGACAAAATGTTTTCCATGGTTGAAAAATGGCAGACCATGATTGAAGCTCATGTTGATGTCAAGACTACTGATGGTTATTTGCTTCAACTGTTCTGTGTTGGTTTTATTATACTAAAAAAATGCAACAATCAGATTCGGAAGACCTCTTATGCTCAGCATCAACAGATCCGTCAAATCCGGAAGAAGATGATGGAAATCATGACCCAAGAGATGCAGACAAATGACTTGAAAGAAGTGGTCAATAAATTAATTCCAGATAGCATTGGAAAAGATGTAGAAAAGACTTGCCAATCTATTTATCTGCTCCATGATGTCTTTGTTACAAAAGTCAAAATGCTGAAGGAGTTCAAGTTTGAATTGGGAAAACTCCTGGAGCTTCATGGTAAAGGTAGCGGTTCTGGAAAAGCCACTGGGAATAAGACAGGTGCTAACGTTGAATGAGCTGATGGATATGAGCCCCCAGTCCAAGAATCTGTTTAAAATTCAGACTTTTCACAGTGACAACTGAAACCCATTGGTGAAAACAAGCAAATAAACAAAAAACTCATGAAATCCTATCCTTTACAACATGGGAGCTAGTTATTGTATTAAATTAAATCTAAACAAAACAAAAATCTTCAAAAAGAAGTCTTTTTTTTTTAAGGTTTTATTGGGGAATTGGGGGGAGGGGAACAATTTTGAGGAATTGGGGAGGGGGACCAGGCAAGTTGTTGTTCTTCAATCTTCATTGTGGAGGGCACCAGTCGCCATCTGGCTGCCCATCAGCAGCTCATGGCCTCTAAGCTCAAGGTGCTGTGTTCAATCTTAGTTGAGGGTGGGTGTAGCCACCATCCCATGTGGGAGCCGAACCAGCAGCCTTATTGTTAAGAGCACAAGCTCTATCTACTGAGCCATCCGGGCGGCAACTCAGACAAGGTGCCGAGTTCAGTCTTAGTTGCGGGTGGGCGTAGCACACCATCGAACAGGCAATCTTGTTACATCAGCTAGCCATCCTGCCACCTGTTGGCAGCTCAGCGACAGCTCAGCTCGGGCACAGTGTCACTGGCCCATGTGAGAATTGAATGGGCGGCCCTGTTGCTCAGAGCCTGCGCTCTTAAGCCAACTCTTAACCAACTGAGCCACTCAGCTGGCCCAAAGAAGTCTTTTCTTAAAAGCCATTTTAAGAGGTTAGTTTCTGGATATTTGGCGCCTTGGTGTATGACAAAAAAAGGTGAAGGCTTAGGCCAAGCTTTAGAGATAGCTCAGAAACCTCCATCTGTGACATGAAAGTATAATTTCTCCACCTTCCTTGGCCTGGCAAACAATGAAGTCAATAGGCAAAGAGTGGCTGTATTGGGAAATAAGTGAGCAAGAGGGTCAGATGGAGGCATTAAGTAACGATGAATGAGGAAGGCTCAGCTTATTACAATGATTATTGCTTTTTTTAAAAGATTTTCTTGGGGAATTGGGGGAGGGAACAGCTTTGGGGACAATGATTTTTGCTTTTGAGAGTGTTCCAGAAACCTGATTCGGGGAGCGTAAGAAAATGCCCTCTAGTCTGAGTCCTACTTTTGTTCATCTCTGCTTTGTTCTGGAACTAAGTTTTCTCAAAACTCAAATGCAAACACAGCTCAGTTTTCACTTTGGAGTGCAGGCTTTGATACTCCCCTATCAGCACAAGTAATTAATGATGCAATGTTGACTACAGCAGAACCTGGAATGAATCCTGCTGGCATCAGAAGGGACATGCCCAGACTATGCCCAAGGACTTGCTTCATTCTTGTTGGTTTTAGTGTATGCTGAGGAGGGGGGGGCAAGGGTAGATAGAACCATTATATCATTGCTAATTTTAAAACAACAGAGTTCAAAGATACAGCCAATTTTTAAAAAAATGTTTAAAAAATAAAGATATTTTCACCAGATATTCCTTTTTAAATGAACTTTGTGCTGAGACATAGCATACATAGAGAAAAGCACACCAGTTATACAGGAACAACTTGATGAATTGTCACAAATGGCATATGCCCAGGTGAGCATCCAGATCGAGAAAGAGACCATTATTACCAGCATCTCAAAAGCTCCCTCATGCCACCTCGCAGTTGCTGTTCCCCTGACCCATGCAAAGATAACCACTATCCAGACTTCTAATAGAATTAAATAATTTTACCACTTCTTGACTTTTATATAAGTGAAATCATGCAAGATGAGTTCCTTTGTGTCTGGCATAGTTTATTCAAAATTATATTTGCAATATTTCTGTATTTTTACTCACAGTTGTAAATATTTACTCCCATCACTGGATAATACTCCACTCTATGACTATACCGCAATTTATTTATCCATCCAATCTTATTAGGCATTTGGATTGTTCCATGTTTGCAGCTAACATAAATAATGCTGCCATGAATGCTTTAGTACACTTCTGTATGAATACATGACCATAATTCTGCTAAGTATATATCTAGAAGCTGAATTTTTGGCTCAGATATTTAGTTTTCATAGATTCTATGAAATAATTTTCTAAAATGGCAATAGCAATGATCAATTCCACCATTTGTGTATGAGAATTCCTGTTGTTTCTCATCTTTGCTAGCATTGGTTTGGTCTTTTAAAAAATCTTTTTCATTATTGCCATTCTAGTGAGGCAGAAACTCTTTTGAGAAAAAAAAGGGGAGGGGAGGCTAGGAAGGAGTAGTCACCTTAAATATTTCCCCAACATTAGGCAAATTTTATTTCCTACAGAATTAAATATGTAGAAAGTTTTCTGACCTCAGTCAGTTGTACACTTAATAACAGAAGACCTTCCAATGTAACAATATTTAAGGCTCCAGTGTATTCTGTGAACAATATTGTGATGTGGTGGTAGGAATGGAAATTGGTACAGCCATTTGGGAGTGTAATTTGGAAGTATCCACCAAAGTTTAAAACGTGCGTTGATGAAACAATTTCCCCTTTAGAAATAATAATACAGAAATACCTAAGCATGCAAAGACTTTTATACAGATCTGTTCCTTGAGCCATCATTTGTGATAGCAAAAAATTGGAAACCACCTAAATGTTTGTAAGCACAGAAGTGGTTTAATATATCATGGTGCGTCCATACCATGGAATACTGTGCAGGCATTAAAAATAATGACATAGATATTTTGTACTTCCATGGAAAAATGTCCATGATGTGTTGTTAAGTGAAAAAATGAAATTTAAGAACAATATGTATAGTATGACCTTATGTTTGTTTGAAACAAACATTGAAAACAGTCAGGAAGACGACACTAAAAACTGTTAACACAGATTTGCTTCTTGATTGGATTAAAATACTGGAATAAGGAGAGATGTACAATTTTAATCTTTTGTATTTTTGTTCTTTTTAAAGTTTTTGCTATGAGCAAATATTACTTTATAATTTTTTAAAAGTACAGCCTTTTCAGTATAAGACAACACTAATGAGGGTATGGCCTTGTTATGCCTTCCTCATTAAGGTGATGGGTTTCACTAACTCAGTTATCCCAACACCTCAGTTGTTCGTTCTGGTAGGTTAGATTGTTGTTTAGCAAATAGTCACTCCTCCACCTCCAACCTCCATGGGAGGAGCGTACTTTACAATCCCAGTTATGTTGGTCATGACCACATAACTTGCTTGGGTCAATGGGAATTGGGCAGAAATGACAGTGTGCCAGTTCCAGGGCTAGGCCTTAAAAGACATCATGTGTTTTCACATACCCCCCAGGGACTTTCCAATTTTTTCCATGAAAAAAATGTATTCCAAGTAAACTTGCCTCTCTAGCCTTGGGGACGCACAGTGAGGAACATGGAGTTGAACTGCCCCAGATGACCACATGAGATCACGGGAATACTTGTTTATTGTTGTATGCCACTGAATTTGTTCTGTTTTGTAGTGTTCTGTTTTGAAAGCCAACTGAGACATTCACTAACAACTTTCTTAATTTTTGCTCCATTGACATTATTTGTTTTTAAATGGGCTCACTTTTAAACACTTAATTTCCTATTTAGCTCTACTAAAGCTGTAACAATCATGAAATCCTGGGCTTCATATGAAAGTTACATGTCAAATACATATTAGCATAAATATATGAATATTAAAATTTTTGCAGTTGATCTTTCTAATACCTAGACTTATCTGACCCACCATAATAGTATAAATACTACATTTTTCAGAAGTACTGATGTAATCCACAAATATATTCACTCTCTTTTCTTATTTAATAGTTGTAGGCATTTGTGTGATGACAGGCAGAGTCTGTGGCCCTAAAACTAAGAAGATTTGATTGTCAGATGTGGAGATAAACCAATATTCTTTGTGTTTTTAGCACTGTGCTATAAGTTAATGGGTTTACCCGCTCAATCTATGGGCAGAGTAATATGCTACAACGGGAGCCATTAGTTAATTGTAAATGTGCAGTGTTTGCTTCATGTTTCTTTACACAAATAAGTTAGTCACATAAATTGTAAAAACTCAAGATTTTGTTCTGTTCCTGGGGCAGTATGAAGACACCCTGAAAAGAATTCAAGCAGCAACAAAAACTCAGCCAGCTCAGAAGCAAATCTATTTGAGACCTACCAATGGCCAAGTGTCAATATATGGTAAGTGATGACTAGGAAACAGCCCACCATCCCAAATAAGTTTCTGGTGTCTTTTCCCAAGCTTCTTCCCAGCATGTTGGTCTCAGGAAGATTTCAAGAGGTTGAGAATGGAAACAGGCAGGACACTCGAGACCTGTGCTTAGAACTTGCACACGTCCCTTCTACCACATTCTATGGCCAAAGCAGGTCACAAGGCAAGCTCAGAATCAAGGACAGGGGAAATAGACTGTAGCTCTTGATAGCTGTATATTTAATCTACTATATGTGTACTTCTTTGGGATCCAGTAGAAGGAGGAGGAACCAGGTCAGACTGGACGTGGGTGCTCAACCTGCTATGGCTCCTGCCCTGGTGGGTACACTGAGGATTTGATGAAGACTATCTCACCCAGGGGGTACTGAAACAATTGGTGGTGTTGGGAGACCAGGGAATGGCAGCTGTGGCTGGACCTCCCATGTTTCAAGGGAGCAGAAGGGGATAAATGTCTGAGGAGAGTCACATGTTACATCCTGTCCACAGGATTCATAGACACAGGATGGTAAATGTTGATCAAGTCAGAGGGAGTTTTGAGAAGACCCAGAGTATGATTTAGGAACTGAGGAGACGGCTCCAGGAAGCGGGGAGGGTGTTCAATACAACCTGAAAGTTGCCAAAAAGCAATATGAGGACATTGGATGCCTGATATATTAAAAGGAGGTCAAGGACAACTGTAAAACAAATTTTCCTGCTGCCTTGCATTTTTGCCTGGTGCTGAAAGGATAGATCTAAGTTTAGACCAAAGTATCAGCTAAAACATTCTTTAATTCATTAGCCTTTTAGTTTTTAGTATAATTTCAATGTTAAAGGGCTTCTGGGTTTGGTGTCAATCTCAGCCTTGGTTTTCCCAGAAGAGACCCTAAGATAAGGATAAGGGTGCAAGCGTTCATTTTTGAGGTGACTTTAGGAAACACTGGTAAAGAAGTAGGGAAGAGAGACAAAAAAGGAAAAGAGTTAATAAAGGCAATTTACTGAAGGGCACCTGGGAAACTTTGGGAGATCACATGGAATGCACCTCAGAGTCACCTTAACCCATGGGCAAGGCTGATGGAATATTTATTAATCTAGTCCCACCAGCCCTAGGTGGAGGGCTACTTCCAAGGACAGAGGGACCCCAGAGACCCCAGCAGGTGTTTGAGGGCTCACAGCTGCAAGCTTTTGGGTTGGAGTACCCAGAGATGGGGGGCTATTAGAAAAGGGAGACACCAACAATGTGTGCTCCAGTCACCATCCATGTTTTGAGAAACATACAGCTTATGAAATCAACATATGAAAGAACAAATCTGCACTTTTGGCAAACACTATCAGCCCCAATAATTTTTTTCCAACTATTTCCATCCTTTCCAACTCGAAGTCTCAGAAAACACAAATTACCAAAGAATGGCTTTAAAAACATACTAGCCACTGCAGTGCAGTGAACTGAAATGACACATAACGGGATTAGGAAATATTTTGCTCTAGGCTGAAGTTACTGAATTCTTGTTCATTAATACAGAGTTCGTGTAACAGTTGGCTTATAACCTCCCTTTATATTGTCAAACTTCCACAAAACTTCTTGGTTTGGCAATCCTAGCTTCTTGGGCACCACATGACAATGCAAACTGAAATGCCCAGGGCAAGGTCTCCTGGGCTCATTGAAAGCATCCCGTGGGTGGTGATCACTGCATAGGAGCAGTTTTGCCCTTGGTTTATGACTTTCTTACCGAGCTGCCATACGCCCTGCCTTTCTAAGACTGTCCGATTGTCTTAAAGATAGCTGTGTCAAGTTTCCAGAGGCTGCTCTGGCATGGTTGTCAGGGAGCTGAGGCTTCCTCAGGCAAGGCGATCACATTTTTACCTTGTCTGAATATGTTAATAATGTCCCAATCCCACTAAGGCCTCTCAGTGGCCTGAGGGTGCAGTGCTGTAAAAATAACCAGCTGGTTTTAGCAGCAACACAGGGTTTGCAACCATCTTAGTAAACTGTCATTTCAGAGCATGAAAGGAAAGATGGAAGGGAGGGAAGAGAGGAATGTGGAGGTTAAAAAGTGAGAGAGAAGAAGGAAAAAGGAGAGAGAGAAAAAAAGGAGATTGAAAGTGATAAGAAAAAGGCTTTATAAGAAAGTGTCCCTTGGCACTACACTAGTAGCTTAGCACATGTAGATGCCCCTTTGAAATGAATATCATTTCAGTCTGGATTCCTTTAGATGTGATCCTAGAATAAGCATTGACGTGCAAAGAGCTTACATGACAAGTGAAGGTTAGGGAGCATGGAAGTGATACAAGGTGGGAGAACTGCTAATCAAAGCTGTTATCAAACCAGCTTTGATGGTTGGCAGGGGAGCTTAGCCCTATTGCAGAATACCCACCTCAGAGTTATCCAACCCCAATAGTGAAGGAGTTGGCCAATTTATACACCAACTTATCGTAACCATTGTTTAAAGGATGCTCCAGAGGAATCTTAATTCTCCTACTGCTTCTGGTCTGTTGCAAGAAAATGCTCAGTGGAAATGCAATGAATGCCAATAGAAATGAGGCCAGTGGGCATGAATTAGGTGGGCAGGGCATCCAGGGTATGCCACAGGTATATGCCCAGTTTTTTTAACTTTCTCCTCTTATAAACCTGTATTGCTGGCATTCCAAAGGAAAACAATGATCTATCTCAGCTTGACTTGAATTTGATTCCAACACTTTGTTATAACATCCCAGACCAAGGTGATCTGGTGAATCCTCTCATTGGGGAGCTATATTCTGTTGGGAGAGCAGAGCTGGAGATGGACAGCTCTGGGCACACAGCCATGGAATTGCCTCCTAACTTCTGGTAAACTGGTCTCACTTTCAATTTTCCTAGAGAAAAAGAAAAAGTAGTGACATGTATTTCATATGAATGCCTTTCAGTAAAAATTCTCATTGCTTGAGATAACTCATTGCAGGTATATACAGCTGTCCTAAGCAAATAAGAGCAATGAAAAGGAGCTTCAAAAAATTATATTTCTTATAGAATAGACTGTGGTTGTATTTTGGATCATAGCCAACAAAGTTCCAGTTCTGAAATAATCAAAGCATCTTCTATAGAGTTCTCTACTTAAAACGTGATTCGATGGTGTGAATTTTGAAGGCAAACTTAATGTGTTTCTAAGTAAGATATGACCCAATGACAGTCTCAAAACGATGACTAAATCACTTGTTTAAAATACTCATTCACTTAACAAATGTTTCTTGAGAATTTTGTAATAGTTGAGCTCTATTCTCCATGCTGGGAGAACATCAATGATCTACACCCACAAAGACCTCTACTTCGGTGAAACTTGTCAAGTAGTTGTGTGAAACAGATAATAAATAAATATGCAAAATATAAAGGATGTCAGATGGTGATAAGCGCAATGGGAAAGGATAAAGCAAGTCCAAGAGTGAAATGGAGTAGGTTGGAAGTTGCAGCTTTAAATAGAATGTACTGGGCAGGTAACACTTGAGCTGAGTCTGGCAAAATGGGGAAGGGAAGCCATTTTGGGGAAAAGAGACTTTCAGGCAGAGAGAACAGCATGTGCAAAAGCCTTGAGGTGGGAGTGTGCAGCTAGAGGCTGGGGTGGCCAGGGATGGACCACTGTGGGGTTTTGATAGAGGAGTGGTACAATATGAATTCCTTTTCAGCAGAATCACTTGGGCAGCTGAGGTGGAATAGGCTGGGGAGAAGAAGGGAAAGGGCAGGGCAAAGTGTCAGGAATAACTTAATCTCCCTCCTTGGTGTGAATGTCTGAGTATGCTCATTTTCAGGGTACTCATCTTCAGGGTAGTAATAATGGAAGGGACTTCTGACAGCTGGCCAGAGGAGCAACTCAGAAAGAGTCAATGGCTCCTTCAGACAGGAACACATTCCACAAAAGCTTCTTTGCATTTGGTGATTGTAGTCCACATACATGGCCAAAGAAAATGAGACACTAACCGTGAAAGGCAGGCTGAACCTGATTTTAAAATGAGCCAAAGACCTAAACAGACACTTCTCCAAAGAAGATATACAAATGGCAAATAAGCATACACAAAGATGCTGCACATCATTTATCAGCAGAGAAATGCAAATTAAAAAAACCGAGATACCATTGCACACCTATTAAAATGACCAAAATTCGGAACACTGATAACACAAAATGCTGGTGAGAATGTGGAACAACAGGTACTCTCATTTGCTGGTGGGAATGCAAAATGATGCAGCCACTTTGGAGGACAGTTTGACAGTTTCTTACAACACTAAATATGCTTTCACCATATGATCCAGAGATCACACTCCTTGATATTTACCCAAGAGTTGAAAGCAGGTCCACATAAAACCTGCACACAGATGTTTATAGCAGCTTTATAAACTTGGAAGCAACCACGATGTCCTTCATTTTGAATGATTAAATAAACTGAATGGGTAAATAAACTGTGATACATCCAGACAATGGAATATTATTCAGCCCTAAAAAGAAAGGAGATATTGGGGGCTAGCTGAGTGGCTCAGTTGGTTAAGATAGCGAGCTCTGAGCAACAGGGTCACCGGTTCAATTCCCACATGGGCCAGTGAGCTAACCCGAGCTGAGCTGCCACTGAGCTGCCAACAGGTGGCAGGATGGCTCAGCTGGTAAGAGCACGTGCTCCTACAACAAGGTTGCCGATTCGACTCCCACATGGGATGGTGGGCTATGCCCATCCTCAACTAAGATCGAACACGGCACATTGAGCTGAGCTGCCCTGAGCTGCCGAAGGGTGGCCAGATGCCTGAGTGGTTAGAGCGTGTGCTCTTAACAACAAGGTTTCCAGTTCGATTCCTGCATGGGATGATGGGCTACGTCCACCCACAACTAAGATTGAACACAGCACCTTGAGCTGAGTGGCCTCAAGTTGCCGACAGGCGGCCGGATGGTGACTAGACTTGGAGCTGAGCTAGCTGCATCCTCCACAACTAAGATTGAAGGACAACAACTTGGCTTTTCCCCTTCCCCAACTCCCCAACACTGTTCCCCTTCCCCAATTCCCCAATAAAATCTTTAAAAAAAGAAAAGAAAAGAAAAGAAAAAGAAAGGAGCTATCAAGCCATGAAAAGACATGGAAGAAACAAATGCATATTACTAGATGAAAGAAGCCAATCTGAAAAGACTACATACTATTTGATTGTAACTACATAACATTCTGGGAAAGGCAAAACTATGAAGAGAGGAAAAAGATGGTGTTTGCCAGGGGTTGCAGGGAGAGAGGGATGAATAGGTGGAACATAAAGGATTTTTAGAGCGTTGAAATTACTCTGTATGATACTATTGTACAATGGTGGATATATGTCCTTATACATTTGTCCAAACCCATAGAATGTACAACAGCAAGAGTAAACCCTGATGTAAACTATGGACTCTGGGTGATGATGATGCATCAGTGTAGATTCATCATTTATAGCAAACGTACCACCTTGGTAGGGGATTCTGGGAGAGCCCATGATGCATAGGACTAGGAAATGTATGGGAAATCTCTGTGCTTTCTGCTTAATTTTGCTGTGATCTTATAACTAAAAATAAAGTCAAATAAATAAATAAAGGCTGATTTGCATATCAAATGTTCTCATTAATTAGCAAAAGGTGGGAAATAGGCATTTGATGAGCTGCTGTATGTTGGGCACTCATTCCTTGTTTCATGGTCACCAAAGCCCTTAAAAGGGAGTGATGAAATTTACAGGTACTCTATGATTCATTTTCCAGTCATTGGTGGGGGAGGGACAGACCCAGCTGGTTCTATGAGAACTTTTCTTTGGAATTTATTTCCTTCTGCCCAGTTATACTAAAGTTCTCTGGTGGAGAGTGGGGCAGATCCAAAACTATTCCCTAAATGGAGCACCTGTGCAATAAATTCTGGTAATCCACTCAATGGAGTTTTACACAGGCGTTTAAAATAATGGCTATGATGACTATGCAGCTATTTAAGAAAGACTTTGGGGGAAAATGAAAGAAACACAAAATTAAATACATGCCACAATTCCAATGATACACATTTTAAGAAAACAAACAAGAAAAAAATAGTTGGAAGAGCATGAAAATAATAAAAGTGCTATAAGGATCATTTATGAATGCTATCACTGTGAGTGTATTTTATTTTCAAAATTGTTTTGAACTCCTAGCTACCTGACTTCTTTGCTACAAAAGAAGGGCTGGCTTCTGAAAATTAACAGTTTCAAAGAGTTTGAATGAACAGCTGAGTTGGTCTGCTCTGTTTCCTGTTTCTGGAAGCTGAGACTCAAGTCTTATTTCAAAGGCTCTTTTATCCCTCCTGGGAGGCCAATCTTTTGAGTCACACTCTCCCTTTCAAGGTTCCTGAGAACAACATAACAATTTCCTGGCAGTAATCACTAGTAGTCAGCAAATTAAATTGACAAGGATACATGATATTGTCTTTCCGCTTTTCTTCTTTCAGAAATTTAGTCAAACAGGGATTTCAAAGGTCATCTGTTTTGCCACATGATTTGAATACCCTTCTAACAACCTCAGACACTTCTCTGCAAATTTAATAAATGAACAATCCCTGCTAACAAACATTAAGGGAGGAAATTAAAAATTTGTGTTTTAGCTAGGAAGTGGGGTAAAAAAATATGATTTATAAAGAAGTCTGAGTTAATATTCAATTAAAGGTTTAAGACACTGAAGTCCACAAATATGCCTATGCAAAGGCTGCCATTTACTTCCAAATAATTCAATGTATATTTTTTTGGTGAAGCAATTTATATATAATCACTCAGGATCTTAATTTTTTTCTATAAGAATTTCTTAAAACTTGTTGTCCTAAAAGACTGCTAGTAGTACTACAATGATAGCTGTTGAGTGAGTATTCATGCTACCAAAAGATTTTTGAGGGCTGGCTGAGTGGCTCAGTTGCTTAAGAGCTCCCTCGAGAGTGTGAGCTCTGAGCAACAGCGGTTCAATGCCTGGCCTGAGCTGAGCTGCTGCTGAGCTGCCAACAGGTGGCAGGATGGCTCAGCTAAAATATATATATATATATATATTTTTTTTTTGATCTACTAAACAAGTTGCCAGTGTCCCAAATGCATTTAAAGAATGATTGGATTTATGAAATCTTTATTTTCTAGATTAACACCTAGTAAGATGCTCCCATATAACAGTTGTGGGTTTTTATGACTATTTCTCTTTCCTCCCTCCCTTCCTTGCAGACTAAAAATATAAGTAATCCTTAGTCACTTGTGTTCATACTACTATATTTCTTATAACATTTAAATTATTGAGAGTACTTCACTGACAAACATTTTTCTTAATTTTTAGTTGGTAAAAATGCATTAGCTACATTCTCCAATATATTTCTCTTGTCTTCCCGCTCCTGCCTTGCTTTTATTACTTTGCCTTTGTCCTGCAAATTGGAATGTGGGTAAGCCACACCAATATTCAGGGGGAGATACAATGAGGCCCCATCACTGATTACTGCTCTAATTAAAGCGGTTGTTGGAAGTGTTCTTTCCGATGAGCTGCTACATCCCATTTCACAGCTGTGACCTCTCTCTTTGATGTAGCTGTTGTGTGGCTCTGCTTCCATCCTTATGAAAATAGACCTCAACGAAAGTTGGCATATGCCTGTTGTAATAATCTCCCTGCCTTCTTACAGAAGCTGCATAGTTCCTGCTCTGTTCTAAGCCACGTTGGTTTATCCTTCCTTTCTTCCTTCCCTGGCATGTAGTTGTAAAACATTCTTTTTTATTGTTGTAGAGATTTGCACTTCCATAATGTAAACAGATCACAATTCGTTCTATTATTGCTGGGAATTTGGTTGTTTTGTTTTGGCTGTTACAAATAGTTCTGCTGTGAACGAGCATTCTGGTGTATACATATGTCTTTCGATGCACATGTATTTTCACTTTTAATGAGTATGCTTAGAGCACACTTGCTGGATCCTAGAGAATGTATGTGTTCAGCTTTATTTGATACTGCCAAAGTGTTTTGCAAAGTGGTGTTTTGTCAATTTACACTCCCACCAGCAATACATCAGAATTCCAGTTGTTCCACAACCTCACCAACACTTGGCATTACCTATGTTTTTCATTTTAGCCATTCTGATGGTGGCTGTAATTTGCATTTTCCTGATGACTAATTAAATTGAGCTTGTCTCATATGTTCATTGACAATTTAGATATACCTTGGGGGATAGATTTTTATTATTTTCAGAGAGTGTTTACTTGTGCAATATAAAATGAATAGAAAAAACATTGTCCATTAAAAAATAAAAATATAAAACTAATTTTTCACCCTCACTTAACTTTTCATTCAGGCATACAGACACAAATGAACATTCGTTTCCTGGTGGGAAAAAATCTCACTTTGAAGGATTATTGAAGAGACTTCTACAGTGGTGCAGGCAGGTTTACCAGGGGACAGAGAAGCACCCAGGTACCCATAGCAGTGAGGAGCCATTATTACCCCAGACCTAAAGAGGCAAAGGGAAGGAGAAGTGTTCCAGAAACCCAGTGAGAACTGCTCCATGGAGGAGGGCATCCTGGCAGAAGCCATAGTTGTGGATAAATACAGCCACTGCCAGGAAATACAGACCAGAGCAGAGAGGGAATGGAGAAGAGATACTTCAATCTCTCTCCTGTCTTCCCTGCCTGTCTCTCTTTTGCTGGTGCCTGCCATTGGCCAAGTCCAACCTAAATCCAGAAAACAAGGGAGCCGCAGTGGGGCAACCCAAAGGCATAGAGCAGGAGAGCAGAATAGACCTGCGGAGGATGGAGGTGGAACAAACAGGTTAATCAGCACACATGGATACTCTAGGGCAGTGGTTCTCAACCTGTGGGTCGCGACCCTTTTGGGGGTCGAGCGACCCTTTCACAAGGGTCACCTAAGACCATCGGAAAACAAAAAGATATTTACATTACGATTCATAACAGTAGCAAAATTACAGTTATAGAGTAGCAACGAAAAAAATTTTATGGTTGGGGGTCACCACAACATGAGGAACTGTATTAAGGGGTCCCGGCATTAGGAAGGTTGAGAACCGCTGCTCTAGGGTGTTGGGAGGAACACAGTACCAAAAGCCTTGGGCTCTATCACTACTAGCTCTGTGTCTTTGATATGAGAAATAACCTCCCTGAGCCTCACGATCCTCTTCTGTAACGGGGAGGTTTCCCTAAACTGTCTGTAAATTTCCTTTCCATCCCAAGATTGTGTTTTGTGAAAATTGTTGTGTTACTCATTGAGGAGCTGCTGCCATCTTTATCAGGATGAGCTGGCCAGGTCTCCATAGGTCCTTAACCACTTCCTATTGTGCTATACTGCCCCCATTGACATTTGAGTTTGTAGACCATGCCCTAAATTTCTAGGTAGAATAAGATCTCAATTAAAAACCTCTCCTGGGTAAATCTTATATTGCAAGATATAAATATTTCCTGCTTCATTAAACAAGTGCTCCAGTAAGAAATAAATGATGTAGCTACTCTGGATTTCAGAAACTCCACCTTTTCCAGCAGAAAGCAGTCTAGATGCAGGGCAGGCCCTTTGGGGATAATAATGTGACATAAAGCATAGGGTGGCTTTAAAGCCACTGAGGAGACAGTAAGACAGAGGTCCAGCTGTATATGCTAACAAAATGTGAAGGGAGGAGGGAGCAGAATTATTAAAAATATCACTGCGAAATTTAACAGTAGCTATTAAAACTTAAAACATGCACATCCTATGACCCAGCAGTTTCACTTCTAGGTATCTCCCCTAAAGAAACCTCATGTATGCACGTATGTAAGCTTTGCTTAAGCTAACTTGAATTAGGGTTCTACCATTTATTACCTACTTATTACATATTCTGTGTGATAGGCTTAATTTCTGCAGCCTATTGGAGTGTTTTTGTTACAAGTCATGCCATCCAGAGAAATTCAATACCAGGAAGTGTTGTCTAACAGATAGAGGGCCAAAGGGAAACCCAGAGGGCCAACTGCACCAGCCAACTCCCCTCCAGATTGCAGACGACCTTGGGTAACCTTGCTTACTGCTCTTGTTTCTCTTATCTGTGCATGCAGCTCTTTGCCCTGGATCCTGAGGTCACTTTCATTTATAAAGAACCTTAGGAGGACCTTAGGTCTTTCTCTGCTTCAGAACAGATGAATACCTTTCAACCATCTAAGGTGGATATCTTATCCTTTTATCAACTGTATTGGAGTTGCTGGTGAGAAATAGCTGTTCAGACATCAACTTATGAAGTTGTTTATTAAATGAGACTAAAGTTAAATTGGCATTTACAGCCTCAGGCAAGTCAATGAATTTATGTGATGAAAATTTTATTTAGCCATATAGCTTTTTATCTGTCTTCAACTTTAGAAGTGGAAATGCAATCTGACTTAAAAAATGATGAATAAAGAACACTACTAAAATTACAGATAGAATTATTCAAAATTGTTATAGTATTGCAAAATATTACATTTCTTTGACAACTTGTGATGGTGGGATTTTTAGAGCATATCAATCAAGGCATGAAATTTTAGCAGTTTCAACTCTCTAATTTTTTCTAATGTAAAAAATAGCCCGAGTTCTCTAAGAGAAAATTGTATAGTTAAACAATGGAGAAAAACAACAACATGGATGGATTTCACAGATATAATGTTAGGAAAAAGTATTCAAATAGAAAAAGGCTGTGTACTATAGGATTCTATGTGTATGAAGTTCAAAAACAGACAAAGCTGATCTATACTGATAGAAGTCAGAATGGTGGCTACTTTTGGGGGTTATAGGAGAGGACCCAAGAGAATTTTGTCTAGGTGCTTGAAAAATTCTATATTTTGGTGGTTTCATGGGTGTAAACATATGTAAAATTTATCAAGCTGTATACTTGCTATTTTTACCTGTTATTGTATATGTTATAGCTATAAATAAATAAAATAAAAAGTGTTTTAATTGAGTACAAAACACCTGGCACACAGTGGTAGTCTAAGAATACTATTTTGCAAATAATCCATCTATAATTTAGAGTTATTCTGTAATATGTTAGGGGCTATAAAAACAAAGAAAGACAATCCACAAATAGTTTGACCTTTATTTATAAAACAAATGATTTAGGTGATTAATAAACCAATTTATTTTATATGAGTCTCTCAGAATGAATAATAATGAAGAGGCATAATCTTTACTAAACATGATTTATTTCCCTATCCAGTAGTCTTACTGTTACTATTACTGTTTGATATTTGATATCAATGATTTGGGTCATATAAAATATTCTGTGATGTCACATATTTTAATTACTTTATTGTCCATAATATCCATATCTAATTACAAATAATTGTCCCATAATATTTGCTTATATGTGTTTGTTTAGATGTTATCTTGTGAAGAAAAGGTTGATAAACATTTTTCTTTAAATGTTTTCAAAGATTTTTAGTTTTCTGGAAAACATCAATTGTATTGTCAAAAATGAATCTATTTGTTGTTCTGTTCTGCTGGTTGTTGGATGGAAATAAATGTTGACAAATTATTAAATTAATCTTGACATTATAATTATTGTCATTTCTTTTGCAGCAATCCATTTAAAAGAAAAGATGTGTCAAGCCCCTAAATTACCAGTGAACCAAGAACACTTGTTAATAAATCCTATACACAGAGCATGCTTGACAGTTTTATGTTTATTTTCAATTACACGCACAATTACTGTTTCCAGCTTATTTTTTTAACTTCTGCCCTAGAGTCCTGGCACTAGATAAAGCTCATACATACAACAAAACAAGGAAGTGACTGATAAAATTCATATCATAGAATCTAGAGCTAAGCAGCTTATTCTGTCCATAGAGATCATAAAAATTCTTGCTCGTGGTCATTTCTGGATGAATTCCACCACATGGATTGGGCAAGTCCCCATCTTTCTAAGCCACAAGGTTAGGTTCCCAGGGGTTAAAGTGACCTATGGCAAACACTGTTGGCACTCTGCCTAGATTTACTTCCATGCCTTTCACTGTGTTTATGTGCAATCCTCACCACTCCCCACCAACTCCCAAACTTTGGTGTATATTTCCTTCCAGCACCCTGACATACAGCTCTTCTTTGGAGGCATGTTCTTAGCCACTGGAAGCATTTTGCCCAAATGTGCATACAGCCTGCAGAGTTGGGAAGTTACTCCTCTCCTGTAATTGCTGGATGTGAAACTATAAAAGTCCAGTATTTCTTTTGTCAATCACTTTCATCTAAATCTTCATCTTAGGGTTTGCTTCTAAGGAACCTGAACTAAGACATGACCAAAACCCCTACTCTGTCATCTCCAACTTGGTTTTCACAAATGCTGCTTCATTATTGAGATTTCAAGAGGCTCAGGAGCTGCAGTCTGTTCACCATTATTGCTTTTTCTCCACTCTCTTTTCACTCTTGTAAGAATTCAGCACTTCTAACTCCTCCACACTCCCTTTTACACATTCATCCCCTTTGGGCTGTCAGCTTAATGTTATCACCAAAATCTACACAATTCAAGGGTAGATTGTATATAACCTCAAAATGGCTGTTAGTGCAAAACTGTTGAAACCATAAGCTACCTACCTATTTGACCTCTGGCAGGTTGGGAGCATACATATAAATCTTTCCAATCAAATTCTTACCAGTCCAGTGTTATTATAAAGTATTATTATTACAAAACAGCATAGCTAGTTGAAATATAAGACAAATCCTCATTTCTCATGCATTTAAATTATGTGCAATAAAGATCTCTCTTGCCTATTTTTCACTCCATGTGCATAATTGCAAGTGTAATGGTGAAAAATAATTCAAACCTTTTGGAGGACTACAGCCAAACATTCACTCAGAGGAGTGATCATGAATTCATAGTATTCCTTAGTATAAGTGATTGGCTACTAATTTGAGCTTTAAGCCCAGGCGACCTTATTCAACAATCACATTTATAATTTCTTACATTAAAGAAAAGTTTTACTTGTGCAGTTTCTTTTAAAATCTCCCTGGAATAACAGAGAAATAATTGGATAACTGTTAGTGCAAATAATTCAACTTCTATTTTTATAAATGCATTTAAAAATAATTGACCAATCAAGTACTTGCTATGTCTCTGAGATTACAACAGATGTAGCATGTCTAAAAGTAGGACATAAAAACAGGGTAATTCTTTTCACCATAATACTTTTTTCTCACAATTTAAGGATTAAAACACAACTAATTAGTTGGGTTATTAATTACTACAAACTATTTTTCTGAAGAGTGGGTTTTTGATAATTCGGAGGACAGTTCTTGTCCCCAGGCCATAAGAATAAGGTAATAGTGATGACAGAGCATGGAGATGATTGACCCAATAAATGGAACGTGGTTCTGGGTCTTTATGGAACCGGGTCTTTACCCAAGGACTTTGGACATAGAAATTCAGGAATGGATGGCAGAGTTCCACCATGGATTTCCTCAAGTTCTTTTCCTATGTTGTACATGCATTTTTGGGGGATGGTGTCTGTGGCTTCTACCAGATTTTCACATAGGTTCATGCTCAGAATTTGGTTAAAAATTCTTGCAATAGAGTATCTCGGTTCTGCTCACACAGGATACAACCTCTGACCCCCATCCCGGTCTCGTTTCTTGCTATGACAGGCTTAACACACAAGATGAGGGATGCTGTTGTTCACTTTGCTACAAGTAAGGAGCATCTTAGAGACTGGAAATGAGATGCAAATCAAGGCAATAGGAACAGTTCTGAGATGTATATGCCATACAGTCATGTTTTCCAAGTTGTTCTCAACTTGACTTAAAATTATGACATTAATGCACAGCAGCAACAAAGGGAGAATTCTACTATCAAGCCAAAGACAGCTAATAATTGTCAGAGGTAATATAGGTGGCTTGGACCAGGACAGTAGAAGTACGATGTAAAACATGGTCAGATCCTGGATGTGTTGTGAAGGCAAACCCAACAGTGTTTGTTATGAATTGGTGGAGGGTGTGACAGAAGAAGGGAAGTCAAAGATTGGGTTTGAGCATGATCAAATGGAAGGATGGAGTTACCATTAGCTGCATGGGAAAAACTAAGGAGCGAATTTGGGTGGGAAGATCCAGTCAGTATTCTGTTTTGTTATTGTTTAACAATATAAACAATCTTTAATTATTTTTTTCAGTTATTGTTGATATTCAATATTATTTTGCATTAGTTTCAGGTGTACAGCATGGTGGTTAGACATTTATATAATTTATGCAGTGATCACTCCTGTTAGTCTAGTACCCACTTGACATTATATATAGGTGTTGCAACATTATTGACTATACATTAAGTTTGAGATGCCTTTTAGTCATCCAAGAAGAGGTACTGAGTAGGCAGCTCATGAGAGAGTTTCAGTCTGGACGTATAAATTTGGTCATTAGAATATAGGTGATATGTAAAGCTATGAGACTCTTGGAGATGACCAAGAGGAGAAGAAAATAAAAAAGAGAAGCCCCAGGACAGAGTTCTATGGATTGCAAATTTAAGGAGTAGAAAAGATGAAGAGGAATCAGTGAAGCAGGGTAAGAAGAAGCTGCCATTGAGACAGGAGAAAAGCCCAAGAGAATGGCATGCCCTAAAAGCCAATTGTGGTGGATTATATTTTCTATAGATGGCCTCAGCACTATCTCCCTAACAATGTAATGTTAACACCACTCCATTGAAAGGTGGGGCCTTTTGCTGTAACTACAGCAAAAGTGAAACTGTACGATTTCCAAGGTGAGAGGGTAAAAAAACAAGGTGGTACAGCTTTTGCCTAGCATTGTCTCTCTTAGGGCACGTGCCTTGAGAGGCATGAGAAGGTAAGAAATCTCTACCCTGATATTGATGCTGCCATGCTGGGAAAACAATAGACAAAGAGACAGAGACAGAGAGAGGTACCCAAGGAGCCCAAGTGTTCCAGCCCCTAGGTCTTCCCAGATCAGACACCTCAGATGACTCTAGCCTTCGGCCTTCCAGTTGTCCTAGCTAACACAGAGTGAAGAAGAAATGAGTTGTCCCCACTTTTCTTGTCCAAGTGGTAGATTCTTGAGCAAAATAAGTGCGTTCATTGTTTTAAGTTATCAAGTTTTGAGATAATTTGTTATGCTGTGCTAGTAACAGGAACACCAAGTAAATACAGAGTTTCAAAGAGAAACAAGTTCTCACTTGTGTCAAAGGCTGCTGTAGGTAAAATAAGATGATGTCTGAGGACTATCCACTGGATTAATAATGTAAAAGCACTGGAGACACTGAAAAGTGGTGAGGGCAGAGCTGAAATGGAATGAATTTAGGGAAAAATGGGAATTGAGTTGAAAGTAGCCAGTAATAACAACTCTTTCAAGGAGTTTTGCTACAAAGTAGATTTAGGAAATGGGGCAGTATCTGGAGAGGAAAGAGGGGTCAGGAGAGAGACTTTGGTTGATATGGGAGAGGTAACAGTATGTGTGTTGATGGGAGCAAGCCAGTAAAGTGGGAGAAATGGATGATGCAGAAGGGAGGAGAGAGAATTACTGGAGCCACTTCCATGAGAGATAAGAGGGCCTAGGGTTTATGACCCTGCAATGCAGGTAGAAGGGAGTGGCCTTAGCTGGAACACAGACAAGTTTATTCTTAGTTACAGAAAGGAAGGCAGAGTCCACTGGCACAGATGCAGGGAATTGGGTAAATATGGTGGTGGGAAGAAGAGCAAGTTCTTGTCTGCATTCTTCCATATTCTTAATGGGAGAGTAAATGGACTGGGGCAATACATGGGCTTACCAAGCAACATTAGGGGCCCACTTGAAGTTCATAATCACGAATTTAATGGAAAACCAGTTAGTATGGTTATGCTGTTGTCCATCCACATTCAGTGACCTGGATGCAAATACAAAGTAGGTGGGGCATTGAACTTAATCAGGGTTACAGTATTGCCAAGAGAAAACTAATAAGAGTGAGGGGCAAAGGAGTTGAGGGTCTATGCAGGGGAGTGATTATGCTAATTGGCTGTGGCATTTAAGCTGGGCTAAGAGAAAAGGAAAGGTGTGGGCGAGGGGTGGGGGGGTTGAGGAACAGCAAATATCTATGGATTGTAGGTCCCAGTAGAGTTCAAGAATTGCTTGAGCTCCTATTCTTTAATCACCCCCATTGTGAGAATGAGGAACTTCTACTTAAAGAGGTGAAAGTACATTGTGAATAAAGTAATCAGGGAGTGGCAAAGCTGGGATTCAAATGCAGCCTGTTGAACTCCTACAATAGTGAGAATGTCTCCTTTAACAGCCCAGCTTCTGATCAGAAAGAAAGGAGAGGAAAAAAAAGAACATTCAATGTTGGTGGTCACCAAGGGCTCCAAACACCAGATCTAGAGAAATCTCAGGGAGAGGTCCCTTGTGTCCTAAAAGCTTGGTTTGAAGACTTGAGTGAAATTATATCATGTACTTTTTGAAAGGTTCATTGTTGGAAACCAGTTCTTAATTGAGTTCTCTTTAGAACAGGGATGCAGCAAAATAGTTGGCATACAGGTGGAGCAACACACTGGTCGTTTCAGTCTATCCCGTGTGACTGCTGCATGGATCCTTCCCACCGAGGCGTTTCCTGCAGCTCATAGATTTCATCAAAGGAAGCCTGTGTTAGAATTACATCACCAACCGCATTGTTTAAAGTTTCTATTACAGCCAATTAATTATAATGAGGACCAGGGGGCTCTCTATTTCAGCCCTGATGAAATACTTTGACCGATGGTTCACACCACAGTTATGAGAGGATATTTGTAAGAGGAAGTTTTGTAAGAGGAATTTGACAAGGCTCGCATGTGTATTATGCTCTCAATTGTATTTGCAATATCATTTCCTATTGTTGATTGTCCTGTAATTCTGGTCGTGCGGCAACTCTGGCTGTGGTAACGTGTATATTTCCAGAAGTGGTCATTTGGGTGGAGAAGAAGGAGAGAGCTAAAAGGTCATTCCTTATGTGTTTGAAAAGGGCAGGTTAGCCTGAAGTTAATTATCTTCTCTCTCTCTCTCTTTTTTTTTTTGCTGAGAGAGAGAAAAATATAAAACCTAGACAATTCTATGATTTATGTTAAAATACTTGGAAGGAAATTAGGTTATTCAAAACCAAAATAAGGCTATAAGGAAGGAATAATTTTCTCTACCATTTGCTCAGACCATATTTCTCCCACCTCATCCAACCATTCCACTTCACTCCCACCCCCACTGGACTTTTGGAACCTCCCATTACTTTATAAATACTGATCCAAGGCATAAGAGAAAGAACATAAGTTATAGTCTCAGAAAGACTTGAATTTTTAGTAGTTACATCTACTTATATGTAGCCTTGAACCAGATAAGGCACTCTGAGACTCAGTTTTGTCCTTCATAAAATGGGGATCATAATACTTTCCTGATAGGGTACTTTGTGAGGCTTAAATGAGATAAAGTATGAAAAGCATCTGGTTGCTCACAATTGGCACAACATTTTGTTACCTTCTGTTTCTCAGCCTGTTCTGTGATTCTTCCCACCATATTGTCCTTATTTTTTAATATAGTACTTGGAATGTCTCCCACATTTCAGCAAATCTGATGTGCCTCCCGCCCTTCCTTTCTCCATTTATCCCCACTTCCTTCCTTCTTTCCTTCCTTCAGGCCCCCATATCCCAATTCCTCAATAAAGCCTTTTCAACTATTCAAGAGATATAGTTTACATGTCAAGTTTCCCTTGCAATCATACATAAGTTTCCGTGGCTCACATTACTATATACTTATCATGACATCAATCACACATTTATGTATTCATTCATTTATTCATCCAATCATTTGATTTACATGCTGGTTCAATGTTTCCCTTCTTGTTTATGCATCTCCATGTTGGTATTGTACCTGAAATCTTATTTTTTATAGTGTTTCAAACTTTGTTTCCAACATGTTTTATCATATATTATCTCAGTTGATCTTTATACCATTCTGTGAGGTAAGCAGAACAGATATCATCATCATTTTCTACTTTTATAGAAGTGAAAACAAGCTAAAGGGAGTAAGTGGCTTACTTACCCTAGATTACAATGTTGGTTTCCAGAAGCCTGCCATAGGCCATCTTGACCCAAAGCATACTTATGACCTTCACAAACCACTTCTTACCTTCTTTAATCCCTCTTATGTTGTATGTGACCCGAATTCTACCAGTGAAATTCCCTGGATGCAGAAGTCCAAGAATATGGATCTCTGTATACTCTAGTTGCTTTTTTCAGGCTAGACTAGGGCCTGTTTGAGATGTCCTTACTATCACGTAAATCCCCATTTTAATTTAATCTGATATCTCCTTAAGTGCTAAGGACCCATAGAGGCTGGTTTTGATTTTCTAAGACTTTAGGGCCATCAGGAGCAATGCCTTAATTCTTATAGTGAGTAGAGAAGATCCCCAGCAAAGCATTAGGTTTTGGCTTAAAGATTTGGCAAGTATTTGGGCTAGTTCTTTGACCAAACAGGTTCAGCCATCCCTAATTATAATTCATAAGTTCAAGAGTATGCTGATTTTTATTGTTGCAGAAACTGCTTATCCCGTATCTCATAAACAGTTGCAGTATGTTTAGATTAAGTTGATCACTGTTCTTTATATCTCAGTCCTTATCCCTCTCAGTCACCATATCACACCTCCATGAACCAAAAGTTTGAACACTCCCATATTGGCAATATAATAACCTACTAGTTATATTTGGGTTCTAGAAAAGGCAGCATTTGAGGGAATTTAAATGTCCTCAGAGAAATCTGTGAAATCTTGATGGCCTCATCTGTATTGCATATGGCCTTATTTCAAACTTGAACCCCAACATTAGGCAAATGAGCAAAAGAAAAAATACAGCACTGAAAAATCCATTCGGTGTTTAAAGCTTTTATTAATATGTATGCTGCCATTAGAAATAAGTCAAGATGCTTTTCTGAATCAGGTTTTGCCTCCTATGTCACTAGCCATTCTGAATAAAAATTATCTTGTTTTCTTTCAAATTTGTCTTGACAAATTTTTTATATTTTGAATATGTGTTTGTGTCTTTGTGTCTTTTCTTTTAAGGAAGCTTTAAATGCTTAACCTATTACACATAAAGCTGAATTAAGGTAAATGTTGTCTCCTGGTCACCTGAGCCAGACGTAAAAGACAATCCCATATGCATGAAGTAATATTTGGAAATGAACTTTCAATTCGCCAATATTTACTTTGTAATAAGCAATGGGAGAGGGAAAAAGATATAAATATGAGCTTGCTTTTGGAGGATATGAGGTTTGCTGATAAAATAGAGAACTATTAAATATCATTTAAAATAAACTGCTAAAGGGAATATAACCAGTTGATAGATGAGATTATCTATACTACACCTAGCAAAAAAGAGAATTTTCAATACGAACCTAAGTTGTTGAGGAACTGGGCACACCAAGCCCTTTGCCTTCTGGATTCTCAGAATATTAGGTGTAATGAATGATGGATAAAGAAAGTTTTCATTAGATGCCAAGAATTTTATTGAGAGTATGTTTCAGTTATATATTGCCAGAAACAAGACACTTCAAACTTAGACAACAATCATTTTATTATCTTTTCGATTCTGTGGGTTGACTTGACTCAGTTGGGTGGTTCTTCTGCTCCATGTGATGTTGGCTAAAATTCTCGTCAACTTTGTAAGAGCTTGACTGGCTGGAATTCCACAATGGAGAACTCACATGGCTGGTGGTTGGTGCTAGCTGTTGGTTGGGGCTGAGCTGGGCCCATAGACTGAGTGTCTTGGTTCTCCTCCATGTGGCTTGGAAACCTCACAGCATGGTGACTATGTTCCAAGACGCAGGAAGTGGAAACTGCCTGGCCTCTTAAGGCTCAGGCTCAAAAGTCTGAGAACATCATTTTCCATCATAGTCTATTGACCAAAATAGTCACAAGGCCAACCCAAGTGCAAGGGAGGAGAAATAAAGACCATCTTTCAATGGCAGAATGACATGTACATAAAGGTGAGAGATGGAATTTATGGTGGCCATCATTGTAGACTGTCTGCCATAGAACTCAAGCAAATGCACAAGACATGAATGGTGAATCCAAAACCTTTGTGTTGGTCAGCCTGCCAAAGTCATGGCTACCAGCTCTGCTACCAGTCCCCTGTCTTCATCTTCTACCCATCTGTTCTTCCCTTGTGTGAACTAAACCTATGACTTCTGCGTGCATTCCAAATTCAGGATTCCTGCATCTTGCCAGGGATTGAAAGTCGTCTGCCATGGACGACTAGGCTTGACTGTCCTGCACTCAGCTCCACAGAACTATCCTTAGTGTAATGGGGTCTCTCTCAGACCTATGTTTAGAACACTGATGCCCAGTTGCCTCTGTGGGGTTTCATGGACCCTTAGTCCCAGCATGTAGAATCAGATTTGCTGCCCCAACACTCTGGTTCTAACATTGACAGAGCATGGGATGGAAGTGGATAGATCACCATGAAAGAGTCTGTAGATCTTAACAAGTTAAACGGATTTTTTTTTTTAAAGATTTTTTATTGGGGAATTGGGGGGATGGGAACAGCGCTGGGGAATTGGGGGAAGGGGAACACACAAGTTGCTGTCGTTTTGTTCTTCAGTCTAGATGTGGAGGACGTTGCTTCACTGGCCCAAGTTGGCACCATCATTGCGCTCTTCCCGGGAGAGGCAGATCAGTCACCGGCTTCTGGACGGCCGCTCACAGCGGCTGCTGGCCACTCACGCTGGCTGCTGGCTACACACGGTAGCCCATGGCAACCCAGTGACGCAGGGGCTGCAGCCTACGCCGTCGCCGGCGACTCACGGCAGCCCAGCTCCAGGTTGAGCTGTTGTTCAGCATCTTAGCTGTGGAGGGCAGTGTCACTGGCCCTCATATGTGGGATCCGAACCGGGGCCCTCTGGCGTCCCAAGCCAGTTCTTAACCATCGCGCCACTCGGCCGGCCCAAGTTAAGCAGATTTTGATTGAACAGAGGATGATGAATCTGAGCAAAGCTGTACAATTAAGACTAAGCATACAGAATCAAGAGGGAGGGGGAAACTTGGCTTGGAAGAGGAAAAAGGTGGGGTTGGGTGGGAAAACTGGGATGTAGAGCCAGATGATAACAGTAAAGCAAAGTAGTTTAGACTTGATGTGATAAGAAGTGGTAAACCACTGTGCATTCTTGAGCAGAGGTGTGACCTGGTGAAGTGATGTTTAAGCAAGATTAGTGCAGTGGAGGAATGTAGTGTAGAATAGAAACTAAAATCAAGAAGGCCAGAGGTTATTGGGCTCATGGATGATGTGTACTAGGATCAAGGGGACTGTAATGAAAATGATGAAAAATGGATGGACATAAGACAATTTGAAGAAAAAATCTATAGGGTAGAGACTTTTGGATATGGGAAATTAAACTATAGATGACTAAGAAGCAGACTAATGAGATGGACAATGGGAAGTTGCTGTGGGCTCTAGAGAAGAGAGGAGGGGAGTTGAAATTATTTATGGCAGTGTGTAGGAAGCAAAGGACAGAGAGAGACCAGAGGGAAGAAAAGGTCAGTTTAAACAGTAATGACTCCATTATTTAGGTTGGTAGATGCTGAAATGAAAGAGATGACTCAGAGGAAATTTTAAAGGCAGAAGAGATGGACTTGAGTGAAAGTTTCAATCAAGAAGAAAAGGAGAAAGGATAGAGTAGAAGTGACACACTGGATTTTGAAAATTTTGGAGCCATTGAGAGAAGAAGGACATAGTGAAAGAAAATTAGCTTGGGAAGGAAGCTGAATATCACACAGGCTGAATCTAAGGTAACACTTCTAGAAAAGCCTAAAGGTGGGGTGGGAAGTTAGATGAGGTAACATTACAGGGTAAATCCCTGTTCAGAGTTGAAATCCTGCACCAATGCAGATGTGGTACCCACCTTTATTCTTGTGTCACCTTGAGTTTGTTTTTTTACTGTTACGAGGCAAGGGTAAAATGGCAGGGTAGGATAACAGATGGTACAGGGATAGTATGGGGAGCCCCAAGATACCAGCTTTTGCATTAATTAATTAATTTATTTATTTTTAGTTTTCAGGTGGGCTCTCTTATTGCACATCTGACCTCCATCATCCAGCCTTTCTCAGCTCTGTTTCTCTCAATTATCAGCCTACATGTAAAGAACGTCTAACAGCTAGCTGCAAGCTTTTAATCAGTTAGAAGGCTCCTTCCTTTCCTCTTCAGCTGATATCAGGATTTTCCAATCTATTCTCTCTCCCTCTCTCTCTCTCTCTCTCTCTCTCTCCTTCCTAAATCTTCCAAAGGTAAGTTGTATACATAATAAACTTTTACCCCTAAATGCTTTATTGTATATTATTTAAGAATAGGGGTATTCTCTTACACAACTAATGCAGTTATCAACTTCATCTACTGCCTTTGTAAATAGAATTTTAAATTGCACATGTAAGACAGAAATCCACATTTAAAACAATAATATTACAAATAAAGCTAAACCTTTAATAATCCCCTTCTCCAACCCTGGTTCCCTCTATCCTCCCAGAGCTCATTGTTGTGAGTTTGGCTTCTATGTTTCCAAAATTTTATTTTATTTCTTAAAACAGTGTTACATAAATAACAGCCCAATTAGGCAACACATTTGAACAATTAAAAGGAACTACTGAGGCTCTGGCGGCCCAAAGTGCAGCCCCTTTCTCATCGCTTCGAGGCACCCGATCAGGCACTGTCCTTTCGCCTTTCCTCCCTGTGGTGGGGTCCAGTTGCGGCCTGGTGGTTGCATCCCCATTGGGAGACCACTGGTAGGATTGAAGAAGACCAACGAGGAACCTCTTCCCAAAAAGGTTCGACTGAGTGAAACAGACTTGAAAGTTATGGCACGAGATGAATTAATTCTAAGATGGAAACAGAATGAAGCATATGTGCAAGCTTTGGAGGGCAAGTACACAGATCTTAACTCTAATGATGTAATTGGCTTAAGGGAGTCAGAAGAAAAACTAAAGCAACAACAGCAAGAGCCTGCACGCAGGGAAAACATCCTTGTAATGTGACTAGCAACCAAGGAGCAAGAGATGCAAGAGTGTACTACTCAAATCCAGTACCTCAAGCAAGTCCAGCAGCCTAGTGAGGCCCAACTAAGATCAATAATGGTAGACCCAGCCATCAACTTGTTTTTCCTAAAAATGAAAGGTGAACTGGAACAGACTAAAAAGACAAACTAGAACAAGCCCAAAATGAACTGAGTGCCTGGAGGTTTATGCCTGATAGGTAAACAAATCATACTCCCCAGTCAAGACTTCCCTGACAGTCCCACTTCAAGAAAGCTGTGGTGGGACAGCCAAGTACTCATTTCCACACCAAGACTCAGACTTTTTGAGCCCAAAAACGCCACATTCTTATACTATCCAGCTTGTAATGGTTAATGTAAAACTTAGCAGATGAACCTTGTGTTTCAGCTTTTTTCTCTTCCCCCTCCCCTTGCTTCAGAGGCCTGATGGCATCGGACTATTCCGAAGAAGTGGCCACCTCCAAAAAATTCCCCTTCTAGAACATGCAGACACTTGAGAAATGTTCCTGTTTGAAGAAAATAGAGGGAGAAACAGAAGTCTTAAGTCTGTGGCACACTGTGTCTTCAGACAATTTGGAGGAATGAAAACCTAGAGATATAAAATCATGAATTGAACATGTAAAATTCCAGTAAAATGTAAAAATGGAATGCATCGCTCTTAACCTTGAGTATAGTGACTTAGAGACACTATATATCCATTTTGCCAATATGATTGTGGTCTTGTGATTATTGTTGAACTTCTGGGTCAAAACTCAAATGGGGTGAATTTTGCCTTTAAAGGATTTATTTCCTAAGAAACAACTTAATAGCTATGAGAGAATCAACTAATAGATGTCAGTACAAGTAGTTCATATATTTAACCATTTAGTTTGGGGCTCTATATTACTTGATCAAGCCTTAAATCAATGTGGTTTTAATCAATGGTTTGTTTTCTGAATGGTTGCAAATACTGTAATAAATAATCTTATTGAGGACTGTACAACATGAAGGTGTGGTATCAAGCTTCAGGTTTAAACTGTTTGAAGGATTATAAATATTCATTTCACAACTAGATTGTATAAGGATATTGGCTATAATGAGACTCACTGCATTATTTTTCTTTAGTAGTGAAATTTATTAAATCCCCATTCCATTCAACAGGCATATGATGAAAGAGAATTGTCGTTGGTGTTAATGGGGGAACGTGTTCCTTCATTGTATTTGGGCCTTTTGTATTGCACTCTTGATATTAAATTAAATGTGCCTTGAAAAACAAAAAAGGAACTACTGATATCTACAACAATATGGATGAATCTCAAATGCATTAAGCTAAGTGAAAGAAGCCAGACTCTGTGATTTCGTATATACCCCATACTGTATGATTTCGTATATACCCCAAGGAGATCTTCATGCATCAACATTTGAAGGGGTTTGAGGATTTTTTTCTATTAATTTTGCATATAGATGAATTCACTTAGAAAAAGAGCAGAAAACTCAAGCTGGACCTTGGGAAATACCTACTTTCAGTTCAGGGAGTAAAAATAAAAGTGGGTGAGGAACAGAAAGAAGTGGTCAAGGACACAAGAGAAAAACTAAGAATCAGGAAGCCATGGGAAAAGCTGACAAGCAGTTTAGGGGTAGGAGGGCTTGTGGGTGAGCAAGGTGTGCTTACATCTACTGATCCCTCATTATGTGCTGGGCTCTGTGCTAATTGCTTTGCATGCATATTTCATGTAATCATCACAATTAACTTTATAAGTAATTAACATGCCCATAACTCTGAGGCAGGTTCTACATTATGTATATCTCTGAGTTGAGGTGGGTGGTGGCAATTTGCTTGATAATGCAAGCTCTATTGGCTTGTCCCTTCCTTGTAAACTTTCTCACTCCCTGCTGGTGTTTCCAGTGTCACATCCAAATAAACTGTTAGTACTCATACACTGTGTCAGGGTCTCAGCTGAGTACCTTTGGTGAGGAGGGCCCTAAGGTATAGTTTTCCCAGGCTCCTCATGGGTCCTGTGCATTGAGAGCTTAAGTATCTGGATGGCCTGCTAAGTGGGAAGAGGTAATGCCTCCAGGGAGGCTGGGCTGCTGCTCAGGCAGCAGTCTACTGGAGGATTTGGCAGGGTTTGATGGTCTGCAATCAGGGAGAGCCAAGGTGAACTCTGATCAGCCACAAGATGCTGATGCTCCCTGTGGGCAGGGGGCAGACCTTTAGTCTTCTAGCCACAGACTGCTGCCCCGAAGGCCAGCAAGATCTCCAGGAACGAGGGATACAAAGGGCCATTGCTCCAGGAAGAAGCAGGAGAATACCACCTCCAAGGACTCCAAATCTCCCTCCTAAATTTCCAAAAGCCATATCGCAAAGTATTCTGGGAAAGATCCTCAGGCTTGGGGGGGGGGGGGCGGGCGGGAATCTGAATGACTGAGCATCGCTCCATAAGAAAATGAATTGATCAGATGGGTGAAATTAAAAGTTAATTGTTTTTTTCTCTCTCATGGGTAGGAAGAGGTTCACGATCAAAATTAGATAAGAAAAGGAGCTCCTTTTACTCTGCACAGCCAAGGTGTGCTGTGCGTTGAAATATGTGATCCCACTGGAGCAGCCAGTGGGGCTGAGCTGTGGGCATCCACATTGGGAGCCAGTTGGGACTCAAAAATCTTGGAGAAACATATGCCACCTCTGATGGGTAGACAGGAAACACACTTGACAATATCTTCTGAGGACACAGGGATTTGAATTGATCTCTTTTCAAACTTAGCACATTTTTCAGGAGTGGCTCTTTGTTTGTTTTAAAGTACCTCTCCACCCATGAATTCTGGCCCTTCAGGAACAGGATGTTATACAAATAGGCCAAGTTTTCCACGGGGCTCTACTTCTATGGGAGTGTCAATATGCAAAAAGGAGCTGTTGTCCCCTCTGTTTTGTATTCTGCTGGAGTGGCTCTTTCTGCAAACTGCTAAAATAGGCGCTGGCCACACTCAGCTTGGTGGGACCCACTCCAGCCTCTCTAGGCCAGGCTGGTGGGGGCCACGGGCTTCCCTGCAAGGCATGGAGAGCTTGAGTTAAGACTGCTATTGAGAAAGTGCCCATAAGGGAAAGGACAGCATGTAAGCCTTAAAACTCAAGCTTCTGCTAAATAACAACACAGATATGATTATTTGAAGGGTAGGGTGGGGATGCATGCCATTATGGAGAAAACAGGAGGCTGCTCTAAGGAATTTACAAATGTGTTGGCACTTTGTGTTGGCAGAAGTTTATTTATTCATTCCCAGCCAGCCAGATCACAAATGCTCAGCTGACAAAGCTTCAGCCCTTCTCTGCAACCATTAGAAGAAGCAGTTTGAACCCTCTCGCTTGAGTAAACACACAGTGAGTCGGGTTCTCAATATCTGAGAATAGGGCTCCAGGCCATTTCCTTTACTGGCAGAATAGTGATTTCTCATAAGGATAAGCTCAAAATGTAAGGGCCAGAGCGGGTTGCCATGGGCTACCGTATGTAGCCAGCAGCCAGCGTGAGCGGCCAGCAGCCGCAGTGAGCGGCCGTCCAGAAGCCGGCGACTGATCTGCCTCACCCGGGAAGAGCGCAATGATGGTGCCAACTTGGGCCAGTGAAGCAACGTCCTCCACAACTAGACTGAAGACCAAAACGACAGCAACTTGTCTGTTCCCCTTCCCCAATTCCCCAGCGCTATTCCCATCCCCCCAATTCCCCAATTAAAAAAAAAAAATGTAAGGGCCAGAGGCCCATCTGCAGCAAACATGGGAAGAGGGGGCTCGTAACCATAGCAGCCACAAGGACACTACCAAGTAGGAATTATGCATTGAGCCCGTTCTACATGCCAGGCCATATTAGGCATCTTCCTTGCACCCAGGGAAACTCCTTTTATCAATGTTCCCCCATTACACTTGAGGGAAGGAATTTGCCTCAAATTCTAATGCTACCACTGCTAAGTGACTGAGCCAGGATGCCAGAATTACAATTCAGGTCTACTCACTATCTGTCTTCATCATATTCTCTCTCTCTCTCTCACTCTCTCTCTCTCTCTCTTTCTATCTCTCTCATCTTTCTGTCTCCATGGAACTATCATTACAACCTTTGGTTTTACAAATAAAAATTGAGACACATAGTTGACAATTTTTCCCCCAAAGCTCTAAAACCAAGTCACTTTATGCATGACTTTAATAAAATAATATTCCAAAATTCTGTACTGTCTCAGAAAACTGGGTGTTTGTCACCTACCATGAGTTTGTTTTCCAATTTGACACAGGGTGAGTAGGGTGAGTGGGTTGAAAATTTTCATTTTTATTTACTGTTTTTTTTTAGTATAACCTTTGTGCACAGTCCCGTTTTCCCCTCACACTGGGAAACAAGCAGAGTGACCTTTGTTTGAAGTCTCTGAGATATTGAATTTTCTTTACCAAATTTCTCCTCTTACCTCTCAACACTGACTCTTGCTCCAGTTCCAGAAATAAGGCTGAGGAACAAAGACAAGGCAGAAAAAGAGCAGCTACCATCCCTCCCCCCAACTAAATAAAGCAGGTCTTTAGAGGTGTTCCATTGACTACATGTTCCTCTTTTCAGTTCCTAGACAAGGTTAATGAATGCTAAATGGTCTGTTTCCATATAGCATTTTTAAATTAGTGGATTCAAGTTATACTACAGATCCTATAAGTTGTACCTGTGGTTTAGTTTCAATCTTAACAATTTTATCTTCATGGCAATCATATTGCAAATATATGCACATTCCATAGCAAGGTTACTGAATATGAATTTGTTTCCTGTAGCTCATTATTCACTAAGGTGTCCTGTAGAATGGTTATTTCACACCTTTTATTTCTATGTGCCCACTATCAGTGAGGCAGCAGTACCATCTCCCAAAACCAGTCCTAGAAGACTAGGTTGATCTAGCAAGGTACTACTAAAATGTTTTTGTATTTTAGGGAACAAATGGGTTTCTGCTGGATTTTCCTCTGCTCCAGAGTAAGAATATAGACAAAATGACTCTGAGACATTGTTAAAAGGTGAATTTTTTAATCATCTCAGTTGAGCTTTTCTTCTAAATCAGATTAATGTCACCATTAAGGTGGTCCTTGCCAAACTGTATTTGCACTTCATTGCTTTTGCCACAGTGCCCTGAGTGCCAGGTTAAAACTCCCTCTCATGTTGACTTTAATTATACAATGCTTGGTTTTCGAGATCCTGTGTTTTGGGCCATTTATAACAGAATGCTTCAGAATGACACCCTCCTTAGCTCCCTTCCAAAGCAACTATGCATTTGTCACCAGCCAGTGGGGCTCCCAAGGTTGATGTGAGAAGCTATGATACAGCACAGTGAGAAGCATTTCTAAAGCACATCTGATGTCCTGGGTAGCATGTCAAGTGCTTTAGAAGAAAATTGATTTATTTCTCCCAGCAGCTCTGTGCTGCCTATGTCAGCCTGCATAAGGCAGGTAACAGGTGGCACTCAAAGAGTTCAACTGAAGGGAGTTCAATAAAGAGACATTTACAGGGGTGAGGGTAGGTAGGGCTAGGGACCAACATGGGATGGTGAGGTGCCCATGGGATAACAGCAGTAGGCAGCCTTTAGCACTCTAGGCTTGATGGAGCGAAGGGGAAAATAGTTTGGTGAGAGCTGAAGGGGGGCCATTTGTGGAGACACATGCAAAGACTGGGCCTGAAGGGAATATGGTGAATTAGGTGGGGGTAAGGAGACACCGGAAACTTGGGAAAATGTCACACAGTGTTTTTTAAAAATATACTTTAAAATTGGTACTTAGGTCTGGGGCATTTTGAGTGGCAAAGTAAGTAATGATAGTGGATCATAATCCATAGAATATAATAAATATCCAGTAGTCCATATTGATATAAACAAAAATTGAATAAATAAATGCATAAATAAATACATAAATAAGAAGGGAAAGGTTTCATTACAGAATTCCAATTAATAAATGAAAAAGGAATGATGGAACTAGAAAAATCAGCATTTAACAAACACCACATTAAGAAACATCAATGGAAAAAAAGTGGTGAGGAAAGTATGAAAACAAATTACTTGCATAGTCTCAAAGTATCCTCCTACAATAAAATTATTAATTTCAAAGGGCAAAGGTAATAATTTTACACTGGAGAAACCTGGTGAAACCACCTTAACAAAACGATCAAAGTTGACAGCTCTATAATGAGACCTATTGGCATTTTTTACCTTCTGAAATGATGCACTGAGAAAGGAAAAACATAATTTCTGTATATACTCACCAAAAATGCGTGACCTGAATTTAATCACGAAGAAACATCAGACAATTCCAAATTGATGGACAGTATCCAAAATAACAGCCTAGAACTTCTCAGAAGTGTCAAAGTCATGAAAGATTAAAACTGAGGAACTAAAGATTGGAAAAAATTTGAGAAGACATGACATATAAATGCAACATGGGGTGTCTGATTGGGTCCTGGACCACAAAAAAAGGACATTAGTGGGAAAATTGCCAAAACTTTAATAAGAACTATAGATTAGTAAACGATATTGTATGAATGTTAATTTCTTGGTTTTGATAATTGAACAATGGTTATGTGAGATATTGACATTAGAGTGAACAGTATAAGAGAAATCCCTGTACTTACTGATTTTGTAATATTTTTGTAATTATTTCAAAATGAAGTTAAACAAACATGAATTAAAAATAAACAGACTTGGGGCCTACTGGGTGGCTCAATTGGTTAAAGTGCGAGCTCTGAGCAACAGGGTTGCCAGTTCAATTCCCACATGGGCCAATGAGCTGTTGCTGAGCTGCTAAAAGGCAGCTGGATGGCTCAGCTGATGAGAGTGCGTGCTCTTAACAGCAAGGTTGCTGGTTGGACTCCCACNTGTCAACTAGATTGAAAGTGGAGACTGGACTTGGAGCTGAGCTTGCACCCTCCACAACTAAGATTGAAGGACGACAATTTGACTTGGAGCTGATGGGTCCTGGAAAAAAAACCAAGCAAACACATTGTTCCCCAATAAAGTTAAAAAAATAATAAAATTAAATAAAAAATAAGCAGATTCTTCCATTAAATACTGTTTCCCTATACATTTAAAACATGATTAGATTTAAAATGTGGATGTACATAAATTCACTTCTGTTGCATTTCTTGTGCATTTTTTGTCCATTCTTTACATGATCAGTCTCTTTATTCCAATTTACTGTATGGAAACATTTCAAAACTATTCACATGGTAATATATTGAAAACTCTCCCTCTGTTTCTCTATCTCTCAGAAATATGGCCCTGCATTGTTTTTTGTTTCCATACCTCTCCCATACTTCCCAATCAAAATATATGGCTGAGTGGGTAGGTGAACAAATGGATAATGCCAAATAACCATGTTTAGTTGGCCCTTCGGGACAGAGCTGAGGCTCTGACAGAGAAAATTAGGTTAGGGGACAAAGGTGTTTGGGAGGAACACTACAGAAATCAAAGAGGAAGCCTAATGAGGATCCATCACATTTTGAAAACAAACAGGACCATCTCAAGGAGTTCAGAATACATGATGTCACTCTTGAGGGAGAAATCTAAAGAGCAGGTCCCAGTGGAAGCACTGTGAGGTGGCTGAGGTGTGGCCTGTTGTAGCAGATACTGCATAGTTCCTCCAGTTTGCCTGCAGATGGTTCCTCCCATTGATTCTTGCATCTTTGTGTGCAAGGCCGTTTTTGACTAGTGGTGGTGGTGGGGGGGGATTAAACAGCACAGGGCAATTTGCAAGTGCTGGGGAGTTGAAGTTAATGCCCAAGGCACACAATTCACCCACTGACAGGTGGAATTTGTGGATAAATATTTCAGCTTCCTTGCTCCTCAGTAGGATAACAGTGATTTGTGTTCCACATGTCTCACAGGCTCTCCAGTGGGATTGAGCTTCTGTTGCCCAAAGTCATAACCTGCTCATTGACATATCACATATCCTCCTTTCACAGAATACTTTCCCATTGCTTCACTGAGCTCCCTGGAATCACCTTCCAAGTCAACTACTTGTATCAAAATCCTGTCTCAGAGTCTGCCTGTAGGGAGAACCTCAGCTAAGAAAAGGGGATCTTCCACCAATTGCACATGGAATGGGCCACTTCTAATTCCATGTTTTCTGTCAGGCTTATGTTTCATAGCCCTTTGGGGATAGCCCATGGCACTTGATCTTGCTTGCCTCCACCACTCCCTAAATTTGAGAAACAAGAGATTGGATTCTCCTTATGATTCTGGTCTTAAGTTGTCACAGGTACAGCTCTGATGCCAAATAGATGCTCAGGTCACCAAACCCAGTTGAGGGAAAACTAATGAGACACCCTGGACAGCCTTCATGAACTCCTTAACTGCCCTAAACAGAGTGGATCTGGAACCCAAGGATAATCAGACCAGCCTAAACCATAGAGCAATTACCATGGAGGAGGAGACTATAATTAAGCTCTTGTCAGCAGAGATTAATATGAATCTCTAAGTGTCCACTTAAGATCTTTATGAAATTGTTGGAAATGGTTAGTTTTTGTTATGGACCTGTATATGCTTAAAAACGAAAATATTTTTACAAAGAAGTTGAATGATCCAAGTAGAAAGTTGTCAAGCTTTACTATTATAATTATTTTGGTTCTTTAAGAGAATACCATTCAAGTTCTCACCTGTTTTATTTTAAATGATTTTTTCTGTTTGTCAAAAGTAATTCATGTTCATGTAATGAGTCTGAAAAGTCACAGCCCTGAAAATAGAAATCATTATCTGCCTAAAATTCAGGTTAATGTTTTGGGGTTTTGTGTTTTCTTTTTTTTTTTTTTTGCATTACATAGAATTGTAGATGCATGCATATATTTATATAGAGTTATAAAATCTGCATTGTATTGTACATTCAATTTTTTAGTCTTTCTTTTTTATCTAGAATTCTATTATTAACATTTTACTGTGTCATGATATATTTGTAAAATAATTTAGTGGCTAAGGTAAAAGGGTTAAGAAGTACAAATTGGCAGTTACAAAATAGTCATGGGGATGTAAAGTACAGCACAGGAAGTAAAGAAAAAAATAATTTTAGTGGCTGCATATATGATACGCCATTGAATGAATATATTATAATCTATTTATTTTCCCATTGCACACTTAAGTTAATTATAATTTTTGGTATTATTAAAAATTGCTGTGATATCTGTATATAAATGGTGATGTGATGGGTATCTATGTACATATTTCAATTTTCCTATTATTTCCTTAGTTGGTTTCTATATAGGGAATTATAAGGCTAAAGAGTAAAGACTTATTTAAGGCCAAATTTCTTGTTAGAAAGGCAGTTCCAATTCATATTCAGACTAGTGATGTGCTCATTTAACTGGTCATTTATAAAACACTTTGCTGGGCCGGCCAAGTGGCTCAGTTGGTTAAGAGCGCGAGCTCTGAGCAACAGGGTCGCTGGTTCAATTCCCACATGGGCCCGTGAGCTGTGCCCGAGCTCTTAGCAGCAAGGTTGCTGATTCGACACCCATATGGGATGATGTGCTGCACCCCCCTCTCCTAGCTAAGATTGAACACGACATCTTGAGCTGAGCAGGCCCAAGCTGCTGACAGGGTGGCTGGATGGCTCAGCGTGCAACAAGGTTTTTGGTTTGACTCACACATGGGATGGTGGACTACACACCCACCTCCCTCCTGACGCTACCCCCTCACCCCAACCCCCCACAACTAGATTGAAAGCAGCCACTGGACTTGGAGCCAAGCCCTCCACAACTAAGATTAAAGGACAACAACTTGACTTGGAGTTGATGGGTCCTGGAAAAAAACAATGTTCCCCCTCCCCAATTCCCCAATAAAAATCTTTAAAACAACAACAGCAAAAATACTTTACTAACTTGATAGGATAATAAAGGCATCCCAATTTTGTTTAATTTGTAGTTCTTTGCTTGGTATTGACACTGATACTTTCTTCTGTATTTCTTGTGAATTTCTTGTTTATATCTTTTGCCCATTTTTCTGTTGGAATTTTGGTTATTTTCTTATCAAGTAATATGATGTTTAATATACACTAGAAATAGAATCATTTGGTCTATTACATCGATTGCAAATATTTTTCTAACTTGTCTTCACACTCTCAACTTACTATGCTTTTTAAATATTTGCCTTCATGTATTTCTAATTTTAAAAATGATTTCAATTTTTACATTTAATTCCTTACTATCTCCAGAATTTATTTTGATATAAATGGTCTACTTCTATTTTGTAAATACATTACTTTAAGTTTAAGTAAGTATTTTAGGTAAAGAGCACTAGAATTTTTTTTTTTAACTGATAGCTAAAGTTGTCCTTTGTCCAAAGCTGGAAAAGAAAGAATCTCCAAATGCTCTTTGCTTCTTCAGAACTGTAGATTCAGATTTTGGAAAGTGAATGACCAAAAAGTGTTTCAGAAAGCTTACCGGTAAGTGTTCCTTAAAAACTATCATAGGAAGGTGGGAAGGTTTGTTTGCCTTTTGGGGTAAGTAGAGATGACCTAATACCTTTTTATCTGGAGATTTTCTGTGACTGCATAAAAACTCAGGCAGCCATTCAAACGCTGCTTCTTCAGCATTTTCCCCACAAGTCCTCCCTCAGTTATAATTCTGCTGGGAGGTTAGGGACTGGAAGCCCTTTTCATCAGGCAACTGTCTAATACAAAAGTGTTTGTATTAGAATGAAGTGATGAAAGAGGAAGTGTCAGGCATAATGATCTAATGTTTGCTGCTCATCTGAGGCAGCTTTTAGATATTTCAGCAAGACAATAAAATTGAAACCATTCCTCACACATAAAATTCCTCAGCCCACCAAATTGGAAGTATTTAACTGATATCAATACACTTATTTTCCTGGCATACATTAGAGTGAATGATAGCATTTAAATAGTGCATGAGGAGCTGGACTTTTATCTGTCATTTTGTTCTAATAGTACAGTGACCTTTGTGGGTTGTTTGATTTTCTCCCTTCCACAATCATTCATTTTACTTGGAAAGCTGCCCCCTGGTTTTCTTTTGGGGAGCTCTGTGCTCTCATTCTCTCACAGGTGGCTTAGCGTTCCTTCATTTACCAGCCACAGTGATTGGTGGGGCCCAAAGCAGGTTCAGTCCAGGGCTTTTGCTTGAGCTGCTAAACTGCCATGGCCATCCTGCTACAGGAAGGTCCTGCAAGTGAGTCAGCAGAGAGAGAAAGCAGAACAGAACTTAGAGCTGGGGAGGCCCAGTGAACCTTGAACCCTGAAGCCAACTACATGCCTGGACTTCTCAGTTGCATAAAATAATAAATTCCGTTTTCTGTCCACCAGCTTGAGTTGGGCTTCCTAAGAGTTACATCAGGAAAAGTCTTCACTAATATTGTTAGGCTGTTTCACTCCAAATATACTCTGGCAGATTTAATTCCTCCTTATGAGTAAAGATATGGTTTTATGTTATTGTTTCATCTTGGAATTGTTGAGATTAGCCTTTTTAAAATAACTTTTTTTTACATATAACAAAATACACACTTCTTAAGGATCCAGTTCAATTATTATTATTATTTTTTTTTTTTTAAGATTTTTATTGGGGAATTGGGGAATGGGAACAGCGCTGGGGAATTGGGAGAAGGGGAACAAACAAGTTGCTGTCCTTTTGTTCTTCAGTCTAGTTGTGGAGGACGTTGCTTCACTGGCCCAAGTTGGCACCATCATTGCACTCTTCCCAGGTGAGGCACATCAGTTGCCGGCTTCTGGACGGCCGTTCACTGCAGCTGCTGGCCGCAGCACACTGGCTGCTGGCTACTGGCTACATATGGTAGCCCGTGGCAACCCACTGCCACATGGGCTGCAGCCTACGCCGTCGTCGCCAGCAACTCACAGCAGCCCAGCTCCAGGTTGAGCTGTTGTTCAGCATCTTAGCTGTAGAGGGCAGTGTCACTGGCCCTCATATGTGGGATCCGAACAGGGGCCCTCTGGTGTCCCAAGTTTTTAACCATCGCGCCACTCGGCCAACCCCAGTTCAATGATTTTTGACAAATGTTTATAACTGTGTAACAAATACCCAAAACAAGATATAGGTTTTTTAGAATCTCACCTCAGAGTTCTCTCATTCTTTCTAGTTAATCTCCTCACCCTACATGAAGAACCACATTCTGATTTTTATAACTAGAGATTCACTTTGCCTGTTCTACAACTTTATGTAAATGGAATCATACAATAGGTGTTCTTTTGTGTCTGTCTTCTTTCACTCAATATATGTTTCAGTATTCACCCACATGATTGTGTGAATCAGTGGTTTTTCCTCATTATTGCTGAGTAGTGTTCTGTAATATCAATGGACAGTTGTCCATCCTTTATCCTGTTGGATATTTTCATTGTTTTGAAGATGAGATGTTTTCATATTCATATCACACAAAACTCAGGAGCCCAGTGTTACCCCCATAATATCACAAACATGAAAATGCACATGCCAAATCTGATTTCTCAAGTAGGTACTTGTCAAAGAGGGTGGACCTGATAAATATACCACAAGGGAACAAGGAGGAACTGTGAAAATGACAGTCTCCCCTGCTTGAAATAGGCATATGGATCTCATTAATTCAACACACATTCATGAAGTACCCATTATGTGCCAGGCACTTATTTTTTTTAGAAAGTTTGGGGAGGAGAAATAACTTTAAAAAAATTTTTTTATTGGGTAACAGTGTGTTTTTTCCAGGACCCATCAGCTCCAAGTCAAGTCGTTGTCCTTCAATCTAGTTGTGGAGGGCGCAGCTGAGCTTTAAGTCCAGTCACTGTTTTCAATCTAGTTGGGGCGGGGAGGGGAGCGCAGCCCACCATCTCATGCGGGAATGGAACCAGCAACCTTGTTGTTAAGAGCACACGCGCTAACCAACTGAGCCACCTGGCTGCCCTGCGAATAAAACAGAACCCTGGCCATCATGGAGCTCACATTATACAGGGAGGTCTTGTTATGGAACATTGTCCACACGCACTAGAACAAGAGAGTTTCAGATTGTGAAACGTACCTTGAGGAAAATAAAACATGCAGGAGGGTTAGACACTCCTTTAGTCTGGGGAACTAGCAAGGCCCCTAGAGGTGGAGATGTTGGAATATAGAGGGTCAACTGAGTGTCAGCCATGTTCAGAACTGGTACCAATTTCCAGCCAAGATGACAGCAAGTGTGAAACCATGAGGTGGGAACATTCGAGCGAAATAAAACCATTTCTAACTCCAAGCCCACCAAGAACAGCCAATAATTTCGTTCTTTTCTCTTTTCTGGGTGCATAAGGACACATTTTACATCCTTCTATTTCGATCTTTATCCATGTCCTATAATATTTGTCATTTGAAAGTGTTGGCTAGAACATCAGAGTTAATTGGCCTGGTAGTTGGGAGAAATGGATTTCTTACATGGATTACCAATAATCTAAAGAAGGATTTTAAATAATGACTTAAGACTTTGGTGTTTCCCCTAGAAAAGTAGTAGATGGGCTTCACAAGAAGATGACCTGAGTTAAAACCTTGGCTCCACCATTCTATAGCTATGCAACCATTTCCAACTTACTTAGCCCCTCTGAGCCTTAGTATGGCAAAGGAATCAAGAACATGAAGTGAAGAGCCAGGCTGCCTGGGCTCAATTCCCAGCTCAAGCGCTTCCTAGCTGTGTAACTTTAAGTGAGTTTCTTAATCTCTCTGTCCCTCAGCCCCCTTATGTATTTATTGGGGATAACAGTAATTTACCTCATGAGGGTATTGTTGGATTACATGAGATTACGTAAAAAAAGCCAGTAACAGTGCCTCACACACATTATGTGCTATATGAATTTTAGTTATTAGTGTTTTTTAAAAGTGTTATTTTCATTAAGTAGTTTAAGATAAACTACTGACAACCTGATATCTGCTAGCATAAAAGTGGCTTGAAGTCTCATTGATATTTTAAAACACTTTGAGATCTCTAAACTGAAAAGAATGCTCAAAAAGAGAAAGATTCATTATTCAGGGTATCACCTCTAAATAGCAGCAGAGTCGTTGCTGCCTTCATTAGGTAATCAGTGTCCACAAAACAGCTGAATCATATCCCGTTCTCCTAATGGAAACTCACATGGTCATTATGCTCACGTTCTATTTTTGAAATATATGTTCATAGATGGAACTTTTTGTGAGGAAGTGAGGGAAAACCAGGCTATCTCATTCAGAAATCATGTGTGCAATCACATCAACTTTGGTGAAAATAATTTTTTACCAAAATTCAACTGATTGGAGGTGGGAAAGGAATAATAGTCATTTTTTCCTAATTTCTAGCAAGAATAAAGAGGTGAAAAGGAATGAAATAAGCCAAATCAACCTGCTATTATTTTAACCAAATAAGATAAAACAAGCCAAATCCTGAGTCACCTTCCTGGACAACTATTTTTATTGACTTGAAATAACAAAAGATGAAAGCTTGAAATGACCTAGATTACTTTTCTTGCAGAGTTGCTCGGTTTCAGAACCCAATGGATAAAGCATATCTTGGAATTCCCCAAGAGGTGAGGACTGCTTGTTTACATGAGTCAATTTCTGAAAATGATTTTTTAAAAAGTTGGGGAGTGAAGAAGAAACTTAAAGTCAGAGAAAAACTTGGTTAGTTAGATTAAATAATTCTTTCTTTCTATTAAGAGTTTTGCTAACTTTGCACAGGACTAATTCTATTTCTCTTTAGTACATACTTCTTGAAGGCATCAGTTATTGCAATGTGCTTGACAGAAATTTTGAACATATAAAGGCAACAAAGTAAACCAAAAAAGGGTTGTATCTGGGTCCATTCAAAGCCAGAGCAGATTCATATATTTTTAAATAATGAACAATGTATTTCAGACATACAAAGAAGCACTGGAATAACAGAGCAACACTCGTTGAACAATTACAGTCCTTCCAAGGACCCTACTATCACTATGCCCGCCACCAGGGTGACAACTGTTGTGAATTTAGTATTTTCTGTCCAGCAAGCCCACTCCCACATATATATCCTAGCAACCCCATGCACACATAGGCATGCATGTACACACACACACACACACACACACACACACACACGCGCGCGCGCGCGCGCGCGCATTGGGGCTAGGCACAGATAGGAATGTTTACCACTGCTGGGCTGCAATCATGAAGCATGAATATTCTGAATATCCACCTACAGGAGAATGAATCAATAAATTGTGCTGTATTTGTGCACATGGACTACTATGAAGCAATTAAGATAAATGTGCATACATCAAGATTGAAAAAACTCTCAGAAACATAATGCTGAGCAAGAAAAACAAGTTGCAGGAGGAGCCATAGGGAATTATGTTGTCCTCTCTGTAAGGCTTTTTGAAGTTTCACAGTTAGGTGGTAAAGATCAGAGGCTGTCTTTCCTGAAATTTCCAGTTTGTTTACCTCTGACCTCCAGGCTAAGACAGACTCATAGGTCTCACATATGGCTGAAGCCGTTGTTTTCTCTATGTGTCTATCTGTCTGTTTGTCTGTCACCCATCTAGAAGCCCTGGGATTTTTCTTACTTGAATCTCATTGACTTAAACCACTTTCACTTAGCTTGTAATATCAGTTCTTACTTTGCTGAATTCAACAAAGAAAAACTGAAAATCCTAGGTATTATTCTAGCAACCTCAGCTAGAATATTACTTTGACTTCTCTTGTGAGACTGAATGCTTTCTTGGGTTGAAACACAGATTTGTAAACAAGGAGTTGATTTGGAGGGGGTCCCAGGAAACATTGGTAGGAGAGTAGGGAAGTGAGACAGGGCAGGGAAGGTGGCCCACATGGGGTTCATTACCAAGCATGCAACCACTGCAAGACTGCATAGAATACATTCTTCAGTCATTCCATTCCACTCCAAAGGTGTGGGAGCTGGGATCTTTACCCATTGCCTTCCTGTCATTGGTTGAGGGCTGCTTCTGGGAGCATTAACTCTCTACCATGTTTAGCTTTCCCTGTGCATGGACCAACCACGCTCCCACAATGAGAAAAAAGCCTTGGGCAAAGAGCCACAGTTTTTCATAGTAAGTGGCCTTTGGGTACAGAGGTGAGGGCAGAGGGGATGGGTAGAACACCAAGAATGTCTGCTTAGCTTCTTGAATGTAGATTAACAGGGGAAGTTTTATGTCTGCCAGTATTTTCCAATCAAGTTCCAACTTTTCGTGTGGTCTACCAGAGCCAGTAAAATACAAGTTGCTATTTGCTAGGATTTTCACTTTCTAAAGAAAGAAATTGACAAGCCATATAAATACTCCATTGAATGCCATGTTTTTAGTGAAAAATTTCCTATTGTGTCAGGACAGCAAACATACTTCCAGGGGTCAGGGCTCTATCATTAGAGGCTCACCTGATGTACTAGTCTGTAGCTAAAGAAATGCCAACTGGGGGGGAATGTTGCAGTCTCAGAGTGCCTTACAGGTCCAGATTTATTAGTAGGATCACCATGAATCTAGTTTCTGGTTATGCAGGTCCAGAAACTCAGTGTTATGTCTGCTTGTGGTTTTCAAGCTCTGGGTAACTAGCCCATGCCAAAAAACCCAATTCATAAAAGACTTTATAAAGTCAGGCAGAGTTAGAGCAGTGGGAATTGGCAGTTCTTGAATGATGCTTCTTACCTTCCGGCAATTTTTCCCTCTAAGTAACCATTAGAGTTATAATTGACAGGTGCCCTGTTTTAGTCCCTTGGAAGTCCAAGAGAAATACAGGAATACCTAGCTTTACTGCGCTTTGCTGTCCTGCACTTCACAAGTGCTTCATATTTTACAAACTAAAGACAAGGCACTCCACCAACATAAAGATTACAACTCACTTTATTATGATACTTTATTGCGGTGGTATGGAACCAAACCTGCAATATCTCAGAGGTATGCCTGTATTGGCAATGTCTTACTATCTAATTTGCCTTTTAATCAATCATCCAAGTCACCTTTATTTGCAATAGGAAAAGTATAATATAATGAAGTCTGTTGTGTCATTCTCATTTCAGCAATTCCTTCCTGAGAATACACCTGGGTCTCTTAACAAAGACTTGGAAAACCCACTAGTATCACAATTACTGCATTTATTTCCTATCCCTCAGGACTGCCTCCTTCTTCAGACCCCAAAGTCCAGCGGTCTCTATGTGCCTTCAAAAAGGTGGGGGATATTGAAGGGTGGTCACAAAAGGACAGTCATGTGAATGATGAGGCAGAAATATGAGTATCTTTAATGTGAATAAAGGATTAAGGACTATGCAGAGCAGCAGGCACTCCTTGCTAAAGAGGCAAATTTGCTTTGCTTGAGTCCCTAGGGACTAATAACGCTGTCTAATCAGACAAAACGTCCTGATAGATCCTTCGAGAAGCTGTCTTCTCATTTTCAAGGTTGATTTTTAGAAAATAACCTGGGTGATATATTGATTAATGGTCATAATTCTTAATCCCTCTATATATCCATTCCCTTTGTCCTTCTCCTCTGACTCTCAGCTCAGCCATGTGAGTTGCTTTGGCCAATAGGATAACAGGAAAGATGTCACAAATAGAGGCTTGAAACTGCTTCTGCAATTGAACTTGCTCACTCCTGACCTTTGTCATTACCATAAGAAAAACATGCCCATGCTAGTCCCAGGAGCAGGATAAGAAAAATATGGACCAGAGGCAAGTTACCCCAGTCATCCCAACAAAGGCCACCCTAGATCAGTCAATACCTAGTGGAAGTTGACAGGTCAAGCAATCTCAGGCAACATCAGCTAAGCCCAACTCACATCAGATGAACCCCATAGACTCATGAGCTGAATAAATGTTTATTGGGACGCCACAGAAGTTTTGTGGTTGGTTGCCATGCAGCACTTTAGAGGCATAGATAATTGATACACCCTCTTCCCAGCTCCACTGGAGACTCTATCTATGTTCCTGCCTGCTTACCAACTGCAGTACGTTTTTAAGTGCTTCCTTAAATGCTGGATGAATAAAAAAATTTCTCAACTCAATTTCTGTTAGCTTGTCTATTTTAGGCTTGCCTGGCGCTTTCCCTATGGATATTATGTTATTTATGCTATAAACACCCCCAATGTCTTCTAAGGAGACAAACTTTGGTTTTTCTTTCCTTGCTACCAGCACCCAGACTCTTAGAGCTTCTTCTGTCTGCTTCTGACTATGAAAGGCCATTCTTCTTCCTTTCTTGTCACCTACATTCTACTCCTTGGTGGGAAAAGCAATCCTTGTCAGGCCAGTCACTTTCTAGGAACAAAAATCTCTTTATCATGTAAGCTTGTCTGAGATCATAGGATAGGCCAAGGAGAGAGTCACAGGCTCAAATAATTTTAGAACCAGAAGGACATTAGAGATGGATGACTACAGTGTCTGGCTTTATCCAGCTGAGAAGATAAGTCTTTGAGATTTGTTAATTCCAGACCCTTGGGACCATCAGCCGATACCCTCTGTTTCAGCTACTTATTGCTATGTAACAAAGTATCTCCAAACTTAGTGGCTGACTACAACAAACATTTAGCTTATTTGTTCACAACCTTGCAATTTGGGTAAGGCTTTGCTGGGACAATTGACCTCTGCTCTACATGGCTGACAGGTTTCACTGGGGCTGGAGGATGCACTTGCAAGATGGTGTCACTCCCACGACAGGCAAGTTGGTGTTGGTTATTGACTTGAAGGTTAGCTGAGGCTGTTAGCCAGGGGTCTCAGTTCCTTTCAGAATGGCCTCTCCACAAGGCTAGATCAGACTTCTTACAGGATGGCAGTCTCTGGATAGTCAAACTTTTTACATGGTGGTTGGCTTCTCTCAGAGTGCAAAAATGAAAGCTTTCAGGCCTTTTTAAGGCTTAGAATTAGAACTGACACCCTGTTACTTCATGTTCTATTGGTTAAAGAAGGTCACGGAATCAGCCCAGATTCAAGGGGAAGGGAAAAATACAAGGGTATGAACACTGGGAATTGTGGTTCATTGAGAGCCACCATTGTGAAAGATTAGCCCACTATCCATCCTTCCAGCTTTTATTAAAAATTGAGCTTCCACTGACCTTTCCAGACAGAAAATGATGTGGTTAAGTGAACACTGGCCTGGGCGTCAGGAGACCCGAACTTCTTACCTACCTTGACTGTTAATTAGCTTCAGAGAAGAAGTCATCTAACTCTGTAAGTTTCCTTGTCTGAATGAATTTTAATGTAGCCTCTGGCTCTAAATGCAGAGTCCTAGGTCTTGGTAGGTCTTCAATTCCTACCTAGGGCTTTTTATTCTCCTTCAAGAACTTTTCCTACTCTCTCTGAACTGATCTATCTTGATCTCCAGCTACCAGTGGACTAACCAAATCATTTATTTACTTCCTATGCTCTGCTTTTCTAAGTCCTTCTTCTGATTTATCTTTTGACCTGCTTCTTGTGAGCTGTATTACCTTGAGCCAATCATAGAACTTCTGTGAGTTTAGGTGAAATGGGGATAAGAACCCCAACTTCATGGACTTTGGTGAGGATTAAATGGGAGAAGGTGTATGACATTGCTTTGCAAAATGGTATTCAGATGTGATGGCATTTTTCAGCTATCCTAATGATGCCAGAAGCATCATGTCAGAGTCAGGCGAGTGTTTCCATCCCCAGTTCTGGCAACGATCAATCACTAACCAAGTTTGGTTCCTCTTTTTCCCTCTTTATAATGAGGGAATACAGCTGTCAGTCACATTTTACTCTCAAAATTTTCTATGATTCTAGGATTTTCTTGCTAATAATTCTTGACAATTATGTAAAATTATTTAACCTATATTTACAAAATGCAATATCATGACCAGGGTTGGGATGGAGGCAAATTACACAAAGGCAAAGCAAGTGAGGGACTTTTCTTAATACTTTCTGGAAGTTAAAAATAAAACCTTCATTGAGGGCCGGCCGAGTGGCGCGATGGTTAAGAACTGGCTTGGGACGCCAGAGGGCCCCGGTTTGGATCCCACATATGAGGGCCAGTGACACTGCCCTCCACAGCTAAGATGCTGAACAACAGCTCAACCTGGAGTTGGGCTGCCGTAAGTCGCCTGCGACGGCGTAGGCTGCAGCCCCTGTGGCAGTGGGTTGCCATGGGCTACCATGTGTAGCCAGCAGCCAGCGTCAGCGGCCAGCTGCCACAGTGAGCGGCCGTCCAGAAGCCGGCGACTGATCTGCCTTGCTCAGGAAGCAGCGCAATGATGGTGCCAACTTGGGCCAGTGAGGCGACATCCTCCACAACTAGACTGAAGAACAAAACAACAGCAACTTGTCTGTTCCCCTTCCCCCAATTCCCCAATAAAAATCTTTAAAAAACAAACAAACAAACAAACAAACAAACAAAAAAACCTTCATTGAGCTCTGAGCAACAGCGGTTCCGGGCCCAAGCTGAGCAGCTGCTAAGCTGCCAACAGGGGGCAGGATGGCTCAGCTAAAAAAAAGAAAAAAAAATAAATTAAAAAAATAAAACCTTCATATTTATTTTGCAAAGTGTCAACTTTGCAAGTTAGCTTGTCTCTTCCCACTTTGGCATAATCACCATTCAGCCCTGTTCTTTGTACAAGGCTACAAAAACATACACATATTTCTGCAAACCCAAAGGTTACTGAATACAACCACCACAAGCACAAACCTGGAGAGCAACCACACAAAACCAAATTGCTTCTGGTGATCTTCACTCAGCCCATTGCATCGTACTTCCTTGCCTTACCTTGGGTGTGTCCAGCACCTTTCCCCAGTTCAAGTGTCACCTTTTCTGGGACACCCTCTCTGAATCCTCCTCTCATTCCTACTGCCCAGTCCTTCCTGGTATCTCCTATAATGCCCTGCATATATCACTATTATTAATTACTATTACCTAGTTAGGTGTCTGTCGCCCATCTTTGACTGTGAGTTCTCTGAGGTCAGGGCTGTGTCTGTCTCTTCCCTTAGACTATGATTCCTCTGAGGACTGAGGCTGTGTCCTCATTATATTTATAACTTCATTGCTGTGCATAAAACTAACACAGAATAGGAACTCAGTCTATTCACTGGATCAAAAAGATTACCAAGAAGGACAATAAAACATGATAAATATTAGTATGGCTCATGGAGGTGTACTTTATTTCAGAGAAAAGAAGAAAAGGAAGAATAGTATAAAGGGAGGGACTTAATAATGTTCTCCGTGGCATTTGAATTCTTCAATTTTGGTTAAACAGAAACAACAATATGATTCAATTCTTTCCAATTATTCACTATGATGATATTTTTTAATTGCATAATTTACATGTACTTTGTGTGTAAGTGACACCATGGGTTTCCCAGTTAAAATTTGAGGAAAATAACTATCAAATGTAATTCTTCCATAAAGCTTTACTGAAAGCAGTAAATCATGGCTTTCAATCATCTTATTGAAATACAAGATCTTAATTACAAACCAGCCCTATAGGTGGATACTTTTCTTACTCTAGGGCATATATTAATTTGTGTCAAATGAATTGTAAATAATCATGATTCTGTTCTTTTTATTGCTCTGTGAAAAATGTATTGGTTTATTTTTGTTAGTTTACCTATTCAGCATCCAATATTCCTTTCTCCAACAAAGCACTCTATTGTTTTTTGTTTTTTGGGGTTTTTTTGGGGGGGGGGTGGCGAGATGTGATATCCTGTATAGTCTTGGTAGGAGGTAGTGCACACCTCCTACTTACAAAGAGGGCTAGCGCCTCAGATTTTCTGACCCAGAGCAGCCAGGGAGGGTGAACACATGATGGGCATCTGACTAAGACATAGGCAATTGGATGTTCTTGAGACTTTGAGCTTGAAGATGTGAGGAATGGTGGGAGGGGCTTCACTGTCATGGAAGCCATAGTGTGCTCACCCCGATGCTCTGCTCTATGACCTGTCAGGCTTCCCAGAGCTGCTTTGGTATCTAATTTTCTAGTTATTTTCTAAACCCAGTTCTCCAACCTTCCATTGATTTTGTGAGCCCAGCATTCTTTGAATGAATTATCTTTCACTTACATAGCCTGTCAATTTTTGTTTCTTACAACTGAGAAACCTGTCTGAAATAGCAGATAAAAATAATCTCAACTTAAGACATACATTTAATGTGGATTAGTAAAAGAATTCATATTCATGTTTTGTGTTTCTCAAGAATTATTATGTTCCCCAAGAATTAAATCCCCCAAGAATTATATTGAGATTCAATTTTTTAGAAATTACAGGAATTTAAAAGTAAAACAGACTATGTGATGAATTTCTACATTTTGAACTAATAGTTTTTGTTGACATTCTGTAGAAAATCTAGTAACCAGTTCTAAATTAGGGCGTCAATCAGATCTAATATTAAAGCTAACGGTGGCAATTTGTGTATTGGGGGCAGATGTGAGGTAATGACCAGCTTTTCAAAGGCTGCTAACTTTATGTAATTTCTCTTTCTCTCTAGCCTTTGTCCATCATCTTCTATTTAAGTTTTATTTTCTATATAGTTTCCATGATTCCTAATTTTTCCAACATTATCATTTAAACCTTTTTTTTAAACTTATAACTGTTCTCATGGTATTATACTTACTTTTGGGCTTATATTTTCTAATGTTGATGTGTATCCATGATTCAATAGTGAAATGTTAATACTGTTTTGATGATAAAAAAAACGAAAATATATCCAAAGCAGATGACATCGTGGTTAAAATGCACCGTTGTGAAAACATCTGCTTGAATAAATTTAGAAAAATGACTAGGTTTCTTGTCCTTAAGGCATTACTTTGTTATCAGGCATCCATCAGCTATATCAAAATGGCTAATACATTTTCAAAAACTTTTCAAGTCTGTCTTAAAGTGAAATTTTCATATAAAATGATTTATCATCTATTTTAAAGTTAAGTATTAAATCTCCTTGCCTGACAGATAGTTGGAAAGAAAAGAAACTAATAGTTTCCTACTAGAAAAGAAACTAAAAGGAAATATTTTAGGAGGAGAAAAAATGTATTTTTAGTGTATACAGTAATGTATCACCTGGAAAACAGAGACATTGTGTTTCTTGTATTTTAAGCATTAAATTTGGCATTTCATTCTTATGAAGGGTTGTTGTCCCTTCTTAGGAATTTTAGGTAGGTGTAAATTGTCAGGAGCACAACATGCATATTGAACACATAAGTCAACATTTCAGGGTGAAAGCTGATACAAGGAGAAAAACATGAATTTGTTAGATTTTAGCTTTTTTTTTTTTAAGGAAATAAGAATGCAAGGGGTCCTATGATCAATAAAAACAGACTCTGTGTCACAGCTGTCCACCAGAGGTTGGCTCTATGAGGCAATAGCATCCAAATGAAGAGTCACAGTATGTCTGACAGGCTCAAAGATCTTACTCTTGAGGACAGGCACAAGGAGCTTATCTGACAAGAAAATATGTGGCTAGAAGTTGATTTTTTCTGTATACTAAAATTAACACAATATTCATAACAATTAGGATTAATGTGCAGGCACAAGATATTTCAGTCAATCTGAAAAAATCAAACCCTTCCAAACTGAAAAACTCTGATGAATGAAAAATTAGGAAATAAAATATATTAACATTTAGGTTATCTGGAAACTACAGCGTTAGCAGATCTAAGCATCTAGAATGATTCCAACTATTAAAGTTAAAGGGTAAACAAATTGTCTTTGATAGCAATGATTGAGGTTTGGGGCAACAAGTAGACAAAATTAGATGAGGAAGGCCTACCAGACATTTCTTCTTTGTTGCTAGTAGCAACACTAATTTAGGAGGAGATGAAGGGAGCCAGAGTTGGGGAGGAAGGATAAATTATGGTTTCATAAATAATGAATAATCTGTTTAAGAAGACAGGAAAGCCTGAGGCATATTTTAGAAAATTTTCTGAGAAAACTGGGTGCATAATACATTAGTTAAGTTGAAAACATCATATTGAACAACAGTTCCTAATTATGCTGACTGAGATATTAATGGAGGAATGAGCAAACATTGATTGAATGTTGACTCTGACCCTGTTCTGGGCACAAGACTGGCAACAGTGAATTTCAAGAATTGTTTGATAAATATTTACCAACAATAAATAGGTGTTACAGTTTTCACATAGGCCCTTGAAAGACCATTTTTCAGTACAATAGACAAGAATGGGAAAATGCAAAACTATGATCACAATTTCATTGTAATAGCTGTTCAGTAAATATTTATTGGCTTGAATTTATGCAAATAGTATGCCAAAAAAGAAGCTAAAATTCTACTCCAGACAATATCAGGAATTGATGAGTGTTTTTATTTATTTTGGGGACCTTCTTGGTCTCTCATCTCATTTTCCATAGTCACTTGGTCACTGTCTTCCTCAAGAACAAAATCCAATTGGGTGTTGTCAGGAAAACATGATTTTTTCTGGTAAGTGATCAAGGCAGGGAATTATAAATCTCTAAAGCTCTGCGCTTACCCTGATTAAGTTCTTAAAACACACACCCAACTAAGATCATGTTCCTCATTTATTACTGAGGAAGGGTCTTAGCCACCTGAGGATTCTTGAATTCTTTTAAGTCTGCCTGAAAGCATCGAAAGTACAAGAAATGTTTTCTACTTGAAACACTCACCTTGTACATTGAAAACAATTCTTTTGAATACCATTTTGGATTCTTGAATTTTTATTTATTCAATAATGTTATAATCAATAACAGTTATTTTTTATTTTTATGATCAAATTATTCCACATTTGGTTATAAGAAGCCCCTTTAAGCTGACTGGCTCCCGTGTTTTAGAGAATTCCCCATTGATCTTTGGGCACAGTATTGTAGTCATTCAATATTTTCCTGCTCCAGACATGGAATTCACCATTTCTCTAAAGAACTCTGATTTCTTTGGGTGGGGAATGATATTTAGAAACCAAGATCTGGGTGCTAGATGTGCTCATTGTCACTGGGTGCCATTGTTTCTGGGCCCTGTCAGAGATCAGAGGAGCTAAGAAACACAGATTTTTGTTTTTGTAAATAGGTTAATTGATTTTAAAATTTATATAAAATTAGAAAAAGATCTAAATAGGTAAAATAATCTTGAACAAGGCAAATATACACTACCTGAAATCAAGACTTACAATAAAGCTTCAGTAGTCAAGATAGAGGGGTAATAAGATAACCAGATCGATGGAACAAAACAGGGAGTCCAGAAATAGACACACACATATGTTTAGTTGATAACTGACCAAGGTACCAAGTTAATTCAATGAAGGAAAGGAAAGACTTTTTATAAATATTGTAGGAACAACTACATATCTGTATGGAAAAGAATGAAACTTGACCCATGTATGTAGTTTTAAATCATGAGTTCAAGTTGATATTTCTAGGTAAATATTAATTTTATAGAGTTTTTACTTAATTTCTTTGATTTTGATATTTGTGTGTCTCTTTTCTCTTACACTGAAAATCTTAGTCTTAATAACAGTTAATATTTCTTTGCAGATCTTTTTGCCCTTAGAATGCATTTATCAGAATACTATCTTTAAAAGTCACATGAAATAATTATTTTTTCCATATATTATGTTACCAATTAGATATATGTTTGGGTTCATTAGTTTATTGTTTATTTATTTTCAGTTACCAGGTTTTTTTTCTTTTTCTTTTACTTTTTGAAGATGTAAAACATTTAAATGGTTCAAAAGTCAAAACTATATTAAAAGGTATACTTGGACAGGACCCTTTGCCACCGCTTATCTGTTCTACCTCATTCTCTATCCACTTAGACATTAATTTTGGCTTTTGATTTATCCTTCCAATGCTTTTTTTTTAAAGTAAGCAAATAAATATGTATTTTATGTTCTGTCCATTGCTTTTATATTTAACAATATATCTGGGAGATTAGGTCAAATGAGGAAACAGGAAATTTTCTCATTATTTCTATGGTTGCATAGTACTGTATAGCACTACATCATATAGATATATACTTGATTCAATAAATTACTTTTAGATGTGTACGCATGTACCATATCCAATCAGATCCCATTAAACAATCACACTAGGTTCTATCCAGTACCTGGCAGTATTCATTTTCTAGTCCATTCCTTTTTATTGCTGAGTAATATTAATTCAGTATAAATATATTCCAGTTCTATTAATGCTATTTTGACAACTCTAAAAATAGAGGCTCTAACAGTTATGAGATATTTTTTGCATGTCTGCGTAAAATATGTAGGACCATTTTGACTCTTTATTCCATTTTACTTAATGAACCTTTATTGACTGCTTCTAGAGGCCCAATACTGTGCTCAGTGATGAGGATAAAAAACTGTAAATCCCCGGCTCTTCCTTCAAGTCACAATTCAGCTGAATTAGAAAGAGACAATTATGTTGTCCCAATCTGATGGAAACTACATGACTTCAAACAGTAAGTTTAAGTACAGTACTTGCTAAAATGCTGTCAAAATTTGGAGCATCAAGGGATCCAGATGCAGTAAGTAACTATAGATCTCTTGTAAGACATCTCCAGACCATCATCCATCTTAAAGTCTTGCTCCAGGTTGCAGGCGCCTGGCTTTAAAAGTCATATTGGCCTGAGTGAGAGTCAGGTCTCAGGTTCTATTTCTGGTTTTGCTATTGGATTGCTATATGGCCTTCTATGATGCAGAGGATGTGAACTTCCTACAAAGCAAGAGGCAAGATCCTCAGGAGCTCTCTGAGGCACTCATACATACTCCAAGTGAAGTTGGGTCTCAGGAAGCAAGGGACTCTGAACAAGACCAGCTCGTTCAACCGAATGCACCTGACTCGTCAGCCAGGAGCTTACCGAAAGGGTACCTGAGAGGACTGGGTGGGAGACTAGAAAAGAAAGAAATTAGAGACGAAAGCTGGGGACAGGAGGTTCACTCAGTGCTGATGTCAGAGAGTGGCCTTGTTTATTGTTTGTATACAGCTTTTATAGCAAAAGTAGCTTTTCTTAGGGGGTTTTGGGAGCAATCTCCCCGAAGTGAGACAAAACACAGCAACTAGAAACTGTTAATAGGATGGCCTTCCGCTCTGTAACATTTAAGGATGTCTGTGACGTTGGCTGTTCTTTCTTCAGGGGCACCCAGCAACCTTCCCACTCTGCTCCCCACAGGACAACTCACCCCGAGCCTAGGCATGCCCTTCCCTCCTGCCAAAGCCATGCATTTTAGTGGGAAATCGGAGTTCCAATTTTGATATGGTCAAAGGGATTTCCACTTTCTTCCTGGCTCCGTGGTGTAAATGAAGAAGCCAGAACTTAAAATGATTTGCATTTTAAAAGCCTTGAAACTTTTCTTCCTGAGATGTTTCTGTGGTGCTTGTTGCACTATAGCGAATTGCGGTGGGCACAGAGTGAACATACGGGGACCCTGGGCCTTCCAGGGTGGACTGCAGGAGGACGACGGTGAACCCCTCCCGAAACTGGAACGCCAGTCGCAGCGCCCCGCCTCCTGCATAACTACATTTTCCAGGAAGCTTTGCGGCCCACGGCGAGGGTGGACGTGATTAGAGCCCGCCCACTGACTGCCACTGTGCTAAAGTCACGCCAGTCTGATTGGAGGGCTCTATCGCGGTGCGTCCCGGGACTTGTAGTACAGCGTATACGTGGGGCAAGCTTCTTTGTGATTCGCGGCGCAGGCTCGGCGCTCCAGGCGCGTCCCTGCGAGGAGTAGGAACCGCGCACACGTGCGCAGCGCCCGAGGGGTCGGCTGACACCTCCCGTGGGGCGGGGCCGTCGGCTTTGCGTTGACACCGCCTTCCTGCCCCTCCCCTCGTGGTGGCGTGCCCGCCCCTCCTTCCTGTAGCCACAGCTTAAGCGGCAACGGCGGCGGCCGGGAAGGGGGCGGCGAGTGGCTCGCGCGACACGCGCCGGCCCCGACCCTATGCAGTGACTCGCGCGGCGCTGGCGCCTCCTGCCCCGCCGGCGGGGACCAAGCTTCCCGAGGCGGGATGTTCTCCCGAAGAAGCCACGGGGATGTGAAGAAGTCAACCCAGAAGGTGCTGGACCCCAAGAAAGACGTGTTGACCCGCCTGAAGCACCTGCGGGCGCTGCTGGGTAAGGCGCGCGCCAGGGCGCCGGAGCGCTGGGGCCGGGGGCACTGTCTTGGCGCGGGCCGGTTGAGGGTCGGGTCTGGGATGCCCGAGGGCGTGGGGTGGGGGTGGAGGGGCGTCAGACCCCGTCTCCGGGTTTCGGCATTGTTCACCGGAAAGCGGGGAACCCGGCCCTCCGGCAGTGCCCTATCTCCCTCCAGTGTAAACTTACCCCAGATTCTTACCGGGTAACCTCGAGGCAGGGCACAGCCATGATTATCCTTCCACCAGTAAATACTGGACCCAAGTGTTCCTCGCACACACACATTGAACTGTCATCTCTCCTATTTTTTAATTTTAGTTTTTCAGTCCGAGACGCTTAGTGAACTGAGACCCCAAGTATTCCTAGCATAAACTTAATTGAAATGTCTTCTCGTTCGCTCCCCCTCCCCCTTTTAAATTTTATTTTTGCTTTTGAGTCTGAGTCCCCAAATAGACTGTGAGACTCCCAGTGGTCCCAGGATAAATTTAACTGTAATATCTCTTCCCATGCCCCTCTTTAAAATTTTATCTTTATTTTGGGTCTGGCTGCTTCAGTTTCTTTGTGTCCTTGGTTGGAGGGAGGAGTGACTTTCCTGGGTTCAAGGAGGCTGCTTCTCCTTTATCGCCCGGTTGACAGTGATGGGTATATATGCCTTCTTACGTCTTTGTGAGATTGTTGGGTGGAGGGTCTGCAGAGCCCAGGTGGGCCTGCAGTTGATCAGTGATGAAGCTCACCCCGTGGATGTGAAGTGTCCACAAGGCTTCCTGTCACCTGCTGCATATGAATCTGGAGCTGGTTTGCTAGGCTGTTTTGGTTTCTATTTTCTTACTTCCTTAGTCTTAACTTTTGTTTAGGATGAAAACACGTTTGCTCTCTATAGACAGACTTGTCTTTGTGTATTTGGGGGCTGAGAAAAGGACACCTTATGTTTTATTTTAGATGCATTTTTATTCTTAAAATGAGCAAAAATTACCTGATTTAGGGCACATAGTCAGTCTTATTATGTCTGCCCTTCGAGGAAATATGGCATAAAAGAATTAATTTTATATGTGAGAATTTTAAATAAAGATCTTGTTCATGAGATTAAAAGTTGCAAATTATTTTTATTTATACCCTGTGAAGTACCTCTAAAGGGAAACTACACTCCCC
>NW_017731545.1:2367952-2374720 GCF_001890085.2 Hipposideros armiger | reverse complement strand
CGCTGGATAGGGCTATGCCTTCAGAGATTAATAAAGCACAAGCCTAGGATTTACTTTTTGGTAGAAGAGACAGACATGTAGACAACTACATTTGTCACTAGGGTGCTAGTACCTCAGTGGAGTGGGCTGAAACTATAGAGGTAGCTACAAGGTACAGAGGAGGCGGGGCAGACAGCCTTTTGAGAAGGTCATCAGTGTGTCCTGAGGGAGGTTGGGTCTGAAGTGGGTTTGGAATAATGAATACATGAGATTCTCAGGTGGACAAGTTGCAGGTGGTGGGGACTGCAGAGAGGAGCTTTTGCAAAGGTAATGGTGTGTCCACCATGGAGTTAAGTTTACAGTGGCTTTTATCCTGTGATATGGGTAGATGTTGGGGATCTGGGGGAGAGTTTTAAGCAGAGGATGGAGCCAAATCTGATGTCTTCCCTTAGTGGTGGAGTCCCAGTCTCCCTGAGATTTGAAGCAACACAGGCCAGGAGACTGAGGCTCCCATCCTTCTGGATTGCAAACCATTAGGATGTAGCCTGGGCTGCAGATGTTCACCTTTTCCTCACTTGGAGAGCACCTGCCTCAAATTGAATTCATACTCAGAGGGAGGCAGAGTGGAGAGATGGAAAGTGAGAAGGGCCCAGTGGACCCTGTCTGAGCTGAGGGGTTCAGTCATGTCTGTGCCATCTCTACCTCTGAGCTTTTCCGTTACAGGAGCTGGTAACATCCTGTTTGTGTTTTAATTGGCTTGAGTTGTATTTCTAGATCTTGCAACAGAAACAGTACAGATTAATATGCCAGGAAGAGAAAGGGAAATTCCAGATTAAGGATGGATGGGTGAGTGAGTGTGTGTGTGTGTGTGTGTGTGTGTGTGTGTGTGCGCGCGCGCGCGCGTGTGCGTGCATGTGCATGCAAGTACATAAGCAAATCCAATTTTTATATTTTTTAAAACCTGGAAGAATTTGAGTTTATTTATATTTAGGAAAAGGGATTAATAAAAGAGCAAATGAATAAACAATAGAGAGAAAGGGGATAAAAATGGTGAAAGGTGTGTTCTACAGGGGCACGAAGAACGTGGGGCAGGAGATCAGCTTGACAGGAGGGGCACTTCTTCCTCTAATGCCACTTGGAGGAAACAGGAATGGGATGCTGGACCACAGGGATGTGGAGGGAGCGCTCATGCACAGGTAAGAGGTAAAATGAACTGCTGAGCAAGATTTCTCACTGGTGTAGTGGAGCCAACTGAGCATGTCATGCTCCCTCTTCTGTGCCAAGTATCTCCTTAAAATAAAGGAAATAATTGTAATCTGGAAGACATTTTATTGTTGTTCTTTTGGGACATGATCTCATAAATACATGTAACTTATGTATTAAATGCTTGGCCAGAAGGGGGAAATATATATAATGAGGACAGTTCAAAGTAGTGCAGATGTTGCCTGCCCATCCACTTAGTGATAGTATGCCCCATAGTGATGTGAGATGGGACAAGAGAATTTGCTGAGTCCTCAGTGGTCCTCTTTTCTTCATGCCTCTCACTATGGGATCGTCTCCCCTGCTGGGTGTGCCTCCAGTATTGAAGGGTAATTTTGATTTTCTCCATTTTTGCCTTAAATGTGACTTAATCCATATAAGATGTAACTCTGCTGCATTGATTTCTCATGTTCATGTAGCACTTTATATTTTTGCAAAATGTTTTCTCATATTCTCATTTGATCAAATCGCTGCCTTAAGAAACCACTTCCTAAAGGATTTGCCTTCTAGATTCTTAGTAGAGTTTTGTTTCTGAGTTAGTTCTGAATCCCCATTTCAGGGTGGTTTTTTTTTAAAGATTTTATTGGGGACTTGAGGGAGGGGAACAGCGTTGGGAAATTGGGGAAGGGGAACAGACAAGTTGCTGTCCTTTTTGTTCTTCAGTCTAGTTTTGGAGGACGTCGCTTCACTGGCCCATGTTGGTATTATCATTGCCCTCTTTCCAGGTGAGGCTGTTGCTCGNTCCCCCCACCACCCAAGAGCTGGCTTTGCCAAGTGAAGTTCTTCACAACCTCGGATTCCTTGAGATTACACTGTCTTGTTCAGTTTGGAATGAAATGTAAATTAGTTACTGTTAGAGGGATTAGTTTTCAAGACCTTTGAAAGTAAAATGTGTTCTTGGTAAACTGAACTTTCTACTTCCTGTAGTAAAATACTGCGCACACACAGGTTGTATTGTGCAGAGTTTTAGTAGTGACTGATTAATACCTACTGCAGGGACATTTTTGATAAAGGAGACTTGAGCAATATTTTACAGCATTTGATACTTTGGGACTTTTTCTGTGGTAGAGAATTTTAACTTTTGTTCTGTCCAAGTCTGCAGGATTAAGTTGACTACCTTTTGTAAAGGCAGAATCAATTAAACCTAGATCAGTTTGGTTTCTTAGAGATACACAGTACATTGTTCCCATTCTGAGAAAGCAGTTTTCAAAGCTTTGTAATTGTGGTTTCACTTTATGTGTGTCTTATTTTGAGGAACTTTCTTTTATCATTTCATTGAGCTCATTATGACTTAGGTTGTATAACATGGAGAGGTTCTTTGATATTTCCTTCTGTGTATGTTGTTTTTTATTGACATATTTGTTTGTGGAATGGCTCAGTTTACTTTATTACTGTAATCTTTATCCATAGGGACTAGATTTTTGTAAATGTGAGGAATTCTAGTGATAATGTTTAATGTAAACTTTTGCTTACAGCTGTGGTTTAAAGACTTTAAAGAAAAATAGTACATTAATCCAGTAGTTCCTACCACACCACATACTCTATTTGTTTGCTACTTTAAGAAAAAGTCTACTTAAAAAAGTTCTCTTGATCTGAAAGATGGGAATTAACCAAGATTAAGAAAACTATTTGAAGGAAATTAATAGAAATTGTTATTGTATTTTTATTTGTGTATTTACTTATATATAATGATACTCTTGTTTTTCATGTATTTTATCTTCAAGTGATAATAAAGATTCATTTTTTACATACAAAGATGTTAGCGCTGACCTGGATGTGCAGCAAAGCTGCATGACTTTGGGCTAGTTACTTAGCCTGTTTTTGAACATCAGTTTCTTTACTCTGTAAAATGGGTGTGGTAATGTCTGCCTTGTAAAGGTTATTTTGAGTATGATGTATAAACTATTCCAGCTTGGAGTAGGCATTTAACAATTTCTTCTCTCATTATTTGTCTCCCATCATTACTAGGATAAGATAAGCATTTTGATAGGTGGTCCCCCCTTTCTTATTTTGATATTTGTGATGGACTTGTACTCTCTTCATAAAAATGAGTCTGTATTTAAGACAACTGGCTGAGAAACACACAATTAGCTGTGAAAAGTATAGTATTTCTTATTATGGTAATAACTTCATTTAGAACTTGCTTAGCTACTTTGACCTGGCTGTATATTGTAGATTGGCCTGGTATATTAACTTTATTTTACAGAGGGGGAAAGTGAAGCACAGACAGGCCTTACAGGGGCCACGCTATGTGCTAAATGGTCTATATGTATTATGTTAGAGGAAGAGCAAAGAGCTGTTAGGTCGCCTGACCTTCAGTTTTCCCTACACTGTTGCAGTCATTATTGGGAAAGTAAATCCGTAAACAAAACAAAAACAAAAAACATACTGTGTATTGCTATCTTTCTCTAGCAAAGATTCCATGTCTAATTAAAAGTTGAGTGGCTACTGAGTTCCAAAACAGAGTATATAAATCTAGAATCCTGGCTCTGAGGGCTTCCACAGTGACAGATAAGTGACTAGAGTACTGTGTAGGTCAGGAGTAGGGGCAGGACTGTGAGTTGGACTACAGGAGGAGAGGAGTAGGTGGCCTGACCTGGATGGAGAAGCTGAGGCAGGCTGGGGCCAGATCAGAAAGGTTTTGTTTTCTTGAATTAGAAGCTCAGATCTTATCCTGAAGGCGAGAGGGCCTGCTTGGAGAATTCTTAGTAGGCTAAATGATAAGGTTTGAGAACTTCCTCTTTGCCAGCAGGGCCAGGGAAAATGGATTGGGCCTGATGGGAGGGGTGGCACTGAATGCAGGCAGTGACAGAGCAGACAGATGCTGAGGGCTTGAAATAAGCTCCATGAATGGAGAGGAGGAGTTGGATTATAAAGGACCAGTGCAGCAGGTGTGATCTCTTAAGTGAATAATGGAGGTGAGGTTTGCAGAAGCTAGGTGAGCAGTGATGAACCTGAAGGAAAACAGATTTGGGATCACATGCCACAGTCAAGTCCACACCACGGTTTGGACCAAATATTTGGGCCAGAGAGGAGAGAATGGTCTCTCACAAATGCTCTCTATATTGATAGAGCAGTATAGAGCATTTGGTGTATTTCCTTTTGTGCATCTGTTGCTTTAAGTTCACTTATGATTTTAAATGTTTTCTTTTAAACTTGTTTAATATTAGCGTTTTCCTATGTTTTGTGCCTTTTTTATTAACTACAAATATTTGTTGAGGCTATATATCATGTTAGTTTGCCATTTCTTGGATGGTTAAATTGTTTTCTTCCTTCCCGCTCCCTCTCTCTTCCTCTCTCTTTCTCCAATATAAATACTGCTGTGAACATCTTAGGAAGCATCTTTTTTCTGTATTTTGTATTATTTCCTTAGAATAGATTCCACTGAAATCAAATTGCTGGGTTTTGAGCATGTTTGTTACTTGATTCACAGTGCTTTCCTAAGTGCTGCTCCCACTGGCCCTGCCAGCAGCAAGGATTGATTGAGACTGCCATCTCCATTGTAGTCTGAGTAGCAATAAACACGTTTTTATAATTTGATAATTGGTGTTGGGTGTTTGGGAGAATGGACTTGTTATGGCTGGAACCAGAAGAGTTGGTGGGAGATCCTAGCTAATGACAGGGGAAGATGAGTTTGGTGTCATGTGTGTTGACTTTGAGAAAAAGGCAAGACACAAATGGAAGTGCCTGTGAGGTTGTAGGAGATGGGGTCTGGAGCTTAATGAGAGGATAGAAAATGATGATATGGTTGTTTATTGTCATCATGATCTCACTGAATTTTCCCACAACCAATGTTGAAGGTAGTGTTCCTACCCTCAACCTATATATAATAGATGAAGAAACTGAGTCTCAGCGAGGTAAACTACTTGTCTACCAGCTCCCAGCCCGTAAGTGGCAGAGGTGGGACTCAAATGATTATAAGGGCCGGCTGAGTGGCGCATTGGTTACTAGTTGGTTTGGGACGCCAGCTCTGAGAAGCAGAGTCCTGTTCGGATCCCATGTGGGCCAGTGACGCTGCACCCTCTACAGCTAAGATGGTGAACAACAGCTTGACCTGGAGCTGGGCTGCTGTGAGTCGACTGCAAAGGCGTAGGCTGCAGCCTCTGCTGCAGTTGGCTGCTGTGCTACTGTGAGAGGCTTCCAGTCCCGAGAGCTGCCAAGAGCCGCCCTGAGCGGCTGTCCAGTGGCTGGTGACCGATGTGCCTCACCCGGGAAGAGTGCAATGATCACAATACCAACATGTGCCAGTGAAGCAACGTCCTCCACAACTAGACTGAAGAACCAAAGGACAGCAACTTGTCTGTTCCCCTTCTCCGATTCCCCAATAAAATCTTTAAAAAACAACAAAAAAACCCCCCATGTTGTGCTTTTGCTAGTTATCTGACTCAAAAAGCATATTTACATATCAGAAAATATATTTACCCACAAGAATGAATGTTAACATAAAAACAAAAGTACAATAGATTTTGCATGTTACATAAAAATATTGCTTTGAGTTTTGCTGCTCCCTGCTTGTTCTGTTTTACCATATTCTTCTAGGAAGACTTGAAGCTGTATTTGATTTGATCATGGCAGAAGATAAAAAGCTGTTATGTTTTTGTGTTAATTGGCCTCTTCATGCCCTTAGCAGGCCTAGCCGGTGGTAGAATATTTGCATGGACGTTAGTGCCACATTTTACAACTAGACCAAAGCTGGGAGGTTAATTCCAGGCTCTTCAGGCAATCTTAATATGGTCTAGCTCAGTTGACCTTGTTTGAAGCAAAGTGATTTTGCTATAATGTTCCCTTTGCTATTTTTTCACCAATTACTAACATTTTATATCTGTAACTTCTGGCATGTAAAATGAACTTTGGACGCATACGTGTAACTCAGACACACCATCTCATTCTAGAACTTGAGATTGTCTAGATTTCTGATGTGAGAAAGGTGAACCTAGGATAAAAGTCGGTTTGAGCTCAGTCAGGTGTGTTGTTTGAAATAGCTGAAAAGGGTTGGCTTCTGGGAAGGGAGACAATTGGTAGGTCCAGAATATTTTGATGTAAACTTTTATAATTTGTATTTTGTTTGTAAGTGCTTTATTTGCAGATAGGCAAAACTACTTTTTTTTTGGCTGAGCCATCCCGCCACCTGTTGGCAGCTCAGTGGCAGCTCAGCTCGGGCCAGACTCGAACCGCTGTTGCTCAGAGCTTAAACCCTTGAGCGAGCTCTTAACCAACTGAGCCACTCGGGTGGCCCGCAAAACTACTTTTATTAGCTGTTTACTGATAAACTGGAGATCTTTGGTCTCCAAACTGAGTACCATAGATAGAAGTGTAGATAATTTTTTATTTAAAATATTAAGTTGATTCAAAAATAGCAAATTGATTCAATTTAAATTTTAAAATTATTTTAAAAGGAAGGAATATATGTTACTGTACAGTAAAATTAAACAATAATATATAAATGTAGTAAACAACTACCCTTGGATTAAAAAAAAATCCAGTTTCACAAATGTCTCTCTCCCCCCCTCCCCCTCACTTCCCCCCCAC
>NW_017731545.1:2363968-2365847 GCF_001890085.2 Hipposideros armiger | reverse complement strand
CCAGCTCCAGGTTGAGCTGTTGTTCAGCATCTTAGCTGTAGAGAGCACAGCGTCACTGGCCCTCATGTGGGATCCGAACCGGGGTCCTGCTGCTCATAGCTGGCGTTCCAAGCCAACTCCTAACCAATGTGCCACTCAGCCGGCCCCTCCCCCCAGTTCAGGGTTTTAACTTTTATTTTTAGAAAAGAGATGTTTCATAATCGTTTTTATATCTTCTACATTGTTTTATAAACTGAAACCACATCTGGAAGATACTGAACACTATTGTTGTAATCTTTAACATTAAATATGTACTTTGATTTTGCTATTGTAATTATGGTTTAATTTTAAAAAGTCCCTTTTGAAAAAGATAAGGAGCCCATTGATAATTGTTTTGTGTTTGATTTTAATGATGACGTATATTCATTGAACCTCAAGCATGCTTTCAAGGACACATACATACTAGTGACTTTGCTTATGCCCAACTGTGGGAGCCATGAGAATGTGCCATTCAGATCACCTGCTACGGGGAGCATAATTGATGGCGCCAGCTGCTGCCCTCAGTTCACCACCACTTTTTAGCCAAAGCTGAGCTTCTTCGGGCTACTCCCAGCCAGTTACTGAGCAAACAGGAGTGAGTACTAGTGTGGCCCATTTCTGTGAGGCCCAGATGCCCCTGAATGGTGACTTTGGCATGAGGACTTCCCATCTTGGCTTGGCCAAGACCTTCTCAGAACTGTGTTGAAGTCCGAGACCTCCTCCTCTGCCTTCATTCCTTCCCTGTCTCCTTCACAGGGGTCAGACATGCGTTCTGGTCTGGGTCTGAAGCCTCTCCCTGCCTTCTCAGGTCTTCCCCTTTATCCTTCACAGACAGTTCCAATAAATCTTTTGAATGCCTAGTTTTATCTTGGTGTCTGCTTCTCAGAGAACCAAAACTAATACACTGTCATTTTCCCTAGAAGGTGTTGCCCATCTTGTCATCTAAAATGCTAGGAGACAGCACACACAGATTACATCTTCCACATAAGCTTTCTTTGTCCCTCTGCCCTGAAATGATCTTTCCTCAGAATCCCCATAACACCCTGTACCTCTTATTTGGCATTTATAGCCTTTGGCTTTGTATTTTTGTGTTTCTGCCTTATCTCCCTCACTAGATGATAAGTACATTGAGAACATGAACAGCTTTTTGTTCATCTTGATTCCTCTTGGTAACATTCTTCCATATTTACAATAATAATAATAATAATAATAATAATAATAATAATTAGCATTAGATAGTGATTTAATCATCACTTTCCAAATGCCAAGCACTGCCAGAAATACTTTTACATGTATTAACCCATTTAATCCTCCCAAGTGGAATGGTAATATCATTATCCTCATTTTACAGATGAAACACAGATAGGTTAAGAACCTTGTCCAAGGTTACGCAGCTAGTAAGTGACAGAGTGAGGATTTGCATTCAGGCAGCTGGCTCCAGTGTCTCCTTATTCATTAACAGTTATTTTTTATCCAACACCAACCATGTGCCAGGCATCAGCATTGTGGATGCCAGAGCTTGTAGTCCAAGTCTGGAACAAATAACTATTAAAATAAAACCCAAGATGTGATTTCCAAATAGATGGATCTAAGTCTGGGGGGACTAGCAGCCACCTGTGTGGCTGTTTTGAAAAATTCCTAAAGCTTTCCTTCCCTAAAGGGTGTTTTCACCAGCCAGAAGTTCTCATCCTCAAAGTAATGATTAAGATCATGAATCAGATGTCCTGAAAGAGCCCACTGCAGCCCCCACTGCAGCCTATGCCGGTGCTGGTGACTCACAGAAGCCCAGCTCCAGGTCGAGCTGTTGTTCAGCATCTTAGCTGTAGAGGGCAGTGTCACTGGCCCTCATATGTGGGATCCG
>NW_017731545.1:2356996-2362103 GCF_001890085.2 Hipposideros armiger | reverse complement strand
GAGAGAGAGAGAGAGAGAGAGAGAGAGAGAGAGAGAGAGAGATACCAGCCTGGGCTTTTTTTTTGTTTGCTCCTCCAGAATGGTACTATATGCTGAGTGTATTTGTACTAGATTTGTACACCTCTTGGTTGAGGTGGCAGAAACCCAGCTCAAACTAACCCAAAAAGGTGGAATTTAATGACACATGCAACTCGTCTAGGGGAACATTTGGCTTCAGGTATAGCTGTTGACAGGGATATTAAGTGGTGTCCAGGACACTCACCCACTTTTGCATTCACTTTCTTTTCTCACCCCACCCCACCCCACCTTGGTGGAAAATACTCCTTTGCACTCTTGGTTCTGTGTTTGTTTTGTGTGCCTCTGCTTCATTCTCAAGCAGAGTCTGTCAGGTGCAGAAGAGATGGTCTCTGAAAGTTAGTGACCCTTGAGAAAAGTATGCCCGTCCCCTAAGGCTTACCCCAGTTCCTGAGGCCATTCTGATTGATTGGCCCTATTTGGGTCATGGGTCCATTGTACAAATCACTGGGTGAGGGAAATTATTGACCAGCCTGGATCACTTATCCTGTTGCTGTAGACTGAATCTCATACTGGCCCATATTTCTGAGAAAGCAGTTCTGGAAAGGCATTCTGGCACATTCCTACACAAAATAGCACTTCTTATATCCCTGCTTGTGTCCATGTATGAGAGGTCTGACAATTAAGCTTGCGAACTTGTTGCAATGATGTTGCTAACCTTTTTTATTATCAGAGGGATTATTCATTATGAATTTGTACTAACTGGACAAACAGTTAACCAAGTAGACTATTTGGAAGTGCTGAAAAGGCTGTGTGAAAAAGTTAGATGACCTGAACTTTTCACCAACAATTCATGGCTCTTGCATCATGACAATGTACCAGCTCACACAGCACTGTCTGTGAGGGAGTTTTTAGCCAGTAAACAAAGAACTTTATTGGAACACCCTCCCTACTCACCTGATCTGGCCTCCAGTGACTTTTGTCTTTACCTGAAGATAAAGGAAATATTGAAAGGAAGACATTTTGATGACTTCATCAAAGGTAATACGGACATCAAGGACATCAAGGGTAATACGACAACAGCTCTGATGGCCATTCCAGCAAAAGAGTTCCAGAATTGCTTTGAAGGGTGAACTAAGTGCTGGCATCGGTGCATAGCTTCCCAAGGGGAGCACTTGGAAGGTGACCGTAGTGATATTCAGCAATGAGGTATGTAGCACTTTTTTTGGGATGAGTTCATAAGCTTAATTGTCTGACCTCGTGTATGTTGTTTGAATCATGAGTGTTCTTCAAAGTTGAAAAGTAAGACAAGTTTGTAGACACTTATGGCCTGGTGTCATGTCTGCTGAGTTGTTCTTTTCTTTTTTATGGTAAATAGTCAGGCTTTAAAAAATATCTCTTTAGTCTCAGAGACACAGAGGAAGAACTGAGGGTTGTTAGTTGGGAGGGGGTGGGGATGAAGGAGAAGGGGAAGGGATGAGACAATACAAATTGGGAGGGGGATTGTTACTTTGTGAGGGTGAAAAGGATAACTATTGCATTGTTCTGTACACCTGAAACTAACAATAAAAAAATTAAAAAAAAATTCTCTTTCTGAAATACTCTGTCAGCTTTTTTTTTTCCCCCAATAGCTTGAGTGTTTTCTGGTTATGCAATTTTACATACTCATTATAAACATTTGAATAATACGAATAAGCAAAAAATAATTTAAATATGAAAAAGATCTTCAAATTCTATAATCTTCTGATACCACTGTTAAAATTTGGTAAACATGCTTCCTGTGCTTGCTTTCGTTTATGTGCATTGTCTTCACTCTCGCTCTCTCTCTGTCTTGTAAGCACACACACATAAAGTTTTACATGAATAGTCATTATATATAGTGTAACACTATATATTTTTATTCTCTTTAAAAAAATTTTTTTAATTAATTTTAGGTGTACAAAACAATGCAATAGTTAGACATTTATACCCCTCACAAAGTGATAACACCCCTCCCCCAATCTGCTACCCCTCTGAAATTATATATAGCTCTAACACTATATATATACATATATGTGTGTATATATATACGCATATATGTATATATATATTTTAAGTTGCAGAAAAAAGGAGTTTATCAGAAGAAAAAATACATTTCAAAGAAACAGAAGCGGGCCTGAACAGTAGAGAGTAGCTCAAGGGCCATTATTAGAAAAGAAAGTACACTCCAAAGAGTTTGGAGCTGGCGGAGCAAAGGAAGGCTCAAATGGCCCCAACACTGTATTTTTGACTTAACACGCCTTGGACATTTTCCATGCCACTAATTGAAGACTTACATAATACTTAAATGGCCGTATCATGTTACATTGGACTCAGTGACAAATTATCCACCACCATTCTTTAGGTTATGAGTTTCAGGCCTTCAGCAGATTGTGGCCTGGGAGTGAGAAGCGTGGCTGCCCAGCAACCAGAAGGGCCTTTGGTTTCTTTGTGTAAGGGATATAGCGGATGTGACAGTGTTGATGACTGCTGACAGGGCAGGGAATGCGTGATGATTTCTAGAGGTAAAGAGCCCTTTGGGGAAGGCCATGTCAGTCTTTGCTGAGTTAATTTCACACAAAGGCCATCCTTTTAACCTGTCCAGGAAGAAGGTCATTCCACTTGCAAGCTGGCTCTGGTGTCCTAAATAAACCAACTTCTGGGTTCTCTTTTGGATTTTGTATATATTTAGTTCTGTGACATCTACTAGATTTCTCTTAGGTACTTAAAAAAAATCATATTTCCGGTTATGCTTTCCTGTACCTACTTAACCACTTTCTGTTAATGTTAGATTTAATTAGGTAAGCAGTGTGGGAGCCTGCCTACTCGGGTTCAAGTCCTGGTGGTAGCCTGGTAGCCTAACCTCCCCCTGGAAAATGACAGTATCTGCTTACTAGGGCTGTTGGAGGTTTACTTGAGTTAATATATACAAAGCTCTTTTGTAAGCAGTTATAATTATTTATTAATAATAATTATTGGAAATAAGATGGCTCTCTCTACCCTCATCACCACTTTTTTGCTTCCTTAGTTGTTGGAAATGGAGGTTTAGGGGTCATCATTTAGCTCCTGCTTTGCTCATTTTATTTCTATCTCTGCTTCTTTTCCTAGTGACTGGTTTAGACCCTAGATAATATAGGCTAGCCCCAATTCAGATCAAGAAAAGTAAAAGAAATTGTGCATTGACTTAAAAGTTGGATGAAATTTGATTCCTACAAAAGGAATGAATATATTAAAATGTATATAAAACACATTTGATTTAAATATTATATTTCATTGGTGTATATATTGTGTTTTATTATACTGGTACTTGATATCTGTGTTAGAAACAAAGTTTTAGAATCCTGCATTTGAGAAACGTGTGTCAAAATGTTTAATATAAAAATAGCTCTACTTATTATTTATTTTTTTAAATTTTTATTTATTTTTTTAAAGATTTTATTGGGGAATTGGGGAAGGGGAACAAACAAGTTGCTGTCCTTTTGTTCCTCAGTCTAGTTGTGGAGGACATCGCTTCACTGGCCCATGTTGGTATTATCATGGCACTCTTCCCGGGTGAGGTAGTCACTCGCTGGCCACTGGACAGCCGCTCAAGACGGCTCTTGGCTGCTCACGCAGGCTGCCAGCCACTCACGGCAGCTCACAGCAGCCCACTGTAGCTTCACTGCAGCCTACGCCGTCGCCGGTGACTCACGGCAGCCCAGCTCCAGGTCGAGCTGTTGTTCACCATCTTAGCTGTAGAGAGCACAGCGTCACTAGCTCTCATGTGGGATCCGAACNGAGGCAGATCAGTCGCCGGCTTCTGGATGGCCGCTCACGCTGGCTGCTGGCTACACATGGTAGCCCATGGCAGCCCACTGCAGCAGTGGCTGCAGCCTATGCCATTGCCGGCCCAAGCCTATCCTTACTTACCACTAGCTCTCTGACCCTGCTGCTCCTTCTCCCCACACCCAGTCATGGTTTTCCAACCTCTTCTCCCTCTTGTCCAGAGAAATAGTCCTTTCTTACAGGTATTCCCCTTGGGATTCAAGGGGTGGGTCTGATAATGAGTACATATACACAAAAGACAAAATGAGGATGTGTTTGGGCCAGATAGGTTTGATGTAGGAGGGCTTACGCTGAACTCCAAGTGGAAGTTAAAGTATCACTTAGTGTGTGTCTCTCTCTCCCTCTCTCTCCCTCTCTCTCTCTCTCCCTCCCTCCCTCCCTCCCTCTCTCCCTCTCCTCTTTCTCCTCTTTCTCTCTCTGCATCATATTGCAGATAATTATTTTTGAGAGAATGTTTCCATTTTGCTCTTTCTGCTCCTAAAATAAATACGTATACAGACACATCACCTTTAACTCAAAAAGTAAACAATTAACTGGAAAAATATTTGAAACTTACAGGACAGGAAATAGTATATCCTCAATATATGAGGAGTTCCTATATATTAATAGGAAAAAATATAATAAATATTCAAAACATATACATAAGTTACAAATGAAGAAATGACAAGACCCAATGTTTTAAATGTCACTCTTCACTAATAACCTAAGATATATAAATTTATGGATTAAAATGTATTTACGTATTATATTAGCAAAGTTGCTTTTCCCCCTTTTTTTCCTAATGGTAGTATACTGTGTTAGCTCTCCAACACACCTTTCTTTGATAGGACTATAATTTGGTATGATCTTTTTGGAAAGTAATTTGTTGGTATGTATCAATGGTCTTAAAAATTTACATGACATTTGACCCAATTTCCTTTTCTAGGAAATTTTGATAGATATACTTAAGGACACTTGTATTAAGAAATGCATTGCAGTATTGTTTTTATGTTTATATTTTTTTTATTGAAGTGAATGTCACATAATATAAATTAACCATTTTAAAGTGAACAATTCAGTAGCGTTTAGTACATTTACAATGCTGTGCAACCACCACCTCTTATCTAGTTCCAAAACATTTTCATCACCCCAACAGAAAACCCTGTAACCATTAAGCAGCCATTCCTTATTCCCTTCTCCCTCCAGCCCCCTGGCAACCGTGTGAGTGAGTGAGTGAGTGAGTGAGTGAGTGAGTGAGTGTGTGTGTGTG
>NW_017731545.1:2295455-2354453 GCF_001890085.2 Hipposideros armiger | reverse complement strand
AAAAAAAAATTCTCTTTCTGAAATACTCTGTCAGCTTTTTTTTTTCCCCCAATAGCTTGAGTGTTTTCTGGTTATGCAATTTTACATACTCATTATAAACATTTGAATAATACGAATAAGCAAAAAATAATTTAAATATGAAAAAGATCTTCAAATTCTATAATCTTCTGATACCACTGTTAAAATTTGGTAAACATGCTTCCTGTGCTTGCTTTCGTTTATGTGCATTGTCTTCACTCTCGCTCTCTCTCTGTCTTGTAAGCACACACACATAAAGTTTTACATGAATAGTCATTATATATAGTGTAACACTATATATTTTTATTCTCTTTAAAAAAATTTTTTTAATTAATTTTAGGTGTACAAAACAATGCAATAGTTAGACATTTATACCCCTCACAAAGTGATAACACCCCTCCCCCAATCTGCTACCCCTCTGAAATTATATATAGCTCTAACACTATATATATACATATATGTGTGTATATATATACGCATATATGTATATATATATTTTAAGTTGCAGAAAAAAGGAGTTTATCAGAAGAAAAAATACATTTCAAAGAAACAGAAGCGGGCCTGAACAGTAGAGAGTAGCTCAAGGGCCATTATTAGAAAAGAAAGTACACTCCAAAGAGTTTGGAGCTGGCGGAGCAAAGGAAGGCTCAAATGGCCCCAACACTGTATTTTTGACTTAACACGCCTTGGACATTTTCCATGCCACTAATTGAAGACTTACATAATACTTAAATGGCCGTATCATGTTACATTGGACTCAGTGACAAATTATCCACCACCATTCTTTAGGTTATGAGTTTCAGGCCTTCAGCAGATTGTGGCCTGGGAGTGAGAAGCGTGGCTGCCCAGCAACCAGAAGGGCCTTTGGTTTCTTTGTGTAAGGGATATAGCGGATGTGACAGTGTTGATGACTGCTGACAGGGCAGGGAATGCGTGATGATTTCTAGAGGTAAAGAGCCCTTTGGGGAAGGCCATGTCAGTCTTTGCTGAGTTAATTTCACACAAAGGCCATCCTTTTAACCTGTCCAGGAAGAAGGTCATTCCACTTGCAAGCTGGCTCTGGTGTCCTAAATAAACCAACTTCTGGGTTCTCTTTTGGATTTTGTATATATTTAGTTCTGTGACATCTACTAGATTTCTCTTAGGTACTTAAAAAAAATCATATTTCCGGTTATGCTTTCCTGTACCTACTTAACCACTTTCTGTTAATGTTAGATTTAATTAGGTAAGCAGTGTGGGAGCCTGCCTACTCGGGTTCAAGTCCTGGTGGTAGCCTGGTAGCCTAACCTCCCCCTGGAAAATGACAGTATCTGCTTACTAGGGCTGTTGGAGGTTTACTTGAGTTAATATATACAAAGCTCTTTTGTAAGCAGTTATAATTATTTATTAATAATAATTATTGGAAATAAGATGGCTCTCTCTACCCTCATCACCACTTTTTTGCTTCCTTAGTTGTTGGAAATGGAGGTTTAGGGGTCATCATTTAGCTCCTGCTTTGCTCATTTTATTTCTATCTCTGCTTCTTTTCCTAGTGACTGGTTTAGACCCTAGATAATATAGGCTAGCCCCAATTCAGATCAAGAAAAGTAAAAGAAATTGTGCATTGACTTAAAAGTTGGATGAAATTTGATTCCTACAAAAGGAATGAATATATTAAAATGTATATAAAACACATTTGATTTAAATATTATATTTCATTGGTGTATATATTGTGTTTTATTATACTGGTACTTGATATCTGTGTTAGAAACAAAGTTTTAGAATCCTGCATTTGAGAAACGTGTGTCAAAATGTTTAATATAAAAATAGCTCTACTTATTATTTATTTTTTTAAATTTTTATTTATTTTTTTAAAGATTTTATTGGGGAATTGGGGAAGGGGAACAAACAAGTTGCTGTCCTTTTGTTCCTCAGTCTAGTTGTGGAGGACATCGCTTCACTGGCCCATGTTGGTATTATCATGGCACTCTTCCCGGGTGAGGTAGTCACTCGCTGGCCACTGGACAGCCGCTCAAGACGGCTCTTGGCTGCTCACGCAGGCTGCCAGCCACTCACGGCAGCTCACAGCAGCCCACTGTAGCTTCACTGCAGCCTACGCCGTCGCCGGTGACTCACGGCAGCCCAGCTCCAGGTCGAGCTGTTGTTCACCATCTTAGCTGTAGAGAGCACAGCGTCACTAGCTCTCATGTGGGATCCCAACGGGGGCCCTGCTGCTCAGAACTGGTGTCACAAGCCAACTCTTAACCATTGCGCCACTTGGCCGGCCCAAAAATAGCTCTACTTTTTAAAACTCTAGCACTAGATATTTGGAATATATAAAGAATTACTTTTACACATGGACTATAAGTCCTAGATCAGAAAGTGTTAACAAAGGGCCGGCTGAGTGGCTCAGTTGGTTAAGAGCTCGCTCAAGAGTTTGAACTCTGAGCAACAGCGGTTCGAGTCCTGGCCCAAGCTGAGCTGTCGCTGAGCTGCCAACAGGTAGCAGATGGCTCAGCCTAAAAAAAAAAAAAAGAAAGAAAGTGTTAACATCTTTCTGACTTATAAGAATTTTACTTTCTACATCTAGTTTACCTTAAAGGTATAAGGAAATGAAAATAATACATTTTAGGAAATGAAGTAGGATGACTATAACTTTTACAGCCTTTTCAATTATACTAGTATTTGTTTCCTGCTCTGTCAGATTTCATTTCAGTATCTATGGGGATGTTTTTTGGTGCAGGTAATAGAAAACCCAAATATAAATTGTAAATGATAAAATTTTTTCTCCTATAAAAAGCAGTCTTGAGGCAAGGTAGCCCTGGAGTCAGCTAATTCAGCGGTTTAGTGACTTCGACAGTCCAGACTCTGTCTCCCTGCTTTGCCATTCTTAGTGCCTTCTGTGTGGCAGGTTGTCCTCAGGGTGGCAAAATGCCCATAGCCATTGTAAGCATTGCACCCATATAGAACAATGTCCAAGGCAGGGAAAACGAAATTACTTCTTTGTGTCCCTTTAAGAACAATTTATTTTTTTCAGACATCTCCATCAGAATTCTTCCCATTTCTTATTGACCAGTGTTGGGTCACAGGCTTGAGCCTAAACACTTCACTGGCAAGGACCCTGTTGACTGCCATAATTGGCGCAGCAGCATCAGGTTTAGTCCTCTGGAGCTGGGGATAGACCAGCCTCTCTAAAGGGCATGGCTTTGTGGGGGAGGATGATTCCTGACCAGGAAGAGGAAGGGTCTATTGTGGTTGGGGTGAGGGTTCTAGAGGGAAAGCAGTGTCGGCTCCAGACTACTCTCACTTTTTAGTTTAAATGCTATAGAGAACACCTATGGAAATAAATGGTTAATTATGGTGAAAATTTGAATATATGTGTATTTTTAGGGAAAAAGTAAAAAAAGTTAAAGCACTATAACTGGTACGTACGACATGGCTGTAATGTATGTAAGAAACAAAACTTTCAGTGAAGCTAAAAGATAAGTTCGTTTCATTTCCTGCAAACAAGAATATGTAGTTTAAGCTCTGACATGCTTCCAAAGTATTGCAAAGAGTTCTTGTCTTCTTTTCCTTCTGTTGGGGCAGACTAATGGTGCTTGGGCTTAGAGGTATGTGTATGTCAGCCATTTGCCCTGGAGAGGACTGAAAATTGAATTAACAGTGTGGAGCTGCTTAGAATGGTGGGTGGGGCAAAACCCTAATTGGCCAGGATGCTTGGGTGGCTGGTTGGGATGAAAGTGTTTGTTGTTTTATTATAAATCATAAGTTACATATGTAAAAACTTACTCTTTTACATATAGCCAATATTTAAAACAATAGTTTTTAAAATCTTTTGTATCTGGCACATGGCCTGTGCTCAAATAAATACTTACAATTGATCCAAGATCAAAACTGAGACTGGGGTTTTATTGAGTAAATATGATGGAGGGGGAAAGGGAGAAGACTGAGGGACAATGAAAGGGCTGATTTAGCTTAGCATGATAATCTCAAGATCCATCCATGTTTCGCAAATGGCAGTGTTTCATCTTTTCTTATGGCAGAGTAGTATTCCATTGTGTATATATACCATATCTTCTTTATCCAGTCATCTATTGAAGGACACTTTGGTTGTTTCCATGACTTGGCCACTGTAAGTAAAGCTGCAGTGAACATCAGAGTACATATATCTTATGGATAAATGTTTGCAGATATTTTGGATAGATACGCAGGAGAGGGATTGCTTGGTCATATGGTAATTATGCTAAGCAATATAAGTCAGACAGAAAAAGTTGAGAACATATGACCACTCATATGTGGGATATAAAACTGAAAGCAACAAAGGAACAAGACAAACAAATAAAGAAATAAAAACTCATACACAGTCAATAGTTTAGTGGTTACCAGAGGGTAAGGGGGAGGGAGGTGGTAGAAGAGGATAAAGGAGGTCAAATATGGTGATGGAAGGAGAGCTGACTCTGGGTGGTGAGCATACAATGTGATATATAGATGATGTATTACATAATTGTACACTTGAAACCTATGTAATTTTACTAACCATTGTCACTCCAATAAACTATAAAAAAAAGAAAGGGCTGATTTAAAAAATGGACTGTGGAAACAAGATTGGGAAAAAAAAAAGAAGTGAAGAATTGAGGGAGATCATAAATTGTGACAAGATGGTGGGGTCAGTTGGATTCAAGAATCCAGTAGGGTTGAAGAGTTGTTGTAATTAGGTTTCCAGAAGGAGTGAGCAAGAAAGATACAAAATGACAGGTGGCAGGAGAGTGAATTGAAATGGAGATGTTGGAGGTGGGGAGGTTATAAGTAATGAATAGGTCTAGGATAGGACTGTGGATGTTGGAGGTGGAGGACAATCTCATTAGAGATAAGGAAGTCAGGCACCATCTATATAAATGTTGAAATCAGTGCGAGATCTGGAGAGAAAGACAGTGAGCCAGGCCCTGAAATCTTCGGGAGAGTATCTTGGGGTGAGCGAGTGCAAGACTGTGTGCAACTAGGGTTGGTGGGGCAAGTTGGTGTATAGACTTATAATGTGAACAACACAGAAGCATTTTGTGTGTGTGAGGGGAGGCACCGGAATGGTCCCCATATTGCAGTTTGTCAGCAGGGAGGACACTGTACTCATCTTAAGACAAGTGGTATGTGGGTATAGGAGGAAATGAAAGGCTTACCTGACAGTCTGCAGGGAAGCAGTGTCCTCAGGGGACTACCAGGTTTCAGGTAGAGCCAGAAGGGAAAGGGAACCTTTAGAGATTTGGTAGAGGAGGGGGGATATGGTGAGCTTTATTTTATGTGGGGGGGGGGCAAGTTGTGTTTAGGAAGCTAGGGTGAGGTTAGGTGATGTCCACAGCTATATGGAGGTGACAGTGAGAGATGAGGGTCATGTGGGAAGCTTGGATTTCCAGAGAGATGGGTGGAAACCAGAGTATCAGTCCTGAGGGGACTTTCCTGGTGTGTGCCTAGTGGGTAGCCCGTGATCACTTCAAATTATAGTTTCCTTAGTGAGTCTGGTCTCTTAGGCAGCTTGTGGTGGGGCAGTAAGGAGAAGAGGCTGGGTGTTTTGCAAGGAGCAAGGGGAGGACCTCCCATCACTCTGGTGGGGTGTGGTGTGGTGGGATGGAGTAAGGGTTATTTTTAGTACATTATTACTTAACTTCTAGATGACTCCAGGAGTAATTCCACGTCAGATATGTCCAATGATGTAGATATGGATTGAACACATGGCACTTGAGCAAGTTTTTCTGAAATTCGAAATCTCTGTGGCTTTAGAAAAAGTGTTCTTGTAGAATGGACTTTGATCTTTTAGTTTTTAAAGCTTTGCAGAAATGCTATAAATAACCTTGCCTTGTGGTGATGGGGGTAGAGGTGTGGGTGTCAGGCAAGGTGTCCTTACCTGTCAGCTGACCTTGGCAGATAAGTACGCCCATCACTGATTCATCCTCTTCCCCTAGACTTCTCACACCACATCTTTGACCAGATCTCATGTTTCAGAACCCTGATACACTGGGGCTGGAGCCTTTTAGCTGCTGTGTAAGTTTGTATTTCCATTCACATGAAGATCTTGTATTTGCATATAATCAGTACAGGGGACTTTTTTATATCTGTATATAGATGCATTTTTCAGATGTGAATTTCTCTTTAATAATAATGATGGTGATAAAAGTATTGATTTACCATTGAAGCATAGTCAGCATACCTGCTGTCTTATGACCTGATTACCTTCTGAGTCTTGAAAGGGCTTCATTGTGTTGACTTTACCTCCTCACCAGGTAAGCTCTAGGTCATTTACCTGCCTTTGGCACAGTCCTGCCATACAGGAGGTTCTAAAACCAACTGGCTGGTTTCAGGAAAAGGAGTCCCTGCCTGCACTCTGCTTAGCATATGTGACAGTTGACAGTAAGTTTCTATCATCAACTGGCAACCTCTGTTACTTGGATCCCTTTTTTCTGCTTTTCTTTTTTAAGGGAGGTGATGATGTGTCATATTGTACTTGGGGGTGCTTCTTCGTGGCCTTGCTGGCCCTCATGGCCAGTGAAGCTGCCTGTTGACAAGTTTCTCCTTCCCTACCAACATTTCCGCATTTACGTTTTGTAATAATCCATCCCAAACCTCCCTCACAGCTTATATAGGCCTTACTGTGACAAGCATCTATTTCCCTCCCTCTCTCGTCTGCATTGGCTTGGCTGATTGTTCCTCTGGCTGCAAGTTGCCTGGGGTTGGCTTCCTTGTAGGTTGTGTCAGCTCATTTCTCTTGGACCAGAGACTACCTGAGGCTCTCTGGCCACTGCTGGATTATATATGTCTAATTACCAGTTGGCCAAAACAAATTAGGAGATTCAGCCCTAAGTCAGTGTGGGTAGGTGGAGGGAAGGAATAGTTTGTGGTGTTTTTACAAACTACCCCAAGGTGAAAGAGGGCAGAGACCTAGGCCATTGTTCAAAGGTGAAATCACCAGAATCATATTAGCCTGTAAGTAACAGTGCATTTTAATGACATTCATCCTTGTCAGCATTTTCTGTCTGTGTCTGACTAAATTATTTCTCTTGTTCTCACTGTTTCTAAATGATGTTTTATTAAGTTCACCTTGATCACACCTGCCCCTCTACCTCACAGGGTTGTGGTGAGAGTCAAATAAAATAAATTTATGAAAGTGTCTTTTAAAGCATAAATGTGTAGCATTTTTAATATTTCCAACCTTTCCATATAGCCTTGTCCAGTCCCTGCCTTGATGCCCTGCATGAGCTTTGGTCATGGTGCCTTTTCTGTTACTGGTTTGTTTACCTCTGTTCCCTTGAGGGCGCTGATCTTATTCTCTTCAAATTTCTTAGCACTTGGCTCAGGGCTAGTTGGCATAGGTAGGTGCTCAGTAATGTTTGAGTGAAGGGGTGAAGACTGTCTGTTTAAAGGAAGTTTATGGTCATAGTCTTTTTTTTTAAATTTTTTCCCTGAACAAACTCTTCCTACTATAACTCTATATTTCTTGAAGTTAGCCTTGTTAAAAAAGCAGCCCTTTGATACCTTCTTATATTCCCTTTTGCAGGATGCCAAATTCCAGTGCTTGTGGTTGCCTTCCTCATGATCTATGCTTACTGTATAAATATTCATTTGATGAGTCTTGTTTTTTAAAAATAAGACAAATCAAGGAGTCATTCTAGATTTTTAGTTAGAGATATAAAATATTTGATTTATTTATTCATTTAACAAATATGTGTTAAGTATCTTTTGGGTGCCAAGCTCTGTTCCTAGGGCTGGGAATACAGTAGTGAACAAAACAAGTGAGATTCCTGCTCTTCTGCCGCTTCTATTCTAGTGGAGTGCCAATCACTGAAGAAGTAAATGCATAAATGAGATAATTTCAACTACTCTTAAGTGCTGTTGGGGGGACTCATGTGAAGAGGATTCCCAGACTAGTGAGGAGTTCTCACACATGTAAATAAAGTGTGTTATAGATGTTATGCTTTTAGTTTCACTGTGGAGTGGGTTACCTTGAAGGGATCTATTATAGTTGTCTTGTTAGTGAGGATTTTTAAGACCAGTACCATACATTTCTCATTCACAAGGAAGATAGTGAAAGGCTAAAGAAGAAGGTGGCTGTTACCTGGATTTTGGCTGCATGAGAGCATTTCAGTCTATATGAGGGCTCGTCAACATTGATGAAGACCCTCTTTGTTCAGGTTGCCAATATTTGAGTTTGTCTGAGGGACCAAAGGAGGCCCGAGGAAGATGGGGGAGTTGTTGATCGCCTAGTAACTTCTCTGTGCCATTTTGCTGCATCAGTGCATCCACATCCTTGATGCCAGGGATAATTGTTTGCCTGCATTCTGTGTCTGAGGCCCATTTTCTGGTGAGCTGTCGGCGTCCATCCATTACAGAATCTATGAGGAAGAAGGCAGGATGATGGGATGACATGGGAAGAGTGACATATGGGGACACACTGTCAGTTTGTGTGATCCAAGTTCTGAAGGATGCAAAGGAATGATCTAGGGGAGGGGGAAGCATATTAGACATGCCCCAAGTGGGGAACATGTTTGGGAAATTGGGGGAATGGAAAAAAGCCACAGTGGCTAGATTGTAGGCATGAAGAAGAGAGTGATGTGAGATGAAATTGGCATTGAATGTAGGAAATCATGCAGAGCCTTACAGGCCACGGTAAAGAGCTTGGATTTTATTTTAAGTACTACTGGAGGCCATTGAAGGTTTTGACAAAAGGAATTGTCAGACTTGATTTACATTATGAAAATTTCCTATTGATAGCAGTGTGAAGAATAGACGGCAGAGGTGAAGAGCGGAAATAGGGAGCCCAGGCAGCCAACATGAGTGAGGATTCATGGTGATATGTGCCAGGCAGGGCTGTGGAGGGCAGCAAGTAGCTCAGGGCTGGGACATGTTCCAGGTAGAATTGACACACTGGAAGTGGGCTGTGAGGACTGAGAAGAACCCAGGTTAACGTCTAGGTTTTGACTTGAGCAGCTAGGTATGTTGTGGTGCCTGAGGGAAGATCACAATTTGAGGGGGAAAACAATACTTTCCTTTGGACATATTTAATTGGAGAAAACTTTTAGACTCATGTGGAGAAATCTGGCATGCAGCAGGCTGTGAGAGTAGAACTTGAGAGGTAGGGGAGTGTGGTGAGGATGTGTCAGGGCTACAGATAGAAATGGGGAGTCCTCAGCAGAGGGATATACTTTCTCTTAATACACCCAAGTATTTGAAGGTCTCTTAATAGATCCAAGGATTTGAAGGAGGGTTAGGCCATTTCCTCACTATAGGCATGTGATCTAATGATTTACAAGCTGTGGTCATGATCCTATCATTGTGTGTTACAGGCTGATTCTGTCATTCAGTTCGTTTGAGGAAATATTGAACTAAATACTGTGCTAGGTGCAGGGGACATAATATGATGTATGAGATAGACTGGGAATGCTATGAGGGTAGGAAGTATCTCTAACAGAGAAGACAGCGATCTTTCCATCAGAATTAAATTACGTCAGGAATTAAGTAAAGCATGAAATATTTTATGATAGGGGCAGAAGAGGTAATGGGGCCACATGTAGAGGCACTGACCTAGTTTCAAGATGAGCTGGGGATGTTTCAGCTGACCAGTGAGTGCTGAGTAGGAGCTGGCTGGGTGAAGCATGCTTTAGAGGGAACAGTTAGTGGTGGATGGGCTAGCAGCTTGTATCGGAGTGAAAATGAACAAAACCTTTATCGGAACTGACACATTCTGTGGAAGACACAAGGGTTCCTTGGCAAGATTGTGTAGCTCATAAGAATAATATCCGTGTGGTGTTAATGATACTAGTTTCATTGTTAACTGTGTTCACATAGGTTAATTTGTTAGTTACTAGGAACTTTCATTGCTCTGTGCTCAGTTTTATTTTGGAGCAAGAAATAGAATGTGAAATTGGCAGCTCATATGATTTTAAAAACATTTTATGGGCATTATTTCAAAGAACTAGGGCGGATTTTTGCATAAAAGGCTCTGTAAGAGTCATGAGAGGAAAACAACTCTTTAGATTCATCAGCCTTAGTGTTAACTTTATAGAATTTAAACATGGTAATGGGTGTGTTCACATGTATTCACGGTTTTAGGACCCTAAAAGCAATTGATGCCACTCTGTTATAAATTGAATAGCAACATATCTTTTTCTTGAGTAAACCTTGTATAATTTTAAGGAAGCTGTTTTTCATTTTCCCAAGGTTACTAGTGTATTCTCCTAAAGAGCTAACACCTTAGTCACAACCCTGTTGTAAATGGCACAAACAACCTTGTTTGCTAAGGGAAATGTACAAAGGTGTGTTGACAGTGGGCGACTACTCTGATGGGAGTTTCAAGGGATGGTTGGGCCTCTGGAAGAAGTGGCTGTGTTGCTGGCTTGGCCCCAGCTGGAGTTGTCGCTGGACTTAGTTCCTTATATAGCTGGTGCAAATGGAGAAACACTGCTCAAAGCAACTCTAGGAACACATGGAGGACCTCAACCATGTCCAAACAGGAATGGGACTCGTCACCTAGACGCTAGAGGGAAGGCGGTGACCAGCGACCCAGATGGAAGTGGGTGGGTGTGCTGGGGGAGCACCCGCTAGTTCTCTGGAGCTGGTTTTATGTCAGCAGGAAGGAGGGAGAGACTGGCCATGACTCTATGGGCAAAGTTGTTTTTCATATGTACAGACCCTTCCCTCTTATGGCTATGTCACAAGCCACCTTCTCCATGAACTTCTACTTCCCCATCCCCTCACAGGACGTCATCTTGTCCCTCCCCATACCTCCCTCAGTGGTGCTAGCTGTCTAGCTGGTCTGTAAGTGCTGTGCCCCCATGGCTCTGATCTCCTTGACTCAGTCTCCTGCAGGGGTCTGTGTGTGGGGGGGTCCCCAAGCCCATTCGAAGCTCTCTTAGTGGAGGATAAATGGATGGAAATACTTTTTTTTTTTGTCTTATATGGGGATAAAGCTAGTTTTTACTTAATTTCTGAAAAGGTTTATGAATTCTGATAATTGTAGAGGGTTATTGTCATAAATGGAAACTTTTTCTTTTCAGATAATGTGGATGCAAGTGAACTTAAGCAGTTTTTTGAGATCAACTATTCTCAGATATACTTCATCTTCTATGAAAATTTTATAACACTGGAAAATAGTTTGAAATTAAAAGGTAAGCTTTCTACAAAAATTTTTTTTGATATTTTTCCAAATTGTTGTTGTTGTTTTTTTTAAATATTCAGGTTTTCATGTACCTCAGACTCCCAAACCTGGCTCTGCTCCAGGGTCCCCACTGCTGTAATAGCAGCTTTTGAACTAGACTCAACATCCAGAACACATCTTTGACTTCTCTTTCCTGTATCCCTTTTCCTTATTCCTATGAAGTACCTGTGGGACACCCAGGTGTAGGTTCTGGCTGGGCAGTAAATGTATAGGGACTGGAACTTGGGGAAGAGAGGTGCAATCATGCTGTTGCCAAGGAAGAAAATACATGTAGAGAAAGAGTCAGGGATTTGGGATAATTCCTTCTTTTATTGAGCAGACAAAGAGGAAACATAAAAGAGGAGTGGTGAAGGGGAGGGTGCCAGGAAAGTGTTTTGTCACCAAAGCCCAGAGAAGACTTTCAAGGCATGAAAGATCAGCAATGACTGATGATGCAAAAAGGTGAGGAACAGCAGGACTAGGGAATGATAGCACATCGAGGAGCTGTCACTGACTAGTGAAAGGAAAGTCCTAGCTGAGTGGTGGCATTGGAAGCCAGGCAGAGAGAAATGAAGTAACTGGGTGGTGAGGCACTTTAGAAATACCCTTTTCAAAGGTATGAGGATGAAGATAGAGGATTGTATCTCAAAGGGTAGCTTGGTCACGGGAAGGTTTTAAAGGATGCATTTGCTTGTTTGCAGGCTGAGGAAATGGAGATAACTAATGATGCAAGGTGATGGAGGAAGTGGGTTTGAGACAGGGTCAAATTTAAAGAAGACATGGAGAGGAGTGTATAGATGCTCTGATTGCTTCTGTAAAACCTGAGGCAAATGTCAGGCATGGAGGGGAATGAATTTGGGGCGAGACTGTGAAGTTTCCACAATAGAGCAGATGGCTTAGAGTCTTAAGAGAATGCTCCAGGCCTTAGTAGGTCATCAAGTCATATATGGGCATGTGCCCAGGATACCAACAAGTGTTTTTGTTGTTGTTGTTGTTTTAATGAGTTGCCCAGTGTCCCCCCTGTGATTTATTAATTGATATAAACCTTAAAATTCTTTTTTTGCAAAATTGGTAGATATTTCACATATGAAATGACATAATTATTATCTTGCTTTCTAGCTTTGGTCTACTTCACTTTTTGTTTTATAGGTGTGTGGAGAAAAATATGATATGTATAACTGAAATAGCAAAGAAAAAATTAAAACCGCATATCTATAAAAACAAACAACCCTACAACCTAAAAATCCTGTTTCTAAAGGGTCCTCCCTCCCTCTTCTCCTTTTTGCTTCCTCTATCTTTTTAGAAAAATGTAGCAGTTTAAGACTGTACCAGTTATTTTGTGCTGCATAACAAACCTTCCCCAAACTGAGTACCTTAAAACAATAGCCAGTCATTTAGCTATTATTTTCTGGGTCTATTGGGCAGTTCTTCTGGCTTAGGCTAGCTCATGCCTCTGATGTCAGCTGGGGGCAGATGGCCTCATTTACATGTCTTGTGGTTGCCAAACTATTGACCAGGGTGCCTTAGTTCTCCTCCATGTGGCCCCTCGTCTCCAAGTAGCAGGCTATCTTGGGCCCCTTCACATAGTGGCTTTAGGGTACCAAACTCAGAAAGTGCATTTTAAAGCTTATGCTTGCCTTATATTTGCTAATATCACATTGGTCAGAGCAAGTCACATGGCATCTCATATTCAAGGGATGGAGAAATAGACATCTTTTGATGGGAAGGAGAAAAACTCTCTCCATTTTTACAAAGAATCATAATGAAGAACCAGTAAAAACAGGGTGAGATTTTGAAGTTTCTTACTTTTAGTACAATCTTTGTTTTGGTTGGAGTGCAGGGAAGAAAGTGTACCAAAACAAAAGGAATAAAGGAAAATGTTTACTAGGAATAACGTACTCATCTTGTGATAACTTCAGCTTTCCAGTTATTCAAGGCAAATCCTGAGTTATTGGCTCTACCTTCAAAATACATACGGAACCACTGGCCTCTTCTCCTGGCAACGCTGGTAACGCTGAAGCTCGCATCATCCTCACCTGGATTATTGTGCACTTTCCTCCCTCCTTAACCCCCACCAAAGTCTCTTCAAAAGAGCAGCTAGAGTGATACTTTAAAAATGTGAGTCAAATCATGACTCTCAGCACTCCAAACCTTTCTCAAATGGCTTCCCATTCCTGAAGTCATTACAGTGGCTTCAGACCCTACCTTCCTGCCTTCCTTCATCCCACCAGCTGTCTAACTTCACCTGCTGCAACTCTCCTCCTTTGCTCCAGACACAAGGCCTTTCTTGCAGTTGCCTTTCTTCCTGATTGTGCTAAACTTGCTCAGCAATAGGACTTTGCACTGTCCAGTCCCTCTGCCTGGAAAACATTTACCCCAGATTTCCATGTGGCTTTTATATCTTTGCTCAGAGGCACCTTATCAGCGAGGTATTCCCTGACTTCTCTAGTCCAAATTGCATCCCACCATTTTTGGCATTCCCTGTCTGCCTGCCTTCTTGGTTTCCCCATGTATTCATTTATCAAACACTTCCTCCTGCCAGAATGTAAGCTTCCTCAGGGCAGAGTTGGTTTTGTTTTGTTCAGTCATGTATCCTCAGGCCTTGGAATAATCCCTGATGTAGAGACATTCTTTAGTATTTGTTCAATAAATGATATCTACTTCATCGAACTGTGGGGTTTCAGTTAGATTGGGGGCCCACAACTTATAGCTTGCTGCTTGTTATTATAAATCAAGATTTATTGGACACAGTTATACCCATTCATTTGTGTATTGTCTGTAGCTGTTTTTGCACTGAAACAGTAGAGTGGAGTGGTTGTTAGAGAAGCCTGAAATGCCTAAAATATTTACTATATGGCCCTTGACAGAAAAAGTTTGCTGATTCCTAAGTTAAATGATGTGCCAAGCACTTTCTACAATGCTTGGTACATAGACTGGACAATAAATGGTAACTGCTGCTGTAGGTATTGTAGTTTTATTATTGTTATTATCAAAAGGACAGTGTGCAATTGCATAGTTTTTATAGTTATTACTGCTCTATGCCTCTTCATATCACAAAGCTAGAACTCTTTGTTTTTATTGTGCATTCTATCATAATTTGACCTCATAAGCAACTAATGGAGAAATGAATAAATTACCTGTCATGGATAACAACTTAGAAAACATGGAAGCTGTGTTTATATAGCTAACAAGGAGCAGCTCTGCTAGATGTTGACCCAGGTGGTATGGCTTGGGGAACACCTGCATTCCTAACATGGGCTCCACACTACCTCCCAGTCTTATTTAAATAAATGAATGTATGTTGAGGCTTAAATGTTTTGAGATATCTTTTAACATAATTTCTTAATATCCTAAAATTTATACATTGTCATGATAACTAATTTTGTTTTTTAAACATATTCCAGGGAATAATAAGTCACAAAGAGAGGAGCTGGACTCCATCCTCTTCCTTTTTGAAGTAAGTTTTTGTTAACTCATTTAGTTTTTAAGATTCTTGTAAAAAACATGGTATTGTAGATCTTTAATTTCACTTGAAGACAAATAAAAATGATGGACATGTATTTCCTTCCTTCCACTTTTACAAACAATGCTGCAAAGAATGTTCTTGTGATTTTTAAAATTTTTTTGCAAATATATGGGAGACTTTTTCCTGTGTGGGTACCTGGACATGAAATTATTAGATGGAAACATTTGTACATTTTAAATACTTATATTGCCAAATTACTCTTCAAAAGGTCATATAAATGTATATGTAAACTTATATTAAGTCTCATGTAAATTTCCCTAAACAACACTGGAGATGATTTGTCCTTTTCATATATGCAAACTGACATGTAAAAACAGTTTTTAATATATATTTTTCTGACTACTAGTGAGGTTGTGATCTTTGTATAAGTCTCTGTGTCCATGTGTGTTGATTGTATATTCTCTTTAAAGTTGGAACAATGTTTGGGTGCGATTTTTGATCTATTAAGTTGAGTCTTTCTTGTCCAAATGTATTAGACGAGTGGCTGGATTACTGATACCTTGAGAGCTATACCAGAACCCAGTTAGTTGTTGGTTATCTAGAAATGATTTAAGGATAGAGAGACATGTGCTTAGGTTGGTGTGAGATCAGCTTTAGGACTGTAAAGGAAAGGCCTAATGGGTATTTGCTGTAAAACTGGCTACAGGGGGAAGCCAGGGGAGGAAGGTTCTCCATGGGCTTTCTGGGTTTGTGGAATAAAACAGATGTGGAAACCTCCAGCCCAGGACTCAGCTCACAGCTGGTGCTCAATAACTGTGGTTCCCCTTTCTCACCTTTGAAGGCTGTACTTCTTTCCTGGAGTAAGAGACATTCATTCACTGCATATTTTGTGGTGGTTATTGTGTGTCCTGTGGTAATCCTGTGAATGAAACCTGTGCAGAGTTGTAAGGCGTGCAAGGCAGTTCCTCTGGGATGGCAGCTGCCACTCTGTTTTAAAATGGCTCCATTTATATTATTTTTTTACGACTTAAATGTGTATCTACTGACTATCATTTGCTTAAACTATTCCATTAATTTAAATTATTTTATTTATCTAATAGTTGATGCATTTGTTGTCGGAGAGTGGGCCCTTGGCGCGAAGTGCAGGTCCTTGGCAACCTGAGCAAAGAATTGAACGAGATACTGGAGTAAAGTAGTGAAAAAGTAGTTTATTAGAAGAGAGAGTACATTTAAAAGAAATAGAAATGGGCCCGAGCAGTAGAGGATGGCTCAAGGGCCCATCATTAGAAGAGAAATTATGTTGCAAAGAGTTTGGAGCAAGCCATGCACAAAGGTGTGGCTCAAAAGGAAGAAGTCAAAAAAGGAAGAAGCGGTTAAAAAGAGGGAAGGCATTCAAAAGGGCAGTCTTCCCAGGACTTGGAGTTTTTATCCCCTTTTCTCTAGAATGGGCTGTTCCTCTCTGGGCGTGGGACCACATGATTGGCACCTGTAATTGACAACAGGCTATTATCTCATTTCTTTAGACTGTGCATGCTTCTTCCCAGAATTCAGTCTGTTATAATAATATTAATAAACTTCTGGGCATATGGATGACATTCTAATAATGATATAAATGAGGCCCGGGTGAAATGAAGGTCATTATGGCCTTTACGGCGCAGGTGTGAGTGACTGGTCTAATCCAGTCAGGTATTTTGTACCCATTTGTTTCCCTGTAGGGGTAGTTAAAATGAAAAGAAGCTTTGGGTATAGAGGGGAGATCACCTGGCCAGTCACATTCTGTGGGACGTGCAGGAATGCAGAGAACCCAATGCCTGTCTCTAACTGCCTGCCTTGTTTTCTTGAGAGACGTGATCCCCATAAAATCTCTATGGAAAGTTGAGGTACAGGAGGTCTTTTCTTCTGTATCTGCTTCCTGCTGGGCAGGGGTGTAGAGTTGTCCCTGCCTATTGGGGGATTCATGGAACTCTCACCCTAGCTGATCTCAGATGAGAGGAAGGGGTCTCCAGCTCCGCCCGGAAGACCGAGCTGGCTTCTTTGGTTGTGACTGGCAATCTTGCTGGGGTACGCTCGTATCCCCAAGGCCCCTGAATGAGGAAAAATAGATTTTAATTAATAAACCTGTTAGCTCTGTGAAGCCTGTGGCCATTCAGCCTGTTACTCAGATAGCATTAATTGTCTGAGTCCAGAATGGGTTTGGCAATTAGCTTACTGGCCTGGGGGATATTAGGATGTCACAGGCTTTCAAGTAATGATCTGAAGCAGGGGTAGGAGACTTCTATTGTTTAGGATTAAGAAACTGATTTACAAAGCAATCAAGAAGCAGGGAAATAGAATTCTATGATTCAGGCTAGGAGCAATCTTTAGGCTAGGCTTCAGAAACTGATTAGAAGAGTAATCAAAGCCAAGGGCTAAGGAACTAAGAAACTAGGGAGGAGACGTAACACTTCTATACTTAACATTTCTATGGGAAAGATCACATAAAAGTATTTGGTGGGGGTGGGGGTGGGGGGTCTACTCGGTTGGCCCACAACACATTTACTAAAGAACTTATATATATGCATATTTTGAAGCATGAGAGTTAAGCCCATACCCTTGACCTCCTCTCTCTCCCCCATTTTAAGTACTCCTCCTTCATCCCATCTTTTCTGTCCCCTAAAGGCAACCACTCCCCAGCATTTTGTCATTCCGTTTCTTTTAAAAATAGTTTTACCACAAAGTATTTGTATCCCTAAATGCATTGTGTAGTTTTGTTTGGTTTTGAGTGTGGTAAATGGTCTTTATATGGTACATAATCATCTATGGCTTGCCTTTTACACTCAACATTATTTCTAACATTTATCCTTGTTTTTGAATTTAGCTCTGGTTCATTCATTCCATTCCCACTGCTGGATTAAGTGAATATGTATGATTTATTTAATTCCAACATTTTTGTTTATTATTTATTTATTTATTTTGGATTTCTTGGTAGACAGATTGTAAATAGTGACAAGCTTGCCAATTAGTCTGTTTTCCTTGTCCTTACTTCACTGGCTTTATGGCTTTAGTACATTGGTAAATAGAAATGATAACGGTAGTCATTCTGTTTCTGTTTTAAAGAGTTTTTGTTTTGTTTTTTTTTAAAGATTTTATTGGGGAATTGAGAAAGGGAACAGACAGGTAGACAAATTGCTGTTTTGTTCTTCAGTCTAGTTGTGGAGGACATCGCTTGCTTCACTGGCCCATGTTGGTATGATCATTGTGCTCTTCCCGGGTGAGGCAATCGGTTGCTGGTCATTGGTCGGCCACTCACTGCGGCTCATAGCTCTCGCCGGCTGCCAGCCACTCATGTAGCTCATGGCAGCCCACTGCAGCCCTGCTGCAGCTTACGCCGTCGCGGACGACTCATAGCAGCCCAGCTCCAGGTCGAGCTGTTGTTCATCATCTTAGCTGTAGAGGGCGCAGCGTCACTGGCCCTTAATGTGGGATCCGAACCATGGCCCTGCTGCTCAGAGCTGGTGCTCCCAAGCGAGTTCTTAACCAACTGAGCCACTCGGCCGGCCCTAAAGAGTTTTGTTAATGTTTCATTATTAATGTTGTGGTTGCTCACTCTTGGGTTGTGAAAGAATTCACAAGGCACAAAGGAATAGAAGTTAGAAAGTTTAAGAAGGGAAACACCGGCAGAGTAGTTATCAGGGGTAGAGTCTAGGATAGACAGCTGGGCTGAGTTTCTGTTTAGCCTGTTGTTTATATTCTCCAATCAGGATGTAATTTCCTTCAGCCTGTAGTGGTATCTTCTATTGTGTTATCTTCTATTGTGTTCAGCTTTGTCTATTGGGGCTAGGGAAGGGGCAGTTAAACTTGTTATCACAACCTTTGCATATATTATGTAAATTTAAGTTGGATCCATCCCCTGGAGTCAAATGGCTGCTCCCTCTGAGTCTTGTTCCTGTTTACCCACCACCTGTCTTGTCAATTAAGAATAATGTTTTCTGTAAATTTTTGGTAGGTACCCTTTGATCAGAATAAGGAATTTTGTTTCTATTCCTAATTTGGTAAGACTTATAAATAATCAGATGGGTTTTGAAGCTTTTTTTTTTTTTTAAAGATTTTTATTGCTGGATGAGGCAGATCAGTCGCTGGCTTCTGGACAGCCGCTCAGTGCGGCTGCTGCCCACTCACGCTGGCTGCTGGCTACACACGGTAGCCCATGGCAACCCACTGCCACAGGGGCTGCAGCCTACGCCATCGCCTCACGGCAGCCCAGCTCCAGGTTGAGCTGTTGTTCAGCATCTTAGCTGTAGAGGGCAGTGTCACTGGCCCTCATATGTGGGATCCGAACCGGGGCCCTCTGGCACCCCAAGCCAGCTCTTAACCAATGCACCACTTGGCCGGCCCGGTTTTGAAGTTTTTAAATGTTGTCTGCATTGATTAAGATAATTGATATGATGATTCTTTATATGAATCAATGTGGTTGAATTACAGTTCTGAATTCTTGGGAGGTTAATGTTTTGTTTGCATTTTTTGATCTATGTTCACAACTGACATTGGCTTAAATGTCCCTTCCTCATACTGTTTTCAAATGATCCTGTTATGAAACTTATAGAATCTGTTGTCAAGCATTTCTTATTTTTTTGTTATATAAAATAGTTTGTAAGATTGGAATGGTCTGTTTCTGGAATGATTTTAGTCTTTCCTATATAAATTATCTGAAACTGGTGCTTTTTGTTCTTTGAATTTAACCACTTATTTAATTTTTTTAATAGTTTTAGTATTATTTTAGGATTATTCAGGATTTCTATTTTTTCTTGATTCAGGTTTGGTAAATTACGTATTTTTCAGAGAATTTGAAGAATTCTAAGAATTTGTTCTTATCACCAAACTTTTAAAACTTATCTGCAGGGTCATAATTTCTCCAGTTTTATCTGCTCTAGATTAATCTTCATTGTCTTCAAACAGTTGTTATTTATTGTTGTGAGGAGGAGGAGGAGGAGGAGAGGAAGGGGGGGGGGAAAGTATTTGTGTCACACTTTACAGATATTATTTTGCTGTATCTTCTAGTTGCCATTGTAGCAGTTTTAAAGTCTGTTCTCAGCCCAATTGTTGTTCCTTTAAATGCCTTTTCTTTCTGGTTTCTCTTAAAATCTTTTTCATAATTTTTGGTGTTCTGCAACTACACAAAATGTCTAGCTGAAGATTTCTTATCTTTCTTGATATATATATGCTTCCTATATTTCTGAATTCAAGTTTTTTATAATTTCTGTAAAATTCTCAGCTGTCTTCTCAAATATTGACTCTTTTCAGTTTTTCTGGCTATACTTTCTACGATTCCTATTTAAACTTCTTGATCTATCCTCTGTGTCTCTTAAGCTTGCTTTTATCCTCTTCCCTTTATCTCCTTGGGTTCCATTCTGGGAAATTTCCTCAGTTCTTTCTTCCAGTGCACCAGCTCTCACACATTTGGGTCTAATCTGCTGCTTAGCTATCCATTGAATTTTAAATTTCATTGATTCTTTTCCATGTTTTAACTTCTTTTGGTTTGGCATGTGGCTGGTTGCTTTTGATGGTCTCTTGATCCTTGTTCATTTTTAGACATCTTTTATTTTCTTAAACATTTAATATGTAACATTTCATATTCTATACCTGATTATTCTAGTAGTCTTTGGTTGTCTGAACTTGTTAGTTCTGCTGTCTCGTAATGGCTTCTTTTCGTGCATGTTTTGTGATGTGATTTTGAGATCAGATTTAATAGAGTATAAATATAATCTGTTTTAATTCTGTTTTTTGTTCTAGAGGGTTTTGTCTTTGCTTTTGACAGGAGTGCTTTTGCCAGGAGTCTGGGAGTACTCTTGACTGGGGTCACTGGCTCCATTTGAGGGTCCTGGTTTATTCATGGAATCTCAGGTTCTGTTTCTGAAACTTACAATGTTGTGGGAACTGGGGTCTGGAGAGCTTAGACATCTGTAGATACTACTGTGGAATTGCATTAGCTCTCTGGAACCCTGCACTGTGTTTTTTTTTTTTTTTTTTTTTTTTAGCTCGTTGCTTACAGATCAGGTTTTGGCTCACTTTTCTTCTCTCCTACTTCCTCGCCTACCATTTTTTATGGTAGTTTCCCTATGTCCTCCAAAGTCCAGAAATATTTTCATAATTGCACTTGCTTCACTGATCTCAGGTCTAGTTGTACTGCAACAGGAAAGCCCATGAGAGACTGTAGTCCTATACCTCCCACAGAGCATGTTTCAATACCTTCTCCTCATGTCCAGAAATTCTAGATTAGGGAGGATGTTATCACTGATACATTACCATCCACAGAGGATTAGTTGCCTATATAATAGAACAAATATATATTATTCAAAGCTTAATAAAACTCTCATTTTGCATGGTAAATATGAATGAATAATAAACTTGCATTACTTTTGTTTATGCTTATGTTCTCTCTCTCTCTGGCTTTAGAAGGAAGGTTGTAATTTGTATTGATCTTTCTGAGAAGTAACTTCATACTTTCTACAAGTTAGTGCCATATAAAGAGATAGTTTATGGTAAATACTTATCAAGGTCTAAATAATTGGAAAAGGCTTCCTTAAGACATATTAGATCACAGAAGGGAATCTGTATAAAGATGTCTATAATATGAAATGGATTGAAAGAAAGCATAGAGGTAAGAGTTAAGAAAGCATGAGAGAAGAGTACATAAGGAGACCTGCTGTGTGCCTTTGTAAGTCAGGGGCAATCTGGAAGGGAACATTTGAAAAAGGAAACAGTAGTTTTTAGATGTAGTGAGCTACTGGAGACATGACGTACTCTGACAGAGCAAGTGATGTGCAATCAAGGCTGCCAGCCTAGTGTAAATTGCCATTTCAGGTAGCGAGCAGACCTTTCCGTTGCCATTATCTCCATGGGGAGCACTTATATCCCTTGGAAGTTGACCTCCAGTCATCTTTGCTTGTGGCTTTAAATCTGTGTACCACTTAAAGTTTCTGTTGCTCATTCATGGAGATGTTTGTCACATTTTTTATTGAGGTTATGGCTTTAATTTTACACTTCTTTTGAAAACATATTTCTTCTATCATTGCTGTGTTTCAGATGGGAGTGTGGGACTCCATAAAATTAATTTACATTGCCATTTTGACCAGAATGTAAATGTTCTACATGAGCCACCCTGTTTAGTCCTTTCCTTTTGAAGTAGATTTCGTCTTCCTAGTTTTTATCAATGGAAGAATGAGAGCTTTGTCGTGTTGGGTGACTTGTCCAAGGTTGCACATCTATCAAATGGTAGGCAGAGATTAAACCTCTGGTCCAATTCTACAACGTATTTCCTTAATTCAGTGTCATACTGCCTACCATTTAGTGTGTCAGTGGGCCCTAGACAAAGGCCTTCCCAGACCATGTGGTCACTAAGGATTTCGCGCGGGCTTCAGACAAAGACATTCCTGGACGGTATGGTCAGCAAGACTTCCGCGTTTAATATTTCCAAATTCCTACCTCACCCAGGAGCCAGTCAGGAACTGGCACAATGGCCACATGTTCTAATAATAAATCTTAGCTGCCAACCTGGAAACTATAGTCCCGAGACCTACCTGGGTCGGGGCTCAGCTTCTGGATGTGAATCCGCTGAGCCAGGGCCAGCATTAATAAAAATTGATTCCCACCGCCTTGGTGTCCTGTCTCTCTGTCTGGGTTCCCCGCATTATAATTGGGGGCTTGCCCGGGAGACGGAGACGGTGATATTTTCGCCTCCCTTATCCCCGAGGCCTGGCTCCCCCGGATGAGAGGGGACACACACTCTACTCGGCGCCAGCGGACCCTTGTCCGCCAGTGGAGACGCCCCCCTGTCGGCCACGGGGGACCGACCTGGGAGCACAAAGGAACGCTGAGGGCTACGGGAACCAACTTCAGAGCGCCGCCTGACCAGGCAGGTGAGGACCTGGGTCACATCAGCGGACAGAAGGGGAGACTGATCACCTCCCGTAGTCACCCGAGTATCTCAGTTTCTGAGAGAAACCGTGACTCCTAGGAACAGAGCAGTGGGTGGAGAATGAATGTGTTTGAGTCTGTGTGAATGAGATGCAGCCTGCCTGAGAAGTGAGTGGGGAGTCCCGATCCATGGGTCCCTGGTGCACCTCATATGGTTTAGGGTGGTATTGCTAAATTATGTAATCTGAGTCAGGGATTTGTACCGACCCACCAATTGCTAAGAGGCGCCTGAAAAATCTCGTGAGAGAAGCGGCCGGAAAAGGATGAAGCAAATTTCTGAGTGTGTGTCACGCCAATTTCAGGTGGTTGCCATGGGTGGGCGACAGAGTACTCAGACTCCGTTAGGATGTATATTAAAAAATTTTAAATATGGGTTCTTGGGGGATTATGGCATTGAGATGACCCCCCAAAAGCTCCGTACCTTCTGTGAGATAGATTGTCTGTCATTCGGTGTCGAATGGCCAGCAGAGGGAAGCTTAGACAGAGACCTCATTAGGAAAGTTTACCTTGTTGTTACCGACAGCCCTGGTCACCCCGATCAGTTCCCTTACATTGACTCATGGAAGGCTGTTGCACGTACCCATTCCCCTTGATTGAAGTCCTGTTTGGAAAACAAGAGCAGAATTCTTTTGGCAGGAGTTATAATCCCCCCACTGCTATAATCCCCCCACTGGAGCCACCTAAGGAGAAAACAGAAGGACAAAAGCCCTTCCTGTCTTCAGACCTGGAGGAAACCCCACCTCCCTATTCACCTATTTACCCACCCCTTCTGCAGCCTCTGAGCCGCTAGCCCAGCCTCCAGCACCGCCCTCACTGTCTCCACTCCTCTGCCCAACACACCCTTCCAGGAGTTTTTTGCCATGCCTCCGCCTCCAGTCCTGACCCCCTAGGGGCCCACAGATAAGCAGCTGCAGACCAAGGGCCCTGAGACTGGCGCTGTCCAGCTCCCCCTACGGGTAACCAGGGGCCACGTCTACTATGATCAGGAAGGCCAGATTCAGAAAGGCCGATGCATGTTTGTGTACCAGCCCTTCTCAACCACTGATCTCTTAAATTAAAAAAATCATACCCCATCATATACTGAAAAGCCACAGGCTTTGACTGACCTCCTTCAGTCAATCATTCAAACGCATCGGCCCACCTGGGCTGCTTGTCGCCAGCTCCTCCTAACTCTCTTCAACACTGAAAAACGCCAGTGAGTCACCTAGGGAGCTATAAAATGGCTGGAGGAACATGCCCCATGCGGGATCTTAAACATTCAAGTGTATGCCCAGAATCATTTCCCTGAGGAGGACCCACAGTGGGACCCCAGTGATGACCAGGACTTCCAGATGCTGGAACGTTATCAAGCCCTTATAGGAAGCCTAAAGGATGGCAGCATAAAAAGCATCAATATGAATAAGATCTCTGAAGTCCTCCAGCGGCCAGAGGAGAGCCCAAGCCAATTTTATGAAAGACTCGGTGAGACACTTTGTACCTTTGTCCCCGAGTCTGTCGAGAATCAGTGGATGGTCAGTGCTGCTTTCGTCGGGCAGTCCCAGGGTGACATCCGGCGGAAACTTCAGAAACTGGATGGATTTGCTGGCATGAATATCAGCCAGCTCCTCAAAGTGGTGACCAAAGTCTGTGTCAACCGTGACCAGGAGGCTCGTCGAGAGGTGGATCGGAAGATGAAAAAAAAGGTGGACTTGCTGGCTGCTGTGCTTGTCGAAATGGCTGGGACCCCAGGACAAAACGCCATCCCAAACCTGGGACTATCCCAGCGAGGGCAGCGTCCAGGGGAGCCACACTCTGGAGGCCAAGACTGGGACACGACCAATGTCCTTACAGCCACCAACATGGCCACTGGAAAAATGAATGTCCTCAGCTGTTGGGGAGGATGCCAACAGGTCCGAGTCCCCGAGGGCGGGGTTGAGTCACTCACGGCCGTTACCAGCCACCCCAACAGATGCCAGGCCCTTCTAGAGACAATTTCTTGGGACTGATGGCATGGAGGAATGCAGGGAAGAGCAGGCCAGATCAGGCTCCATCCAGCTAGGCCCCCAGGAGCCTATGGTACGAATGTTAATTGGGGGCCAACCCATTGACTTTATGGTTGACACAGGCACTGAACATTCTGTTGTGATACAGCCCATAGGCCCTTTCTCCCAAAAGCAGGTCACCATCATGGGTGCCACGGGAGGACGAGTCTATCAGCCCTTTTTACAGCCTCGACAATGCACCCTGGGAGGCCGAGAAATTACTCATCAGTTCCTCTACCTTCCAGACTGCCCTGTAGCATTATTGGGGAGAGATCTACTGGGAAAGCTCCAGGCTCAAATCACCTTTAACCACAGTGGCAATGCTGAGCTAACATTGGGCAAATCAGGGGCTAAGATTATGCCCCTCACCATACCTCGGGAGGAAGAATGGCGACTATTTGGTCTTGTAGAAGAGGTCTGATAGGAGCTGAGCATATCCTCAGGAGCGCTATTGGAAGGGCCTTGTCCCAATGGAGGTGTGTCTCTTGGCACAGTTTCTTCAGGTGGAACTTGAGGGTCTGATTTATGCGTTCTACTTGTCCTGAGCTCTGTGGGCGGTAGGCAGTATGTAGCTTGCCATGTTATATGCCATCCCCCTTTAGTAGAAAAATGGAATAGTTTGGAGTTCTTTATATATGGTTAAAAAAGCTTCTAGAATATGATAGTAAGGCATTTCCTTACCCTCCCACACCCAATTAAAATACAACATACATTGACAGAACAGATTTAATTTCAAATTTACACATCTTTTGACCTCAGAATGCTACTCGTCTGTTTTTCATTATCACAGAAATTACAGATACACAGGATATTTGATTTATAGAGTTCTAATTTTTAAATTTATACAAGTTATTCCCTCAAATTAAATAAACCTTGTTTTTTCCTTCCTGAAGAACATGTTCTTTATAACCTGTAGAATGTGGCTGGAGCTGGTCTAATGCCCAGAGTGCACTCCGGGCCCCTGTGTAACTTACTTTCACATTTTGTTGTTGGTGTTCCTCTCTGGAAGTGCTCTGTCACACACACAGCTCTGCTCATTGCCTCTTTACCTCTTTTTGCATAGTTTCACTTCTCCCTCTTGGTTTATGCAGTTCTTTTTTCAGAACTGCCCTTTGCTCTCCTCATCTGCTCCATTCTTTCAGGCTCTGTTCAGAACCACTAATTTCTTCTGGCAACTCCAAGTAGAGCTGCCCATTCTCTTCTGTGAACTCATATAATACGCTCTCTCTTATTGCCACTTGAATATAGCTGGATGTCCTTAGTTTTCTCTAAGGTGGCTATGTCTTAGCTTCCTAATGAGACTGTAAAGTTCCTGAGGCCAGCAACCATTATTTTATTTATAATCCCTTGTATCCCCCATAGTGATTTGCACCTGTTAATATTTAGTGTTGGGTTAAAGCCTCTTAAATTCTCAGTTTATCACCCTTGGGGTGATTTAGTATTGTTATGTTAAAAACATTTTCTTTTCTCACCTAAAACTCTGGATAAAGAGAAAGGGGAAAGATTGCAGACTCTGGTGAAGTATAGATGAGGCTTTGACACGAACAAGCTGTGTGGCCTTGATGAAGGTGCCTAACCTTTCTTTACCTCGGCTTCCATGTCTGGAGAGTGAGGGAATGGGACTAGCTGAGCTCTGGGGTCTCTTCCAGCTCTACAATTTATCATGCTGCAAATGTAGCTTTGTTTGGTCTTCAAAACAAGAAGTTCATGAGGGAAGTCATTTTTAGCATGAAATTTAGTTTTATGCTTTCATTTAGTTTTAAATATTCAATTGACTTTACTCTGACTAGCCTTTGCATATCTGAACATCTCAGTTGCTTTTCCCTCTAGGGCAGCGGTTCTCAACCTGTGGGTCGCAACCCCTTTGGGGGTCTAACGACCCTTTCATAGGGGTCGCCTAAGACCATCAGAAAACAAAAAGATATTTACATTACGATTCATAACAGTAGCAAAATTACAGCTATAGAGTAGCAGCGAAAATAATTTTATGGTTGGGGGTCACCACAACATGAGGAACTGTATTAAGGGGTTGCGGCATTAGGAAGGTTGAAAACCGCTGCTCTAGAGCATCTCTGTTCAATAGAACTTTCTGTGATGATGGGAATATGTATCTGCACTATTCAGTAGGTATCCCCTAGCCACATGGTCTGTTTGTGCTTGAAATGTGGCTGGTGTGACTGAGTAACTTAAATTTTACTTTTCAGTAACTTTAATTCAAATCTGTGTTGCTAGTGGCTACCGATTAGACAGAGCAGCTCTATGGTCTTCCATCAGAGCCTTGCTATCTCATGTGAAAGACTTACTCCTCTTTGTTAAACACTTGGTTAATCCTCAGCATGTTGCACATCTCTGTCCTCTTGGGCGGGGGACTTAGGTTTAGGGTTTTACAGAAATGGTTAACTGGGCTTTTCAGGCGTTGTTACCAAAGTGCCGTTGGCCGAGGGGAATGAGCATTTACCTCCATAAGTTGGGGAAGCATGGCTTCAAAATGACCTTCTGTAAATACAAAATTGAAAAGTCACACACAATTTTATTTTACTTTTTTCATGTTTGTTTTAAGATGAAAATAATATTTTAAATAATAGCCAGTTAAATTATGTAGTACTTCATCTCCCCACCAAATTTCCACCTTTTCTCCCCCCACCCCCAAGATAAAGAGAACACTTCTGGTGTCGTTTGAGCACAATGCCTACTGTTCCTCCCTCACCCCTTCTTTGGTGGGGGAGATTCAGGTCAAAGTGTAGACAGACATAAGAGGCGAACTGTAGCAGGTGAGCTGCCCAGAGAGTGCAGAGGATATGTGGGCTCCTTTAGGGTAGAAACAGAAAGGGGCATAATACTGTTGTCACTAGTTTTTGTTTTCCTTTACTATTGAAGATGACAGTTTGGTTGTCTGAAATTTACTGTAAGCCTCCTACATACTGTCTCCCTTCCCCCCCTGCAGTGTGGAGGTAATGCTGAATTGGAGGCAGGACTCGTGTGTGGAGTCTTGCTGGGTGTAGTTATATGTGGGATTCTTAACTGACCTGCGATGAATCTAGGGTTGGCGTAGAACCTCTGTCTTACTTTAATGGAATTCAACACAGGGTCTCTTGTTCATTGTTCCAAGGGGGCTTATATAGAATTAGCCTTTAATTCTTTTCCTCAAAATAGGGGGAAAGGGCTTTTAATAGCTTTCCTGAGAATAAGATAACTGGATCCAGTGCAGCACCTGAGTTGTGCAAAAGGTGAACTGAATGGCTGATTTTCATTCTGTACAGTTGTCTTGTATCTGCCATTCAGTAATTTAAATATTGATTTTATTTCCCATACAAATGCATTTATGACTTTTCACATTTAATAGCACCATTTTACTTCAGATATTAATAATGAAAAATAGCCTGAAGAAAAACTAGAATTATGGCTCTAATAGGATTATAAGCAATTCTTCGATGTTTGTTTCCATTTCTCCCCTCCATGCCTCTCCCTGTCACTCCTTCATCTTGTGGTGGAACTGTATATCTTTTATAACTCTTTGAAAATGCAAACAAATTAGAATCTCCTGCAGAGGTTCACTGCAGATGCTTGGGCTGAATCATAGACAAGTGAACTCACTCAGGGCAGGTGTCCTACAGGATTAAGTCACAATCCTTTTTCTTTATGCAATGGCTGTTGCCTTTTCTTATGAGCAAATAACACATAGCAAGACAGCAGAACTGTACTTTTTACAGTTAACTGGTTTCTACAGCTGCTGCCTTCCTTTGTTTTAGTTGCCATTACTTATTCCAGGCTGGCCAGTGTGCAAAAATACTTCCATGTTGCTCTCTTCTCCTCATACCGAAGTGAAAAACTTCCTTCCACAAACCTCTCACGCTGGTACTGCTTTTTATTTCTTTTTCCCTTAAGGACCACGTTACTGTTATTGAGTGGAGGAGGGGCAAGAATAAACAAAATGAACAAGAAAAACAGATTCTTCTTAAATCCTTGGAATTTAAGTTTTTATTGAGGAGTTCAAATATTTGGAAACTTCAATGAATTTTTTTTTCTTTTTAAAAATGGTTTCAGTTTTGAATACAGCCCCTGGGTCACTGCCATCATTCTGAATGACAGATAGCAACTGAGAAAAGGCCAGTGTCAGTTCAAATTTTCTGGAGACTATTTTAAAAAGAACTGAGACAGCCATCTCCCCTCCCCAAAACCGTCCTGAGTTCCAGTTGGCAAGCAAAATCAATGCCACTGGTTATCATGACCAGAATATCAAGTCACCTTTATGACATCGGGGGCATACTTTAATGTGTTGTATATATTCTAAATAATAATAGAGGTGTATAATTGTTCTGGCACTCTTCATAACGTTAGTCATACTTGTTTTTATTAATGCTGAGCCCTTGTTTGGGAACAACTCTAGAGATAGCATTATTGTTATGGCAGAGTGTGTGACCTGCTCCACAATATTCCTTGAGACCGCCCTCTCTGCGGGGATCACAGTAGATGGCGGAGTGGCCAGTTGTGCCCTTTCTCACATCTCGTGTTGCCAGTAGTGGTGAGTTAGCTCAGTAATCACTCCTCAGTGCTGTACTCTGTACTGGATACTGGGGGAATAATAAAACACAGGGCCCAGGACTTGTACTTTTTCTGGTATCTGCTTTTGATTATGAAATGTTTATGATCTCTGCAAACTGAAAGATGGAAACAAAATATAAACATCTAGTCTTTTCTGGAGATTCTTTGAATGCATTGTTTGTGATTAAAGTTTGATTATCTTATTATAGCATGTTGAAAATTTAATGTTCAAGACTACTGTTTTCCTTATGCCTCAAGTCTTATAGGTGTGAAGTTTGGGATTGACCCAACAGGATGTACTGAATTACTCAATCCACCTTTGGGGAAGGGAAACTGGAGACAGGATGTTTGTGTAAGTCTGAAATTACATTCTTTTGATTATCTGTTGCAGCCCAGGTGCCCTGAGCTTCCTGGTATGCTGGCCCTTTTCACGTAATGTGCCTCTTGACTCTGGTAACTGACACCCTCAGAAACAGGTCCTCTGGAAGGCAGCTCTAGCAAATGCTTCTAAGAACCCTTGTAAGGGAAGATGGCTAAGTATATGGAAAATTCAGTAAAACTTGAGCATGTTGTATTTGTTAGAAAAGCAGGAGATAGGTAAAGAGTATTTTCCTGTAAATTGCCTGGAATTAATGTGTTAACACAATTTGGATGGGTTTTTTTTAAAAATATAAATTTAGAATAGTGTTATACAAATATTTGCTGTGTTGTGAATTTTCTATAGCTTGTTTTGTTTGGATATGTAGTGTTCTGGCTGTTACAGAGTGACACCTAGTGTTTGATGTGCTTGTGACACTGGACAGGTTAGAAGGGAAGAGTCTAGCTTGAAGCCTGCAGTGTGTCAGCTGCTCATTTATAGTGTAGACCTTGGGCATTCGCTCAGTGAACTTGGCAGAGTGGCCAGCCTGAGAGGATTGCAAATCTGTGATGCTTCCTAATTGTGGGTAGATGAGCATTTAAATTCTCTAAGTTTTTGGGATGGTGGGAACCATATGGTGGCATTTCATTGGGGCTTTGTGATTTCTCATCACTTAACCTGGAAATTCTCTGGAAGTGAATTTTTTTTTTCATTTTGTGAAAAATGGCACAGAAAAGACAGCTAACTTGTTGTACTAGTACCAAAATTGAAGAGATCTGAAAAATATAGTTTTTAGCCAGAAAATAGAAACTAGTGTGAAATAAAGAACAGCATGACAGATTTGGTTGTGACTGAGATACCCCATGTAAGCAAGTTCCTTGTGCAAAAAGAAGACTCTTTTAAATCTCGTTTAATGAGTGCTTTATTCAGGTCAAAACAACATATTGTGTGGGCTGGCCTTGTGGCGCGTTGGTTAAGAGCTGGCTTGGGATGCCAGAGGGCCCCGATTCGGATCCCACATATGAGGGCCAGTGACAGTGCCCTCTACAGCTAAGATGCTGAACAACAGCTCGACCTGGAGCTGGGCTGCCATAAGTCGCCGGTGACGGCATAGGCTGCAGCCCCTGCTGCAGTGGGTTGCCATGGGCTACCGTGTGTAGCCAGCAGCCAGCGTGAGCAGCCAGCATCCCCGGTGAGCGGCCATCCAGAAGCCGGCGACTGATCTGCCTCTCCTGGGAAGAGCGCAATGATGGTGCCAACTTGGGCCAGTGTAGCAACGTCCTCCACAACTAGACTGAAGAACAAAACGACAGCAACTTGTGTGTTCCCCTTCCCCCAATTCCCCAGCGCTGTTCCCATCTCCAAATTCCCCAATAAAAATATTAAAAAAGCCCAACATATTGTGGATGGAATTATATGCTGTCAGTGTGTTTCCTCATGAAAAGGAAAGAGTCTAGCGCAATTTGATTTTCTTAAAAAAAAGATTAGACTTTTGTATGATCTTAAGCAAAGTGAAAAAAACAACCTCTTACAATTTCTAAAGTGCCTGTGCTTCCAAGTTTTTGAATATTGCAGTTTTAATACCTAATAAAAATGGTTTCCTCTCTGTATCTGTTTATTTTGATCAGTATTGATAGTGTTTTTCTCCATTCCAAGGTTCTGTACATCTTATGCAGGCGCGCTTGGATACCTTCTTCTACCTACTATGTTAGTCTTTGTTCAGAGCCTCATTTTTCCCCTACTGGACTGTCTACTAACTAGTCTTTTGGCCTGTGATCTTCTGCCCCTGCTGTCTCCCTTACTCACCTGGAATGCTCTCTGTGTAACGTAATTCTGATTCCCATGGCCTTTAGTACAGGTTGAACTCCCCAGCAAGACATTCAGGGCCCTTCCTGACCTGACCTCTTCCTCCCTCTCCATCCCTTGTCATCCTTTTTACTTCTGCACCCTCTGGCAACCTTTTGAAGGTCCTCAGGCAAAGCAGCAGGACTTTCCACTCCCCACCTCTCCATGCTGTGTAGTCTGCCTAAAATGCCCTTCTCTGCCTGGCTTACTCCTGTGTATCCTTCAGGATTTGGTTCAAGGGTGGTTTCCCTTTGAGAGTGTGCCTTGTCTATACTCACTTCATTGTGCATGTGCTGACATCCCTGATGTTCTTGCCTTTTCCCTTTAGGGCTGTAGCTTTTAGAGCAGGAACAGTGTTTTGTATCTTTCTGTCTCTGACCCCTCGCATGGTACCTGGCACAAAAGGGACACTTAATGAGAATATTTATTAATGAAACAAATAAATGGTTGATTCAGAGGTATTTGTTTTAATTACCTGCACTACTACCAATTCAAATTCCTATCTATAGATTAGTGATTTGTAGTACTTGGAGATGATTTCTTTCATATGAAAATTGCTTTGGTTCTATTTTTATTTATTTCTCCCTTTAAATCACTTTTCCCCCCCTTTTCTTGTTTTTTTTTTTTTTTTTAAAAAACATCCTGCTACCTGTTGGCAGCTCAGCTTGGGCTGGGAATTGAACCGCTGTTGCTCAGAGCTAAAACTCTTGAGTGAGCTCTTAACCAACTGAGCCACTTGGCCGGCCCCCTAAATCACTTTTATAAAACCTTTTGAGTTTAAAATTTAGTTTTGTTTATTTTATTCTAATATTATAGAAAATTAAAGTCTGCAGATTTGCCTCTTGTTTCAGCTTGATCAGTTTTTGTTATGCAGCATTCACATTGTTGATAATTTTTAGTCTATAATTATAGTTGTTTCTTTTAAGTGCTGCTCAGACGAGCGTTTTAAAGCCCCCAAGTAAGATACAAATAAAAGGAAACACATACTATGCTCATGGATAGGAAGAATTGATATAGTTAAAATGTCCATATTGCCTAAGGCAATATATAGATTCAGTGCAATTCCTATCAAACTACTAAGAGCATTTTTTACAGAAATAGATCCTAAAATTTAGATGGAATCATGAAAGACCCCGAATAGCCACGGCAATATTGAGAAATAAGAATAAAGTGGCAGGTATCATGATACCTAACATCAAATCATACTACAAGCCTATAGTGATCAAAATAGCATGGTACTGGCATAAAAACAGGCACATAGAGGGATGGCCAGTTGGCTCAGGTGGTTAGAGCATAGGGCGTGGTGATCATAGCACCAGGGTTGCTGGTCGATTCCCACATGGGCCACTGGGGTGTGCCTTCCACAGCTGGATTGGGACGGCTGCTTGACTTGGAGCTAATGGGTCCTGGAAGAACACACTGTTCCCCAATAAAATTTAAAAACAAGACAAAACAAAAAAAACAGGCACATAGATCAATGGAAAATAGAGAGCCCAGAAATAAATCCATGCTTATATGGTCATTTAATCTACGACAAGGGAAGCAAGAATTTGCACTGGGGTAAAGACAGTCTATTTAATAAATGGTGCTGGGAAATCTGGACTGAAACGTGTAAAAAAAAAATGAAGTTGGACCACCTCCTTACGCCATCCAAGAATACATCAAAATGTATTAAAGACTGAAATGTAAAATCCGAAACCAAAAAACTCCTAGAAGAAAATTTAGGAAGCAAATTTGCAGACATTACCCTTAGTAATATTTTTACTGATATATATCCCCTTGGGCAAGGGAAGTAAAAGAAAAAAATAAACATGGGATTACATCAAACTAAAAAGTTTTTTCACAGCAAAGGAAACCATCAATAAAACGAAAAGGAAGCCTACTGAATGGGAGAAGATATTTGTCAATGATACATCTGATAAGGGGTTAATAACCAATTTATAAAAAACTCAACATCAAAAAAACCAAGTAACCCAATTTAAAAATGGGCAGAAGACATGGAGATATTTTTCTAAAGAGGACATACAGATGGCAAACAGACATGAAAAATGCTCAACCTCACTAATCATTAAGAAATGCAGATAAAAAACCACAATGAGATATCACCTCACTCCCGTCAGAATGGCTATCATCAATAAATCAACAAGTGCTGGCAAGGGTGATCCTCATGCACTGCTGGCGGGATTGTAGATTGGTGTAGCCACTATGGAAATCAGTATGGAGGTGTCTCAAAAATCTGGAAATGGAGCTACCTTATGACCCAGCAATTCCACTCTTAGGTATCTATCCAGAGAAATCCAAAACGCTAATTTGAAAAAAATTATGCACCCCTATGTTTATTGCAGTGTTATTCACAATAGCCAAGACATGGAAACACCAAAATTCCCATCAGTAGATGACTGGATTAAGAAACGGGGGTACATTTATACAATGGAGTATTACTTGGCTGTGAAGAAGAATCAAATCTTACCATTTGCAATGATATGGATGGACCTAGAGAACATTATACTAAGTGAAATAAGTCAGACGGAGAAAGACAAATACCATATGATCTCACTTATACGTGGAATCTAAAGAATAGAATAAATGAGCAAACTAATCAGAAATAGTCTCAGAGATATAGAGAGTAAACTGAAGGTTGCTAGATGGAAGAGGGGTGGGAATGAGGGAGAAGGTGAGGGGATTAGAAAGCACGATTGGTAACCACAGGATTGCCACAGGGATACAAAAGATTGTTTGGGGAATATAATCAATAATGTTGTAAAGATTTTGTAGGATATCAGATGGACACTTGTCTTATTAGGGAGATTGCTTCATGGACGGTGTAGATTCCTTACCACTGCAGTGTACATTTGAAGCTGAAGCTGAATAATAATGTCAACTATAATTTTACATACATATATATATATAATATATAATATATGGTCACAGGATGTGGAGGACATCATAAAGAATAGAGTCAGTGGAACTGTAACAGCTCGATACAGTGTCAGATGGGTAGTAGATTGGGGGAGAGGGTTATCACTTTGAGAGGGGTATAAATGTCTTAACTATTACATTGTTTTGCACACCTGAAACTAAAACAAAACAAAACACCCAAGTAGTAGAGAATTTTTTAGTTTAAACTCTCAGTGGTGGACTTCCAATGCACTGTTTGCTTGTGACCTGTGCAACTCCTACTTTCAGGGTTTTATTCACACGTCTTAGAAAAATAACTTTTAGTAAATGTTTTGTTGATATGTTAAAATCTGTGAAGCGAAAATTCCTCTTTCTATACATATAGCTATTAAACCAGTATTACTATATTTAAATCTGCTGTATTGTACTGTGTGGCCTGTTTTATATGTCAAAGATAGAGCGTTAAAATCTCCCATTATAAATGTATTTCCCCCTAGTTTCTGTATTTGATTTATTTTCATGAATTTCATTATTTGTTTTATTTTCACGCTATGTTATTGGTTTCATAAAGGTTTGTGAGTATTATAGCTAAGTTGTGAATTACATTTTTAATCTATTTGAAATGATTCCTTGTGTCCCCCTTAAAGCCTTTTCACTTGATATTGATACTACTTTGTTGTGCATGTATCCGTGTGTACCTGATATGTCATTTTCTGTATTTTATTGTTAATCTTTCTGTGTTTGAAAGTCAGTTCTGATTGACTTGGTCTTGAAGGAGAATTTAACCTATTTGTATTTATTACTCTTTTTGAGTGATAACTAACAGGTTTTTTTTCTTTTATTAATACTTTTGTTTTCTGGGAAAGAGGTCACTGACTTTCACATTATGGAATATACTTTGTGACTTGGAAGATACACTTTGTATTTTCTGTCATTCCAATAATTATCTTTAGGTTAACAAAATACTATTTGAACCTTTTTTCTTCTGCTTTTCCATATCAAGAATAAAGCAGTATTTAATGATAACCCCATACTTTAACCCCATGTAATATCCTTTGTACTTCTCAGCTCTTTTAAGCATTTTATATCCAGATTATTTTATTACAATGATTTTTAGAATGTTATTTCTCTTATGTTAATAATTTTGAGAATTTACTCTGTTTTATAATCATATTAACTCCAATTATATAAACGTAGCTCACTGTCACAGTTTTTATATCTCTGCACCCTTGTTTTGGATTGTTTAAGTAATCTCTATATTTGTTGGAATGTGAATCACTTAGTATGTTGAGTAAGGGAGGTATGTGGCTGATATGCTTCCAGCTCTAGAATACCTTTTTTTAAAACTACAAACATATATAACTGGTTAATAATTTTCAAAATCATTATCTTTTTTTCCTCAAAACTTTCAAGTTTGTTTGCTTTTCAAATAGGTATACTTCACTCTAGTTATCTTTATCATATACTATATTCTTACATAGGCATCTGGTCTGCTTTGAGACTCCTGTTCTCCATATGTGTCTATTGGTGCCTATTCTGTTTGGCTTGGCTTGCAATGAGCCATTGATCACACTGTCTTCTGGAGCTCAGTATTGTAGAAAGAAGTCACCCCGATTTTTGTTCTTTTGTGGATAATCTACTTTTTCTTTTTAGATTTTACAAGGCTTTTCATTATGTATTGAATTTACAACTTTAAATGTGCTACCTCTAGATAGTTTTTTCTGTTCAACTTATTTAATTATAGGGAGGCCCTGTGATGCACAGTGTCCCAGTGCCGGGTTACAGTGGGGGACTCTGTGTGAACTCTCTAAAGTCATGCTTTTCATGTGTTTCATTTCCATGTAATATTTTCATTTCCATGTAATATTTTTGATTTCCAGAATGTTACTTATATGTGAATGTGCTTCCTTTATTTTCCTAGGTCTTAAAAATGATTCAGTGGAACATGAATGAGAAATTCTGAAAACTTGCCCTATTATTATTACTAATTTTAGCAAATCTGTTTCAGAAGAATGAATTTCTGTTTCATCTTAGGATGGTTTTCTCCTTAGCTGCATATTCTAGGTGTGTTCTGCTTTCATGAGAGGAGGCCAAACCTACCCCCTTATGCTTCATTGCAGTTTCATCTGTGCTTTAAGCAGTAATTCTAAGTGTTCTGGTGGTAGATAGGATCTTTACCCTTTCCAGGTTTTCATTGCTTAATGAAGTTTTCTTTTTTAATATTTTAATATTGGTTGATTTCTAAAATATGGGGGACAGGGGGAATTAGATGTCCCTCCCTTTCTATTACATTCTATATTTCCTTTAGGTATCTGTGCCTTGATTTTTAAATCTTTCTTTTGAAATACTTTTATTCATTTTTTTATTAGCCAAGGAAAGTATTAGCTTTTGAGTGATGATCTAATCAAGCATTAAGATTTACTGTAATGTTTGAAAGCACAATCCCATTCTCAGTTATCTTTATCAGATGCCTACTCACTAGGCTCTGTGTTTCTACCATATTAGAGTATGAGTACCTTCCTTAAACTTGGGCATTTTCTTGTGTTTGTACACATGAGCTAAAATTAAAGTTCCCTTTGTCTTCCTGTTTTTCCTTTTCACTTATTACTCTATTTGTTTCGTGCAGTACTTATTAGAAAACATTATGTGCCAGGCATTATTCTTGATGTTGGGGATACAAGATGGCTAATAGAAGGTCCCTTCTCTCCAGGCATCAAGCATCTAATGGTGGAGTGGGCCCTGTGCCCATCTAGCTGTAAAGCATGCTGGTAAGGAATGTGGTGAGAGGTACAGTTGAAATGGGCCCTTCTCAACAGGTGATGTTTGAGTTTGGTCTTCCAGATTGAAAAGGATGTGACAAGATGGAGCTCAGCTTTCCTCACTCCGTAACAGCACGGCTAGTGGTTGGGTAGATAATGTACTGTACTCGAAGGGATTGCCTGTATAAAAAGAAAAGCATTATTTTTTTAGATAAAAATGTAGTCATCTTAGTTTTAAGATTATGTAGTTTCTTATTTTAGCTCTATTTCTCTTAAATTTTAGGGTCCAAAACAAATGTTGACACTGAGAGTTCAATGAAAATATCTTATCTGTATCAGAAAGTCATTTTTACTAAGATTTGAGTGGCCAGACCCAAGATATCTGAAGAATAAGTTGCCCTCCCTGTAGGACTACCTGGAAGTGTTCATGCCGCTGGGCTCCAACTCACATGGGTCTTTCTGAAACCAGAGTATCCTTGTGACACACAACATTCACAGAATCTTCCCTTTAAACCTAACTGCCCTTGGGCCGGCCGAGTGGCGTGTTGGTTAGGAGTTGGCTTGGGACGCCAGCTATGAGCATCAGGGCCCCTGTTCGGATCCCACATATGAGGGCCAGTGACGCTGCGCCCTCTACAGCTAAGATGATGAACAACAGCTCGACCTGGAGCTGGGCTGCCATCAGTCACCAGTGACAGCGTAGGCTGTAGTGGGGCTCGCCGGCAGCGGGCGTGAGCTTTCATGAGGTGCCGTGAGCCGCCGTGAGCCACTGTGAGCAGCCATTCAATGGCTGGCGAGTGACTGCCTCACCCAAGAAGAGCGCAGTGATAATACCAACATGGGCCAGTGAAGCGACGTCCTCCACAACTGGACTGAAGAACAAAAGGACAGCAACTTGTCTGTTCCCCTTCCCGGATTTCCCAATGCTGTTCTCCCCCAATTCCCCAATAAAAATCTTTTTAAAATAAATAAATAAATAAATAAACCGAATTGACTAGTTCTTATAAGCTTTCTGAGCATTTATAACTCAAGAGGTACCGTAACTAAGATTTCTGTTCTTTTAAACTAAACTTTCTGTTTTCTCCCTGGTCAACATTTTCTTTACCTAGCACCCTTGTGTCATGCAGGTAGTTTCAGAAGAGTTGCTCCCCATGTTCTCTACTTTAGGACATAGGTTAGTTGGTCATTGTTTTAGTAGATTACCTTATATGAGTTAGTATGTAATATTTTCCTCATTCTTCACTGTCCTCACTTTATAAGTGGAATTTAAATCAAGTATGAATCCACTGGGATGTGTTGCAATAATCATTTGGTAATAATTTGAAAAACAAGTTTCCCATACAAATTTAACGATCAGCAATTTTAAAGTACATGATGACATCTTGTATAAACTCCAGCTTACATTTCACATTATTCCTGGTCATGCAGTAGATTCTGGAGAAAAAAGAACTATGGATAATCAGTTAAAAAAATGACAGATTCCCTGATGTGCTGATCAGTAGTAATACCTAATTTTGATTTTGAGTGTGCTATAATGGCTTACCATATAGATGCAGCTGAGCAGTGAGCATTAAACAGAGCCATGCGTTTTTCAGAAAAGTAATATTTATTCACACTGTGTAGCTTTCCTGAATTTTTATTTTTTTTTATTTTGCTCTAGTGAAACTACAAACAAGGTGTCAGTAGCTTATATGGCAGTCACAGTAGTGTAGCTTAGACTATTGGCTGCAGTAGAAATGTCATATTGTATTTGCCTCAGTAAAGGTGGGCTTCATCAGGGTCTTTCTGAGGGACAGTTGGCTTAGCATTAGACACAGATGGTTGTGTATGGCTTCTTTCATTGACCTCATAGACTTGAATGCATAAAAATGGCCCTTGCAATATTTGGGTGCAAAGAGAAGCATCAGTGTGGGTGATGTTTCAGCCTTTGAGTTGTATAAGATTCTGTCCATTTGGGAATATTCTTAGTAGCTCAAACATTGGGCATGGTGTTTCATATCCAAACATTGCTGAGATTATTTTTGAGTGTCTTTAAAGTCCATCTACTTTGTAAATCTGAAAACTTTTATCCAGAAGTGGTGATGATGATAGGCCTGACCTCAGAACAAGTTAGGGACTACTTGTGTTCAACTGACAGTATCCAAGAATCTAGAAGCACATCATCTTGCTGTATTCTTTATCTTTCCTTATATTAAAAAGATGTTTTTCTTTATTGCATACTAAGAAAAGAAACCAAAATCAAGAAAACCAGTAAGTATTTTGGAAAGTTGAAAAGCATGATTCAGTGCCAACTTGGTTTTATGACTAAAGTAAAGATCTGAAGAATAGTGGGCATGCCAAGCAGTCATCTAGTTCAAGATAAGACCTACCCTGGATCTCTAGAGTAATTTTCTCAGTGTATTCTATAAGACATTTTAAAATTAAGTGGCAAGATGGGATCAGAAGATGATCCTAGAATGTAGCTGGTGTGCCGAGTCCCCTGGGAGAATGCATGCGCAGTTCAGACGCTGAGTCTTTGCTGTGCCATTCGCTTAAGGAGGAGGCAGAAAAAGTACAGAAAGGACTCAGTGACCCAGGTTTCCATCAACACGAAGCAGCAGGGAACTGCTGAGAAACGATGCTGGCAGAGACCATGTCCCTGAAGTAGGGTGCACTGCTCTTACTACTTCATCCTGTTAGTATGATGAGAATATTCTAATTAATCATTTGAAGATTATTGTGGCAGACATAGAGATGTGCTGCTCACACCCCCCTTCAAGAAAGAGTTTGCTGCTCAACTGCAAGGACTGGGTTAGCTGTCAGTCTCAGCTGTTAATGCCTTCATGTTTCCAGCCATGGTCACCCTTTTCTCCTTGTGGTCCCCAGCCAGTGCCTGAGTGAGGCAGTGGTACAAGGACCTCACCCTTTTCAGGCACTCAGGGCTCCTCTAACAGGCCACCTTTGCTCCAGAGTTCCTGGTAGATTGGCAGACACTTATCAGCTCTGTATGGTGGCCTAAGACTCCCTGTCCAATCCTGCTTCCTCATTTCTTTTTCACAGAGATCACTCCTCATTAAACCATTAGCACTCCTAACTCCATTGCAGCATCTGTTTCCCAAGGAACTCAACCTGTAACAATTATTTTTATCAAACATATTTAACTAGCCTCTATAGTAAAACTTTTTAATAAAGAGTAAGTATGAGTGCAGGAATCATAAAACTTAGGTTCAAATGGAGGCTGTCTTTCTCTCTTTAGTTTGGAGACCTCCCAGTCCGTCCCCACACTGTGCTTATTCTGGGCTCTACAGTTGCTTGTTTGGCCTGGCAGCAACTGCTGAGACCCTTGTCCTTATTCTCACTTCCAGAGTTGTTGGTTTACTTGTACTAACCTCTTTGCTTGTGGTGTTTTCCCGTAATAATCTGTAGATAGCTCTCTGGGTTCTCACCCCTGTTTCTGTCATCTTCTACAGCTCATGAAGATGTTCAGGTTATATTCTGTTGCTAGGACAATACTCATATGGGTTCTTATTAAAATATTTGATAGAGAACTGCTTTTTGTTTTTACTTCTCCTGATTCCTTTTTAATGTAATGGAACTTAAAACATAACAGTTGTTACACTTAGTTCCTTTGTGTATTATCCATCTAATTTCATGTTGGTGTGCATATATGGCAAGGTAAATACCGATGTTAATTTTTTCCCCTCGAAGAGCAACTTGCCTCTGCACAATTTTTTTTTTTTTTTTTAGTTGAGCCATCCTACCACCTCTTGGCAGCACAGCAGCAGCTCAGCTCGGGCCAGGAATCGAACCAGCAACCCTGTTGCTCAGAGCTTGCACCCTTGAACAAGCTCTTAACCAACTGAGCCACTCGGCCGGCCCTGTCTCTGCACAATTTATAGATGGACCTATCCTGCCTAGCATTTGGTGTCTGTCTGACAAAGGTGTGGGTTCTCCAAGCAACGGAGAATATTGAGCATCTTGGTTTAATTCTGAAGTCACTTTGTTTTGTGGCATCAGTTTTCCCACATTTGCAAACATCTTTAACTTTTTCTAACCTCTAAAACAAATAAACACACAAACACTTGGTGCATCAGAAGTTTCTCCTTTGACCTGTGCACATTGTCTCTAGCTTCTGTAATACCTTCTTCATCCTTACCTTCTTAAGAGAACTTCAGCTCACTGATATCTCTATTTTTTTCATCTCATCTTTTAAGCGCTCTCCTAGAGGGATCTCATATACATACATCTTTGGCTGCTCCCTATATCCTGTTACCATCTAAATCTGGCTCCTGCACTCCAGACCCATATATTCAGTTGTCTAGAAGAACATCTCCACTAAGATAATTCATTGACAACTCAAATTCCAAGATGTCCAGGACCAAACTTGACATGCCTTAATTCTGGATTTGGTAGGTAATAAAAGTGTTGCCATCTACTAAGCCATTGGGGAATCATTTTTGAGTCCTCCACAATGCCTCTACCTGGCTATCTTGACAATTTTACCTCCTGAATACCACTATCATATGCTTTTCCTCCTTACCAACCTTGGCCCAGGCTATTTCATTCCTCATCTCATCTGAAATACCCCCTTTGCCTCTTCATTGGCATCTCTGCCTCTCTTCTCATCAATTTAAATTCAACTCCAGCAGGCACCTGTTTAGGAACTGTGCACTGCTACCTGAGAACATAAACCCCAGCCTATCCTGCCTCTCCAGTCCCACCTCCTCCCCTCCTCACACCTATAAGCCAAGTGGATCCTCTTGCTGCTGCTGTTCCTTTAAGGCACCAAGCTGTCTTTGCCTGTTGGCATTCACATATGCTCTTCCTTCTGTTTCTGTTCTTCACTGGGCTAATTTAGTTAGTCCTGTAAGTCTCAGCTCAAGTGTCCTCTTTTTCAGGAAGCATTCCATGATGCCCCTACTAAGATGACATGCTTCCCCTCTCACCTCTCTAGCACCTCAGACAAATCTCTTTTAGGCTTTTTTCCCCCCAAATGTTATTTTCTTTACTGTCTCTCTTGCCCATTAATCATGAGACCCTTAGAAGTAAGAACTAAGTATTTTATTAATATTTATTTTATTTCCACATTTCAAATGCTAAGCTTGGTATCTAGTGTGTAAATATTTTTCACTAAATAGGATTTGATGCATGTGCATGCATTTTGTATGTGTGTGTGTGTCTGAGTGTATGTCAGCATTATCACATATCTTTCAAAATGTTATAATATTAGGCTAGATAAACCTAAAATGAGGATTTTCATAGTAAAATGGTAAAGTGTTATCACATAGTAAAACAAGATATAAGATAGTTTTTATAGTTATGGGCTTAAAAGATAACCAACATGTCCTACGGGAAGTGTGCAATAGAATTGTAGGAGAGCATTCACTTTAGTGATTTGCAGCATGTGATCTGCTATGTACTGCTTTTAATATATTTATAAAATCAGAAATCTTTGGTATAATTTGTATAGCATTTTTATCTGTCTAGATGTGTAGCATAAAGAATTTATAACAAAACTAAATATATTTATATTCTATTATTTTGTTTATCAGATCTTGAAAAATTAGTTCTTTTAAATTATACAGCTTTTATTTTTTGTTGGGTTTTCATTACTAAATTCAGGGTTAAAAAGTACCCACACATTTTAATGAAAATATTGTTAAGCCAATGACATTTAAAGAAAGGCAAGGTACATTTTATGTTAATGTGGACATAGGACTGTAGCAAAGATTGGGATTACCTATAAAATTCACAATTTCACAAGTAAAAAACATTCTGATTTTTTTTCCTGAATATTTATTTAAGCACATACTGTATGGCAGTCATGCCCTAGGTGCTTAGGTTATTTAAGGGAGCAAGACAGGTGTTCTTGCTCTCGTCAGTCTTATACTCTGGTGGAGGGAATAGTGCCTTGAAATGAGTGAAGCAACAAGATCCTTCCAACTAGGGATGAGGACTATAAAGATGATAAAACAGGTGATGCAGAAAGCATCAGAGAGGTGGTAAGGGAGCCAGGCTTCTCTAGATGGAACGCTCAAGAGGCTTCTGTGAGGAGGTGACCTTTGCAGTGAGAACTGGATGGTAAGGCGGCTCCATCTTTGCAAGGCATCCAGACTGAGGGAAAAGTTTATGCCATTGAAAGTCATGTTTGATGGACGTTTACCTATTTTGCCCTTTCCCAGTAGAAGTTCTTACGTATCCCTTTATTGTCAAGTGAGAACACATTAAGTGAATGCATGTGTATTGTTACTGACCCAGTTAGAAAGTTAAGACCAGAGGAAACCAAACCCTAAGTTGGCTTGAATGGAGGGGGTAGTTTATTAGCTGCCTGGAAATATACTTATCAGGAGATCTGAATGTAATTTTTTTACCTTAATCTTCAAAATGTTAGACTATTAGGCTAGATAAACCTAGAAGAGGATTTTCATAGTACAAATATTATCAATACCAAGAATGTATTTTGTCCAGTGTTTAGATTTCTATGTTTTTTAAAAAGATGGTTGCAGATAAAGTAGAAGGCATTGTAATTCCCAAGAATAACTTGCCAAAACTTATGCTAGAGTGAAAAACAAGTCATTCTCATCAGTTGTTGTTTTTTGGCGGGGGGAGTTGGGATGGAGGGGAAGCTGCTTTTATTAGTCAAATACTCTTGTATGTCATAAATTTGTTCTTTATTGTATCTACCAATGCCGGGGGTGGATTCATAACTACAATCCTAAAACTTATTTTTAGCTATTAATTTCAAGAAATTCTTGCCATCAGTTTCGTTTTGTTATTCTACAGTGTTGGTGGTCTCATCCTCTTTGTTGCTCATCTAATTCCCAACTTTCTTCATTGTCCAGAGGCTAATGATTATAATGCAAATGCGAAGTAGAAGGTGAAAAAGAAGAAACCTGAGGAACCTGACATTTGAGAAATTATTCTTTGAATATTTAAGCAAGGGCTATATTTAATTAAGATAATATCATTTTAGGGTTTTTTTTCTTTTGTCTTGTTTTTCTTCAGGGGGGATTAAATTTGGGACGGTAATCTCTTTAAAACATTCAGGGAAGCCTGCCTGGGTCAAGTAAAAGAAACTTTTACAGGATAAAGTATAGTATTTATATATTATTGCAAATAGTTTTTTTTTCTGAAACATATATACAGAGGGTGCCAAAAAAAAAGTATACACATTTTAATAAAGGAAAACTATTAAAATTGTAATACTCAATTTATACCTATAACAAAAGATGAATACAAGTCACGTTTGACTTCTGGAATTACAAGAGGTGCTCAGAGGTTACCATCAGCGTCCAGACACTTCTGATTATGGTGAACTACTACTTGAGTAACGTTGACCAAAGTGTCCACTTGTATACATTTTTTTTTGCAATGCGGTATATATAGAAAGTAGTATGTCTATCATGAAAATGTGTAATTTCATTTATAGTTTATTTTCTTTTTATATCTTATGAGTTCTTTTGTTTTGTAGAAAATACTGCAGTTTCTACCTGAACGAATTTTCTTTCGATGGCATTACCAGAGTATAGGTAAGAACAATTAAATAATTTCTAAAGTAATATGTATGTCTTCTAATTGAATTTTCAGTAATGTTTTATGTAACTAACACTGTCAAGATAGTGTTATTAACAAGGGTGTCCTAATTAAAATCAAGACAAGTTCAATTTGAACTTTGGAGGAAAATATAATATCTGTCTGTGCTCTAGCAGTACTACTTAAAGTGTGGTTTATACACCAGCAACATCAGGCTCAACACAGAGCTTGCTAAAGAAATGTAGAATCTCAAGCCCCAACCAGACCTACCGAGTCACAGTCTGCATTTTTAACCAGAGCTCCAGGGGATTCCTGTGCACAAAAAGTTTGAGAAACATTGATCTGGAGAATTTTTCCTTACAAATATATCTTGTTCTTCAAGTCTTTATCATTGATTCAAAATCATTCTGTTTGAATGCTGTAGGATCTGGCGACAAGAGGGAACTTGAAATAGAGCAAGTTACCATCACTGCCCTTTTGGTCCAACTCTTGACATTGGACAATATTTCATCTCAGTTTAACACTCATGAAACAACTGGAGTAATTTGTGGTATTGATTGTGAACTCTACCCTCTGTTTAAAGAGTGTCTGGTTTAGTCCTTCTGCCTTAGAAGACTGACGCTTCCTACAGTTCTTTTTCCTTACTAGATGTTCTTATTTGAGGAGAGTATAGCCTTATAATGGAATCTTAATTATTTGATCATTCATTCATTCAAATATTTATCGAGGGAGAGACATTTGTGTGCAAAGTTCTCGGAAAAAAACAAACACTATCTCACAATCCTTGTATAAGCCGATTGCCTTTTGGGGGTTAAGTGAGAAAAAATAATTGCAGAGTAATTGTACTATGAAAGAAGTATAATGGCAGCAAAGAAGAAAAGTTGAATAATTCTACTCATAAGAATTGAGGAACACTTCGAGAGGTAATTTTAATTTGAGCCTTGAAAGATGAGTGTGGAAAGGGCTTTCTAGGTAGGAAATCAATATGTAAAAGACATGGAACCAGGAAGAGAACATGGCATGTTCAGTGGATATTCCAAAATTCAGAATCCTGATTTTAATTTAGGATTATTTATGTGAAAAATGAAACTGACCTGCATATAAACTAAATTATTTCAACTTATATGTTATAAATGTAAAGAAAATGAAGTATATATAATAAAGAAATCTATTGAACTGAATGACTAAATTATTAAGGATAGCACCTTTGGCTTTACATTTTTCAAACACACAAAGAAAGTTTTCTTTTCAATTTTAGAGAGTTGTCAGTAGCATTCCTGCTTAATTGATGCTTTGACCTTCTGTATTTAAATTAAAGTAAAAATAAACAAAATCAAATGCTAAGTATAATCTGAAGAGGCATCATGGGTATTTGTGACACTCCGTGGTAGAGCAGGAATGGATGACTGAGAAATAACTACATACAGTATTTTTTATCTGTGCTAGATAGAATTCTTCAATTCTGTTTATGTCATTTGTATGAAAACCATACTCATATTTTTCAGATAGTACTTTAAAATGTCTGAAGACTAATAGGCCCCCCTCAGCATGAATAAAATGAAAAAAAAAAGATTTTATTGGGGAATTGGGGGAGGGGAACAGTGTTGGGGAATTGAGGAAAGGGACCAGCCAAGTTACTGTTCTTCAGTCTTGGTTGTGGAGGGTGCCAGTCGCCATCTGGCTGCCCATCAGCAGCTCGTGGCCTCTAAGCTCAAGGTGCTGTGTTACAATCTTAGTTGCAGGTGGGCGTAGCCACCATCCCATGCAGGAGTTGAACCTGCAGCCTTGTTGTTAAGAGCCCACACTCTATCCACTGAGCCATTTGGGAGGTAGCTCAGCTCAAGTGCCGAATTCAGTCTTAGTTGCGGGTGAGCGTAGCCCACCATTGAACAGGCAGTCTTGTTGTTACACCAGCTGAGCCATCCTGCCACCTGTTGACAGCTCAGTGACAGCTCAGCTTGTGCGCAGTGTCACTGGCCCATGTGGGAATAGAACTGGTAGCCCTGTTACTCAGAGCTCACCCTCTTAAGCCAAGTCTTAACCAACTGAGCCACTCGGCCGGCCCAGCATGAATAAATTTATTAGCAGATGTGTGGAAATTAATTTGCCATTTGTATTGTGGAACTTTGTTCATCTTGTAGGCATTGTGGTATTACTTTAATTCTGCCTGCTACCACATGGTTGCTGTTAACATTGCTACAAATAGCTTTTTACTCAGTTTGATAGCGTCTTACTGGGAACAGTGACTCCTGGTTTGGGATTGCAGAGTACTAGATCTCTTGAGCCATCATAAGAGTAGGTGTTGTTTATTTAGCTTATCTAGTGTATAGAATAAGCTGGCTCTCTAACACGATCAGAATGAGTCATGTTTCAGAATGCTGAGGTATGAGCATTTGCATAAAATCATCCTTATTATTGATGCTTATATATGTAGTGCTTGAACCAAATAGGCTTTTTTCAGATAAATATATTTTTGCATGATTTATCAAATTGGGTAGAAATTGGTGTTAGGTCCATATCCCTTTTATGATGATCTTCAGGCTAGATGTGATTTGGGATGAGAAATTTTTTTTCAGATTTTTAGAATGGTAGTATGGTACATTGATGTACAATGAACATCCACACAGAGTTAATGTCTGTATATAACATCCCCAGGGGTCTGAGCAGCACCCTGTAACTAAGAGAGTTATTATTTCTGTACCCTAAGATATGAGTCTTCACCATCTTGGGCTAACTAAACCCAAAAGAGCCTCAGTCAGGTTAGTCAGGTGTTGCCACCACATGAGTTCAGATCAGGTCAATTTCTGTTCACTAATAAATTACACAAAAACCTTAGTTTTCATAACTTTGGATTTTGAAATTGCTGATGAGGGATTATGGATTTGTAATTCTACACATTTTTTAACATACCGCACTGTACCTCTTACAGCCTTTCCTGTTTGTTTGGAATTGTTAAAACTGTTACTATTTGTCATTCAAGGTCTTGACCAAGTTAGTTGTAGAAACTAAGAAACTGTAAGAAAATTCCAGATTTCAAAGGAAAGAAATGTCCCCTAAATATCTCCTTAGCACTGGCATCTTGACTTCTACATAACCTCTGAGGCTAGGGCAGGAAGGTTTTCACTAGTCAGTGCTTGACGTTCTAGGTGTCTAATAGACCTTATTTTAGGTTTTTACAGTCTATGAGTTCCAACAATTAAGTTCACAAACTTGCCACTGTGCGCTTACATTGGCAGCACCGTATAAACAGCTTGGTAAGGTTTCATAACCTTTGTATATCAGTGTCTCACAGCTGTGTTCGGGTTGACGTGTGGCAGTGTCTTGCTGAGTGGCGCTTATTATTGTTGTTGCATGTTTTTGTGTGCCATCACGAAAATGTCTGAGCTTGAATTAGAACAACAAACAAACATTAAATTTCTTGTTAAACTTAGCAAGAGTGAAAGTGAAATCAGGGACATATTAGTCCAACTTTATGGGGATAATGCCATGAAGAAAACAGCAGTGTACAAATGGATTAAATATTTCTCTGAAGGGAGAGAACACATCATTGATGAAGAGAGGTCAGGGCGGCCAGACCTGATGAAAACATTGCAAAAATTCATCGACTTGTGTGTCAAAATCGTCGGCTGACTGTGAGAAGCATAGCAGCCCAAGTAAACATTGATAGAGAAACAGAAAAATCTCAACTGAAAATCTTGGCATGAGAAAGGTGTGTGCAAAAATGGTCCCAAAGGAGCTCACTGATGAACAAAAGCAAAGGAGAGTTGAAGTTTGTCAAGACCTTTGGGAGAGGCAAGATGATGTTTTGGGCTGTGTTCTCACTGGTGATGAAACATTGGTGTGCCAATATGACCCTGAAACAAAGTGTCAGAGAGCACAATGCAAGTCACCCAATTCTCCTTGATCAAAACAATTCCGTCAGTACAAATCAACAGTCAAAATGATGTTGCTAGCCTTTTTTGGTATCAGAGGGATTATTCATTATGAATTTGTATCAACTGTACAGTTAACCAAGTTTACTATTTGGAAGTGCTGAAAAGGCTGAGTGAAAAGGTTAGACGAAAACAACCTGAACTTTTCATCAGCAATTCATGGCTCTTGCATCATGACAATGCACCAACTCACACAGCACTGTCTGTGAGGGAGTTTTTAGCCAGTAAACAAATAACAGTATTGGAACACCCTCCCTACTCACCTGATCTGGCCCCCAATGACTTCTTTCTTTACCCAAAGATAAAGAAAATATTGAAAGGAAGACATTTTGATGACACTCAGGACATCAAGGGTAATACTATGACAGCTCTGATGACCATTTCATAAAAAGAGTTCCAAAATTGCTTTGAAGGGTGGACTAGGCACTGGTGTCAATGCATAGCTTCCCAAGGGGAGCACTTGGAAGGTGACATAGTGATATTCAGCAATGAGGCATGTAGCACTTTTTCTAGGATGAGTTCGTGGACTTAATTGTCTGACCTTATAGATTCTAGTATCTTTACCTAATAGGAAGAACAGTGCTGTATAAACTTTTAAATTAAATGTTATTCTTTTAAATTAAATGTTATTGCAGCTGGTCATGGCCAAGGTACTCTGAAATACTGGGTTAGAACCTTCAAGGTTGGTTTACACTACTAATTCAGTGTGCTTCCTGTTCCACACTACAAATGACAGTGTTACTAAGCATAGAAACCTAAACTAAGAGTAAGTCCCATATTTTGCAAGTTTTAAAAGTTCTCAGACCTACTGGATAGTCACATTTTATCCTGAGAAGGAAGAAAGTAATTTACATCAGCTACCACAGTGTTTGAAGTCTATTTCTTATCACTTTATCTTGTTTTGTCTGCAGCAAAGAAATACTCTATTTTTCGTAAAACAGTTTTTAGAGGGAAAAAATAGTCTGTAAATGTCTCTTTGTTTAAGATTTTTAAGGCTGGCTCCTTGCTATAAATCATTGAATGAGGAAGTATATTTGTACTCTAAGTTTTACAGTGTTTAGTGAACACTAGTGCATTTTGCCAAACATCTAGAATACTGCTTCAAGTGATGTTTAGAGTGTAAGAAGATTGGGGAAATAGTTGACACAGCACTCATCAGCTCTGTGATATGTGCTAACATGCTGCTCGACTATTTGTAAATTTTCATTACTGATTACAAATGGAAAAAATTTGTTTATCAAATTTTTCCTCAACTCGTTTTTAGGTAAGTAAATCATGGTGAATAAAGGTGGCTGCTTGAAGCCTTATCTCTGTGCAATAATGAGAATTGACATGGAGTAAGATGACAAAGAATGGCACATCACCAAACCAGGGATATTTGGTGCAAGGGCAGGCTGTGGCACCCCTTCATGTGCCCATGTGTCATCAGTTAAGGACTCAAGTTATATGTGTATTTACTTTAAGAGTGTTTACTGCTCACAAGCTAAAAAGTAGATTTCCTGTCCCATTCAGTGTATAATGCCTGTACTCAATAAATGTGTGCTGAGTGGGTGGAAGGATTACAGAGGGTGCCAAAAACATGTATACACATTTTAAGAAAGGAAAAACTATTAAAATTGTAATACAATGAATGATGCTAGCATTCATTTGATTAATGCCATCTTTTGAGTGAACGTCATACTACACATTGCTACCGTAATTCGCTTCAACTTCGAAAAGTAATACATAGATAACATCTCTTAAAATGTGTACATTTTTTGGTACCCCTGGTATTTTATGTTAGAGAAGTTTTATATCAAAAATGTGAAAAATAAATAACCCTTGGACTTAAAGGAGTGGGCTCAATTAGTGGAAAATTCACACATGTACAACACCTCATGTGTTACATATATATATATATATATATATATATATGTCATAGTTGAATCTAGTTTGCTCAGTTAAGGTTTTCTTATACATAATATAAAAACCAAGTGCATAACTAAACTGCAGATTTGTTTATGACTTTTTAAGAATGTCTCTGGCCTTATGCCTTGGGCTACTTAGTGACCCCTTGTTGCCTGGGATGTGAACAAGACCCCTGAGCAGCTTCATTTCCCAACGTTTCTAGGGCTCCCTGGGCTCTAACCTCTTTTCAGAAGCCTAATACTGACAGCCCTCTCTGGGGCCTTCATAGTCAGGCCACACCAGAGCTCACTCTTCCCCGAGCAGCAGGCTCCCTTCACCTTCTGTAGCTTTCTGATTTCATTCATCTTCTAGACCAGGGGTCGGCAAACTTTTGAGATGGAAGAGCCAATCCTGTCCCTCACAACAATTTAAAAATTATCCAAGAGCTGTAAAACAAATGAAATCACCATTATGTGAATAATAGCCTTTAAAAATTTTATAAATGAAACTATGATAGTTTTATTTTCGTTTTCAATTTTACTTCATAGCCACATGTGTGTACCCAAAGAGCCACATGTGGCTCGTGAACTGCAGTTTGCTGACCCCTGTTCTAGACCCTTGTCATCATGTAGACCTCTATCTGACCACAACCTCCACCCTCTTGACCTTTCACTCAATTACTTCCAGGCTATCTGCTCTATTTTTTCTTTTTAAAAAAACAGATTTTTCTTGGTACATATTTAAAATGTACATTTTGGTAAGTTTTGACATAAATATATACCTGTAAAACCATTACTACCATCAAAATAATGACATAGCCATCACTCCCAAAAGTTTACTCATGATTCTTTCCCACCCTTGTCCACCTTACCTCTAGTCCCAGGCAACCACAGATCTGCTTTTTGTCACTATAGATTAGTTTGATTTTTTTAGAGTCTTACAGAAATAGAATCATGCAGTGTGTACTATTTTTTTGTTTGGCTTCTTTTACTCAGTCTAATTATTTTGAGATCCATCTGTGTTGGTGCATATATTAATAGCTCATTCCTTTTCATTTCTGAGTAGTACAGTATTCCATTGTGTGGCACTACTGTAGTTTGTTTATCCTTTCATTTGTTGATGGGCACTTGGGTTGTTTCTAGTATTTGGCTACCAATAAAGCTACTGTAACTATTTATGTACAAGTCTTTGTGTGGGCATGTCCTTACCTATCTCTTGAGAATGGAACACCTGAATCATATAAAGGTATATGTTTAACTGCTAGACTGTTTTCCAAAGGTGGTGTACCATTTTACATTCCCACCAGCATAATGAGAGTTGAGTTACTCCATGTTCTCGTTAACACTTAGTATAATCAGTCTTGTTATTTTAGTGGTAGTGGTATCTCATTGTGGTTTTAATTTGCATATCTCTAATGACTAAAGATCTTGAGTATCTTTTCATATGCTATTTGCCACCTGTATGTGGTGAAGTATATGTTCAAAGGTATTGCCCATTTTTTAAATTGAGTTGTTCGTTTTCTTACTATTAATTTTTTTTTTTTAAGATTTTATTGGGGAATTGGGGGAGGGGAACAGACAAGTTGCGGTTGTTTTGTTCTTTAGTCTAGTTGTGGAGGACGTTGCTTCACTGGCTCATGTTGGTATTATCATTGCACTCATCCCGGGTGAGGCAGATCCGTCGCCGGCCTCTGGATGGCCGCTCACGGCGGCTCTTAGCAGTTCACACTGGCTGCCAGCCGCTCACGCTGGCTGCCAGCCACACACAGTAGCTTATGGAAGCCCACTGCAGCAGGGGCTGCAGCCTATGCCGTCGCCGGCGACTCATGGCAACCCAGCTCCAGGTCAAGCTGTTGTTCACCATCTTAGTTGTAGAGGGCAGTGTCACTGGCCCCCATGTGGGATCTGAACCGGGACCCTGCTGTTCAGAGCTGGTGTCCCAAGCCAGCTCTTAACCAACTGCGCCACTCGGCCAGCCCTTACTATTAAATTTTGAAAGTTCTTTATATAGTCTAGATTTAAGTGCTTTATCATATATATGACTTAGAAATATTTTCTCCCTATCTCTGGCTTGTCTTTTTATTCTCTTAATAGTGACCTTCAAAGAGTAGAAGTTTTTAATTTTGATAAAGTCCAATTTATCAGTTTTTTCTTTTATGGATTCTGCTTTGATGTCTAAGGAGTCTTTGCCTAACCCAAGATCACAAAGATCTTCTCCTGTGTTTGTTTCTAGAAGTTCTATACTTGCATGTTTGACATTTAGGCCCTTGATTCATTATGAGATAATTTTTATTAATTTCAAATTCCTCCGGTGGACTGCTGCTCCCTTGTGTTTATTTAGGCATTATAGTGTATTCTTATGTAGATATTATAGTGTTAGAAGTTTCTGTGTTCCTGCTCCACCAGCAGATTTCAGCGGACCTTGCACACCAGCACCCCAGAGGGTGTTTCTCTACATTTTTACCTGTTTCCTGGTGGTATATATACTGCCATTGCTTATTGTTTGGTCTGTGGCATGATATACAGAGGGAGACTTAGGAAGGATTTTATAATGTTAAATTTAGATTCAGACTATCTTTGTGAACTTGTGGCCTTGAAAAGATCTTTAAAACGTTGTCACTTCATCAGGAGAAATGATCAAGAATGCAGTTCTTGCAATTGATAATGAGATAAGCAAGGAAATAGATTTTGAAAATATTAATGAATTTGCTTCCATTAAAGCCAGAAAAGCAAAATTATAGTACATTCTGTGTTATAAATATTTAAACTAATGTGAGTTTTAATACTTTTCAATATTGAGCCTTTTCATTTTTCAATATTTTTTCAACACTTAATGTTCTAGAAAAAATTAACCATTGAAATAATAAAAGTATGTATATATAGTGGTATACATTTTTTCTTTTATCTCAGGCTCCAACATGGCTTAGCTCAATGCTGGTACTTAAAATTTTAGTTTCCTTCATCATGGATTTTTTGCTTTTATTTTTATTTTTAAAAACTATTGTGTTAAAATATTTATTTTGATTACTGATTTTTTTTGGGTGCCTCCTTAAATTTTGTGCAGAACCCTCACTCTTTTCATCCTAGTTCCAGCGTTGGTATTTTCACTGCCTCTTCAAAAGTAATAAGACACATTCAAAGGATATTTATAAAATAACAGTATAAGTTAGCCAATAGAAGTTAAAAGTTCATAAAATCAGTTCAATTAATTAGATTTTACTTATGCATTTATTCTTTTTTCCAGATGAATCAATATAGTAGCAACCAGTAGGGTTAAAGAGATGGGGGTGGGTATAATCATAGTTTGGATGAGGAGTTTAAAAATCAAACAGGTATGATATATAGAGAGAAATTTTTTGAAATTAAAATGAAAAGGATGATATCATAATTATAAGAGTTAAAGTAGAAATATCTTTTCAAATTTAGGGTCTTAAGAAATACCTAAAGTGGCCAGACAAGGTTCTCAGGTACTTAAAACCAGTTCTCATGTTGAAACCCTCTGCTATGTGCCCCCCTGCACAAATTTGTTCTTATTTAAAAAGATTTCCTTAGAATAGCTGATGCCCTATTCAGGGGAAAATGTATTTTCCACATACCAGACACTATTCTAAGTATATATATTAACTCATTTAAACCTCGTTAACAATTCTCCATGGTAGGCACTGTTATTATCTCATTTACAGATGAGAAAATTCAGGCATGGTGAGGTTAAGTGACTGACTCATGTTATACAATAATTGCAGAACCTAGATTTGAACTCCAGCAATCTTGCTCCTGAATCTGGCTTGTAACTGCTAAGCTATACTGCTTCAGATGTACAAGAGTTTCTGAATACAACAAAATGGAATACATCATATATGTGTGTGTGTGTGTGTGTGTGTGTGTGTGTGTGTGTGTATAAATATATAATTAGCTTTTTATTATTGCTGTACCAAATTACCAGATTAATTTCAGAATGACTATTGAAAGATATGGGTCAGACATTCTGTATGTCTCTTTGTAAAGTCTGTCCTTTTTATATGTATTTTTCTTCTCCCTGGGTACAGAAGAGTGAATATAGACAACTATGGGTAGACCAGAAGTTAAAAATGTTGGATCCGTTTCAAGAAGGGGAAGGACTGATGAGCCTGTGGTCACATACAATGACCAGGGGCAAGTGTTTCTAAGAATGTGGTGTAAGATGATGGATTTGCTAGAAGTCTGAGAGGAGAACTGCCTGTGCAAACTTTATCCTGAGTCTCCTGGGAGGTGGAGTGTCTGTTGGCCCTGCCAGCCATCATGAGGCCCTCATAGGCATTTTGGAGAAAATATTAAACTTGAGGCACACCAGACTTTGTCCAAGAATGGAGGCAAGAGACAAGGCCCCAGGCAGAGGATATGTGTGGGATAAAATAGTCCCTTGAGCATAGACACTTGAATCTTAGCTGTGAGAGAGTCTAGCCCAGTAAATGCTGGCTCTAGACCCAAAATTACTCGATATGGTTTGGTGACAGGAGAAGAGAAGGTCACTTTAACTTCTTTTACTTAATCACAAACCATTGGTGATTTAGTGCTGTAACCTAGTCATAACAATGGTGAGTTTTCACAGAGCCCCAGTGTTAGGTGTTATAAACAGTAGGGCAGTTATTAAAGGTTCCTTCACACAGCCAGTGATTTTGTTCTGGCTCATGAATTCCTAAAGTGTATGCATTTAACTAACATACATGTATCTGTCCACATAGATATGACCTGTAGCAATTCTCGAGACAGTAGCTTTATTTCTTTGAAATACATTGATGGAGAAAATGTGATTTGACATCCAATTTTTATTTTAAAAGATTACTTCCTTTTTTGAGGTTAAGTCTTGTTTAGAGGCTATGTCTGATACTTAGTTGGGGTTGCCAAGCCATCTCCATCTAAGGGCATGAACACTTTTATTGAATAATAGGTAATATGTTTCCATTTTCATAAGAGAGACATTTCTAATTACAGTGGGCTGCAGTACCAAACTGTTTGCAGTTGACTGGTGTAGTTCTGAGTAAACCTTGATTCTTCTCCTTTACAGTGACCAAAGAACTCTGCTAGAGGATTTGTTGGTGAACTGAACCCAAAAATGTGGTTGTCATTGCAAGGAGAGAAACATGCTGTCCTGAATATTTGTAAAATGTTCTTGTAAAAATGTCTTGTGAGCAGTAATTTTATATTATTTTACCTTTAGAGATTTAAAAAATCATTCTTTTTATACATGGCAAGAGATATTTTGCACATATTCCACTGGGGGCATCTTTTAATATCAATCAGTTTTACTCTTTTGAAAGAATTTTGAAGAGGTTTATACTCCAAGTGCTTTTATCTTAAAAACATCTCTCCTTCCATGACATTGCTTTGCTTCTGAAGGTCAGCCTTGTTCACTTTATTTTTTAAAAAACTATATCTTTTGTCATAACATTTTTTCTTTCTAAAACTGATGTTTTAAAATTAGAACTTAAATTCATATACTCTATTTCTGATTCATTTTAAACTTTCAGGTTCAACTTTAAAGAAGCTTCTACACACTGGAAATTCTATTAAGGTATTTATTTGAGATAAATGTGTAATGGTATTTTTTATTACTCTTAAGTTTATTAATGCCATAAAATGACAAAATTAGGCCATTTAAAAAACATCTTTAAAAACCACTTGACTTAATTTTATTTTTAATTGAGAAATAATATTACGAATATTTTTAGAGTTTTTCTTCTTACATAATAACTTATTGTGATAGACATTTTAAATTTTATTAGGAGAAACTGGCATGGGATTTGAGGTTCAGAATTCTAATTTTGATTCTACTGTGTACAGTCGGGGAACCATTGGCAAGTCACTGACTGTTGCAGTTTTAATGTCAGAAAAGGGAAGGGCTGAACCTGTTCCTCTCTAAGCTTCAGAACTAACGTGCCTGATTCTGTTCCCCCCCAGTAAGTAATCTTGTTAAAATTATAGTTGTTTATGAATTATTTTTGCTCTTTTTGAGCACCATTGTGGGGGAAAAGAGCAGCAGAAATTTACTCTTAAATATTTATTTATTTGCAGCAGATCTTGTAATTTAGGTTAAAACTGGGTTATTTTAAAGTGAATATGCCTTTTATAATTATGTACTATTTGATGCTGTGATAAAATGGCACTAAAACAAAAGTGGCAAAAGAAACGAGCCTCAGATATGTGTTTTATGGAAGACAATTCACTTGTAGCTCATTAAGTTATGTGTGTGCCTTCAATAAGCTAATACATTTTTGGTTTTATACCAGTTTATAAATCATAGCCACTTGAACTTGGTATGTTAAGTATCTCTTACATGTTGAAAAAAGGAGGCCAGCTATTCCTAACTTCACAATAGAGTCTATATTTTTTCCCTACTATTTTAATTAATAGTCAGTCTTACAGTTGAAACCTATCAGGTTGTTATCTCATGTTTATTATTGACCTTATTTATATTTAGTTATCTCCAGTACAGTTAACATAAAAAAGTGAAGACTTGTGATAGAATTTTGAAGAAACTTTCCTCTTGTTAAATTTAATATAATTTGGTTAGGTATACATCAAGTCATGTCATTTTCATCTGATGCTGAATAGCATTATTCATTCGGCAATGTCACTTATTTTACCTACTCGGGGAAAGAACATTTGTGAGTGGGCGTGGAGGTTTGTGCAGAGCAGCGGTGAATCCATGGGCATATCTGAAAGTGCCCTGTGGAATCCACTGTTAGTGGGATTATCACTCTCACCAGTCTTAGTATATTTCACTTCTGTGGGGATTCAGCCAAGCCCTCCCTCCCTGCCTCCTTCCCTCCCTCCCTCCCTCCTCCCTGCCTCCCTCCTCCCTGCCTCCCTCCTTCCTCCCTCACTCCTCCCTGCCTCCCTTCCTCCTCCCTGCCTGCCTCCCTCCCTCCCTCCCTCCTCCCTGCCTCCCTCCCTCCCTCCCTCCTCCCTGCCTGCCTCCCTTCCTCCCTTCATTCCTTTTTCTTCCTTCCCTGTCCTTCAAGAGTGCTGATTTTTAAGAACATTATAAATGTGCATATTGTAGTAACATGACATAAATTCTGTCAAAAGCACAGTGTAAATTTGGAGGAAGACGATCTTTGCATTGTTTTCATGGATAATTGAGCATTGATGATATGGGCACCATGCCTTATGACATGAAATATGGTTAATACGAAATACTTATATTGTGCTTACTGTGAGCCAGGCACTGTTCTAACTCACTTAATCCTATACCAGTACTTTGTGATACGTTTTGTTACCATGCCTATTTTATGGATGGGGAGACCAAGACATAGAGAAGCTAAGCTGTTCTCCACAGGTCACAGTTAAGCTAGAGAGCGGCAGAGTCTGGATTTGAACCCAGGCACTCTGGCCCCAGAATGCAGACTCTTAACCCTTGTGCTGTATTACAGCATCCTTACTTGTCACTAAGTGAAGAACTTGGTGTAGCACTTTAACTATACTTTTCACTTCTAGTTTTTCTTTCTCTGAACTGATGCTACATTGTAATGAATTTCTACAAATACATGTATTTAGTTTTGTTGCCTTTAATTTTGTCTTCAGATAAGATGTGAAGGAATCAGGCTGTTTCTTCTGTGGCTTCAAGCACTTCAGACAAACTGTGCAGAAGAGCAGGTGCTGATTTTCGCTTGCCTCGTGCCTGGTTTCCCAGCGATTGTGTCCTCCAGAGGGCCCTGTACGCTGGAGATGCTCATCAGTCCGAGCCCTAGTGCAGTTGATGGTGAGTGATGTGAACAGATCTGAAATGGCTCTTGAAGTTACACTGAGGAATTCCTTGGCTTGCCATTTTCTTGGATAGAAATCTTGGTTTCATAAGTGGGTTCTGAAGAGGAGTTATTCCCTGTTCATATTCACAGTAGATTCTTATAAACAGTAGAATTGAGAGACTTGAAACCTATTTTATATGAAATGATGAGAGGAGAAATTTTCTGAAATGGTAGAAACAGGAGTAGAAGACAAATGTGTTGGCAATAGCAAGAAGTAAAGAAACATGTCTGGCGTGTTTTTGTGGCTGTTAATGAGATTTAAATACACTATCCAAAACTATTGTATTGTCCGCATTGCTATTGTTTCTTAAGTGGACACTCATCTGCTAAGCCAGGCTACTTTTTTTGCCAGCTGTATATTTTCATGTAGTATTCATGGAGGGAAAATAGTGCCTCATGGGGCTATTAATGGCACCACTTGTGTCCTGTGAATTTTCAAGGAACTTGCCTGGTAAGGCTATTGATTTATAACTGCATATCATTTAATTGCTAAATGACAGGTATTTGACCTTAGACTGACCAAAGCAGAATTTGAAAGAGAAAAGACTGGCCCAGTGGGAGAGGTGGCTTGGTGGGCATCTATATCATGTTTTTAAGTCCTTTATGCACCCTGGCTTGGTCTCTGTGAGCAGTTCTAGTGGATGGATAGATGTATTTTTTTATTTTATTTTATTTTTAAATTAGTTTCAGGTGTACAACACAGTGCAATAGTTACACTTTTTACCCCTCAAAGTGACACCGCCCTCCCCCAATCTGCCACCCCACTCCTCCCCCACCCCCGATAGCATACATATCTATTACAATTCCACTCCCACACTATACTCCACATCCCGTGACTATATATATATATATATATATATATA
>NW_017731545.1:2290795-2292570 GCF_001890085.2 Hipposideros armiger | reverse complement strand
AACTTCCAGAACTATGTTGAATAGAAGTGGTGAAAGTGGGCAGCCTTGTCTTGTTCCTGATTTTAAGGGGAAAGCTTTTAGCCTTTCCCCATTGAGTATGATGTTTGCTGTGGGCTTATCATATCTGGCCTTTATGATGTTGAGATATGATCCCACTATTCCCACTTTGCTAAGAGTTTTGATCATAAATGGCTGCTGGATTTTGTCAAATGTTTTTTCTGCATCTATTGATAGGATCATATGATTTTTATTTTTCATTTTGTTAATGTGATGTATTACGTTAATTGATTTGTGGATATTGAACCAACCTTGCATACTAGGAATGAATCCCACTTGATCGTGGTGTATGATCTTTTTAATGTGATGCTGAATTCGGTTTGCTAGTATTTTGTTGAGGATCTTTGCATGTATGTTCATTAGGGATATTGGCCCGTAGTTTTCTTTTCTTGTAATATCTTTGTTTGATTTTGGTATCAGAGTAATAGTGGCCTCATAAAATGTGCTTGAGCCTTTCCTCCTTCTGTACTTTTTGGGATAATTTGAGGAGAATAGGTATTAATTCTTTTCTGAATGTTTTGTAGAATTCGCCTGTGAAGCCATCTGGTCCAGGATATTTGTTTGTTGGAAACTTGTTCATTACTGATTCAATTTCTTTGGTAGTAATCAGTCTGTTCAAAGTTTCTGTTTCTTCTTGGTCCAGACTTGGTAGATTGTATGCTTCTAGAAATTTATCCATTTTTTTCCAGGTTGTTGAATTTGTTGGCATATAGTTGCTCATAGTATTTTCTTAACAGTTTTCTGTATTTCTGAGGTGTCTGTAGTCACTTTTCCTCTTTCATTTCTAATTTTATTAATTTGGGTCCTGTCTTTTTCTTGGTGAGTCTGGCTAAGGGTTTATCGATTTTGTTTATCTTTTCAAAAAACCAGCTTTTGGTTTCACTGATCTTTTGCATTCTGTTTCTGGTCTCTATTTCATTTATTTCTGCTCTGGTCTTTATTATTTCCTTCCTTGTACTCCCTTTGGACTTGCTTGCTGTTCTTTTTCCCATTTCCTTAGGTGTAAAGATAGTGTGTTGATTTGAAATTGTTCTTGTTTCTTTAGATAGGCCTGCATTGCTATGAATTTCCCTGTTAGGACTGCTTTTGCTGCATCCCATAGATTTTGGATTGTTGTATTTTCACTTCTGTTTGTCTCGTGATAGTTCTTGATTTCCTCCTTGATCTCATTTTTGACCCAGTTGCTATTTTAGTAGCATGTTATTCAGCCTCCATGTATTTGTGTGCTTTTGGATTTCTTCTTATAATTGATTTCTAGTTTCATAGCATTATGGTCAGAGAAGATGCTTGATATGATTTCAGTCTTCTTAAATTTATTGAGACTGGTTTGTGTACTAACATGTGGTCTGTCTTGGAAAACGTTCCATGTGCACTTGAGAAGAATATATTCTGTTGCTTTGGGGTGTAATGCTCTGAAACTATCAGTTAACTCCAGCTGGTCTAAAGTGTCATTTAAGGTCACTTAATGGCCTTCCATGTTGATTTTCTGTCTGGAGGATGTGTCCATTGGTGACAACGGGGTGTTGAAGTCCCCTACTACGATAGTGTTACTGTTGATCTCTGTCTTTATGTCAGTCAAAATCTGTTTTATATATTTAGGGGCTCCTATGTTGGGTGCATAGATGTTTACTAGGGTTATGTCCTCTTGTTGAATCAATCCCTTTATTATTATGTAGTGCCTTTCTTTGTCTTTTATTGTAGTCTTCATTTTAAAGTCT
>NW_017731545.1:2238444-2289748 GCF_001890085.2 Hipposideros armiger | reverse complement strand
CTTTATGTCCTCACTAAGTTCCTTAAACATTTTTATCATCAGTGTTCTAAACTCTGTCTCTGAAAGGTTGGATACCTCAGTTTCATTTAGTTCCATTTCTAGAGGTTTTTTCTGATCTTTTACTTGGGACTGTTTCTTTGTTTCTTCATTCTGGCTGTCGCTCTGTGATTGCTTCAATGTATTAGATAGATAAGGTATGTCTCTCAGTCGTTGCTGGGTGCTCTTGTAGTATGTGTCCTTTATGTTTGGATTGCACAGTGTCTGTATTCTTCTGTCTCTTGTGTTCCAGAGGTGTCGCTGTTGAAGTTGCTCTTTAATTGCTTTTGGCTTGTCAGAGGGTGGGATTGACCCTCAGACTGATTAACTGGGAGAATTAGATCTATTCACAGTGTATGAGATGCTGTGAGGAGGTTGATCCCTTCCGAGGAGGTTTGGCCACTGGGTTCTTGTGCCTGTGGAAAATGTCCATTGAGAGTACCACTTGTAGATTCAACCAGGTAGTACTCTAGTTTTGTATAACACTGGCCTCTGGTTGTATTGGTTCTGGTGTCTCTTGGGCGGGGCTCCCACTGAGCTGTTTCAGACCTGCCTGTTAGGTGCCTCAAGGCTGTACACAGTTGGCTGCTGCCTGTGCTGAACCTGGGGTCATGTGGGGATGGTCTCTGTGTGAACTGAAGCTGGGTGCCCCCTTTATTGGTCCTGAGACAGTTTAGGAAAAGACCCAGGGCCCCCTAAGCCTGTTGGCACCTGTCAGATGCCGGTAAGGCCCACCTATTGAAAGAGGCTCTTTAGGGGTGTTTGCCTGGCTATTTGACCCGGTGTTCAGGGTGCCTCTGTGATGTGGCACTAGCATGGCAGGATGGAGTTCAAGTGAGTTATGCGACGTGATTGGTAGTTTTTAAGACATTAATGCAGATTCAGGGCTTACACCAATACCTGGCCTGTGACCCCCCCCCTTGTATAGCATCCCAGGGTCACTACAGCCAGCCTCCACCTCGCTCTCACAGATTCACGAAACCTGCTCTCAAGTGGCTGTGGTGCAGGTTTGTAGTCACTGAACACCATGATGATGACCCCAGGGCACTGCAAACCACCTTCTGTTGTAAAAAACCTTTTCCACAGTTTGTGGAGTGGGGCCAGTCACCCCAGCATCCACGTTGCCCCTGGCAATGCAGCTACAGTTGGGCGAGGTTGTATTACAGGTGCGTAAAGGCTGTGGTCAGTAGTTTGTACAGATTCAGTGTCGTCTCAGCTCCTGGACCAGTGCTAGGGCCACATCCACTTCATAAAACAAAAACAAAGCAAGGCAACCCAACAACACCAAAAAACAAATACACTCCCACAGAAACTCGATAAGCAGTGATCAGACAGGAGAAACAAAAGTATATAAAAGAGACACAAACACGAAAACAGGAGAACAAGACAGAAAAACAGTGACCAACGCAATATCCAGATAAACAAGTCAGAAAAACGATAAAAACAAAACAGATGAGAGAAAGATGGAAAAGGAACAAAAAGATGAAAGAGAAAGAAAAGAAAAATAATAGTAAAGAAAAGAAGGAAAAAAAAAAGGCTCTCTGCCCGCTTTAATCTGCAGACCACTTGCACAGCAATAGGAACTCTCGGGGCCGGCCGAGTGGCTCAGTTGGTTAAAGAGCTCACGCAAGAGTGCAAGCTCTGAGCAACAACAGCGGTTCGATGCCTGGCCCGAGCTGAGTTGCCGCCAAGCTGCCAACAGGTGGCAGGATGGCTCAGCTAAAAAAAAAAAAAAAAAGCAATAGGAACTCTCTGGGCAACTCAGCACCAGCTATGTTGGGGGGAATAGCTCAGCGTGTCATGCGCCGGCCTCCCTCTCAGGCTTGCAGCGAGCTTCCTGCAGTTGGCTGCTGTGTGTGCTCTGGAGCCCTGGTCACCACCAAAAATCCTCATGGATTGTTGTGGGCTGTCTCCTGCTGCTGCAAAAAACCCTCTGTGGTCTGGGGAGGTGGGTGCCAGGCACCAGGGTGCCCCCAGCAACACAGCTCTAGGTGGACGGGGGCGGCCCCCAAGGCACCATGGGGTGTGGTCAGTGGCCCACACCATGTCAGAGCAGCATGCACTCCTGCACCAGTAACCTGCCCGCACAAATGCGCCAGGAAAGTCCCAGCCACATCACTCAGGCCCACAGCTCCCAGCTCAACACTCCCAGGAAAACCCTCAGTCTCAGCCTGTCCCAATCAGCTGCTCGCAGATCAGGCTGAGCAGCCCGACAACCAATCGCCAGCCTGGCAACTCGGCTCGCGCAGTGTGGAGAGCAGAGACCCAAGGCAGCTCGCGCACTCCTGTGTCTCAGTGAACAGCCTGTTGGATCCAGAATGCGCCTGCCAGGTGTTTCCCTGGCTACACAGCACAAGCAGTGCCAGAGGGTGGGGATCCAAGGCCGCATGCGTGCACACGCACACACACACACACACTCCTGCGCCAATTCCACCAGACCAATGCGGTCCCAGACCTGACCCTTTGGGAGGGCCCAACCCTGAAAAAATGTTGCTCTCCTGTACACTACTCGTGTGCAAGCTGCACACCAGGGGAACAATGGTCCCAAAACCTCCAGCTCCCACACCAGAGGCACTCAGTTCAGTATTTCCCTGCAGGCTCCTGGGACCCGCTCACACAGCTACTCCTCCACTGGGGACTGGGTGAGTGCACACCAGCGAGCGAGTCCATGTGCTGGCTCCACTGGTTCTCTAGCTGCCCTCAGCCTCACCGAGTTGAGCAAAGAGAGTCCTCACTAATTTCTGCTGCCAGCTATCATGGAACTCCTGTTCCTAACAAAGTAACTCTGGGCTGGTGAGCTCGGTGTGAGGCCGGAGGGTCTCTCCCCGAACTGGAGAAGCCTTTTCACCGCTGAGGTGACCCTCACGGGGTTCGCCCTCTCTTGTCTTTGCCTCCTCTCCTCTCTGGCCCTCCTACCAGACTCGATGTGGCCACCTCTTTAAGTCCTTTGTTTAGAGGTTCTGTTCATCTAGTGCTCAGGGGACTTCCAAGGTTGAATGTTGTATAAATTATTTGTAATTTTGTGTGATCCTGGGAGGCAGTTGGTACAGTGTCTCTCTATTCTGCCATCTTACCGTAAGCCTGGATAGATGTATTTTAATAGAGGCCATTTTTTAAAACCCTGTTTGAAATTTAACTTTGGTGAAAGAGCTCTCATTATTTTTCACTCTGCAGCAAAGATATATCCAGAAGAAATCACTCCACTCCTGCCAGCCATATCAGGGGAAAAGATTCCTGAGGACCATACATGCTTTTTTCTTCAAATACTGTTGAAATATATGGTTATTCAGGTAAGAGTAAATTGTAGATAATTCAGTGATGATCTTATTCTCAGTAGGAAAGAGAAAACATTGCCTCTTTTCTTCCTGTTCACATTTTGCATTTTTGCTTTTTTTTTAAAGTTGATTTTATGTAATATTTCACTAAATATAGAATATGCCCCAGGTCACTTCAGCAAAGATCAGGCATACAGACTATTTTGTGTGAGTGTGTTTGTAAAGGGAAAAATTCATTTCTCCATCTGTGTGTCTTCTTTACTTTCATATTATTGCCACATTCACACAGAATGTGTGACACTTCTGGTCACCAAATGTATGGGTTTTTGTTTTCCTCCAACAAGCAATTCTCTTCCACAAAAACTGGGTGTCCTACAATTTTATCTCAATTCTGATACTATCTACCTGGAGAAAGCATCAGATCCCACATATTAACATCTCTGTCCCGTAAGACTGTTCCCATCCCATTCAGATGCCAATTGCAAGTAGTAGGTCTCCAGGTTACCCCCGACTTATGTTCAATTTGACTACAAATCAGAGGTTCCCACACCTCCTCCTCATAGTCAGTTAATTTGCTAGAGTGGCTCACAGAACTCAGGGAAGAATTTACTTATGTTTATCAGTTTATTAAAAAATGTAATAAATGATACAGATGAGCCGCCAGATGAAGAGGTACGTAGGGTGAGGTCTGGCAGAGTCCTGAGCACCGGAGCTTTTGTCCCCACGGAGCTGGAACCTGTCACCCTCCCAGTACATGGATGTGTTCACCCACCTGGAAACTCCTTGAAACCCCTTTTATTGGCATTTTATGGAGACTTCCTCCCACAGGCATGATCAATTATTAATTCCATTTCCAGCTCCTTTCCCCTCTGTAGAGAAATGAGGTGGGGTGAGGGCTGAAAATTCTAAGCTTCTAATCATGTCTTTGTCTTTATGGTGACGAGCCCCGATCCACGAGCCATCCAGTCGCCCACCAACAGTCATCTCATTAGAACAAAATATGCTCTTAGTGCTCTTATCACTTAGGAAGTTATAAGGGTTTCAGGAGCTCTGTGCCAGGAACTGGGGGCAGAGGCCAATATGCAGAAGGTGCCAAAAAAATGTATACACGTTTTAAGAAAGGAAAACTAATTTAAAATTGTAATACTCAATATATACCGATAACAAAAGATGAATACAAATCATGTTTGACTTCTGCAATTACAAGAGGTGTTCAAAGTGGTTACCATCAGCATCCAGACACTTTTGATTACGGTTAACTACTGCTTGAGCAACGTTGACCAAAGTGTTCATTGTATACATTTTTTTCGGCATCCCCGGTATATAGTTTTTATTATCTCACAGTGTATTGTATTAAACTAGTTTTGCCTCTTTACTCCTTACCTAACCCTGATCTCTATGGTAACGAAACAGGATGGAGGAGGAGGCAGGCCTAGAAGCTGAATGGGTGGAACAGGAATGGGCAGAGCAGGCAGGGAGATTTGAACGAAAGCATGTATAATTATCTCATCATGCCATCAGCACAGGCCTGCTTTATGTCATATATTCCTTTCTCTTATAGTTACCAAGTGAATATAGAACTAAAATCATTAGTTTATGATTTCAGTAGGTGACGTGTCTCTTGGTCTATGTTTCTGAGCATTGATATTGTTCAAAACTACTGAGTGCTTTTCTCGCAGCAAACACTTCTTTTATCCCTGAGCTCCTCCTAGGTAGGTACTCGTATAGTCCAGTCTCTGTCCTATCCTTCACAATCAAGTTTGTTGGTGTGATAGTCTCTGCCAGGTCTACTTCCTCACCTAATGTTCCCTGACACTCTCTGTTACCTGCTTCTGCCCTGTCACTGCTAAGACTGAGGTTCGAGGCCATGAAGGGTTCTCATGATAAGTCCAGAGGAAGGGCACTTCAGTTTGTGCCATATTTAGTCTTTTGGGTGATTTAACAGTGTCTGCCCCTTCTTCATGATATTCCTCCCATGATATTTTCTTCTGGCTTTTTTTCTCCCATTCTTTTACTTCTATCCAGTTTTCTTTGGGGAATTGTATTTCTCTCTGCCATCCCTCAAGATTCAGTCTTTGGCTGCACTTTGTGACTACTGTGTCCTGCTGAGCGATCTTGTCTGCTCTCCTCTCCCGTTTCCTTTTGCCAACAACAGAAACACAAGGATTCCAGAATCCTGAGAGCCCAACTGGGGTATTCTGTCCTCTTCTGGAAGCTCTACCTTTTAGCTCTACTGGCCCATTCTACATGTATCTCAAACTCTATCTGATCGGAAGTGGCAGGGCATTCCGTATGTCCCAGATCAGCATTGAGTATCTTGAACTTGAATGTGTTGGGAGACTTAGGTTTTCATTCTAGATGTGTCACTGATGAGCTGTGTGACCTCAGATAAGTTGTGCAATCCCCAGGATTCCATTAGAGGAAGGATGCAATTGATGTGGGGGTAGGTTTTCATGCAGACTATGAGCCCCTAAATTGTGTGCAGAATTGTATGTGCATGTTTATCCCCCGTTCTTCCTTCTGTATACTGGGGTGAATCCACAGAGCAGAGCTTCTCCCTTGGCTCACCCCAGAGAACTTCTGGCAGGTTACGATGCTGAGCCTCTCTGCCCCTGGGCATCCAAAGCCCCTCGTCTCAGGTGCTGCACAGATATTATCATTTTCCAAGTGTGCTCATGAAGGGATTTGGGAAGCTTGGCTTTAGAGCGCTCTGTGGTCTAACAAGCATTAAGAACCACTGACAGGTATAGCTGGACTGGCAGGCCTGGTTTATCCTAGCCTGTGGATTTCTTTTAATAAGGAGAACGTGTTTTCCAAAAATCTGTAGCTTTGCCTTTTGATAGTGATTTTGCATGTCGGTAACATGGGATGAAATCTTTGGAAGGGATTGTTTCCTTAATTCCTGTTTATTATAAATGGCCTTTTTAAAGTTTTTTAAAAAGCACCTGATTATATCTGACGAGATGTTTTAAGGGCACAGGAATGTTAAAATCATTACAAAGAACATGTGGAAAAAAATATGGGCAAGATGTAGTAGAACAAGTTTAAAAAGAAATTATATCGTTGGGTGATTTTTTTTTAATACTCAATAAAAATGCTATTGATATTCTTAACGTAGTTGCTGTTTTGTTTTGAAGTATTCATTCTTGTCATCTTTTGTGTTTTAAGATATGATTTCATTACAGGTTTATCAATATTATTTGTCAAGTTGTTTTTTAGTTAGGATAGCAATTTTAATAATACAACAGTATTTCAGTTCAGTATACATTAATTTGAAATGTAAATATACATATGTTCTTTTCCACATATTATCCAAAGGCTGCAAGTTTGGAGTGGAAGAATAAGGACAATCAGGATACTGGTTTTAGATTTCTTTTTACATTGTTTCGAAAGTATTATCTTCCTCATTTATTTCCATCGTTTACTAAGTTAACAAACATCTACAAACCTGTACTTGGTAAGTACTAATTGAGCTGCGTATCGAGGACATCCACAGGGAAGCTGCACAGTGGCTTTCAAAGTGGCCTTTGATTATTTTTAAGTAAAATAGTTATTTTGTTCTTATATTTAATGGTGACTTTATTATAAGAGGTTGAAAGTTTCCTAATAAATGATTTTAACTGTACAAACTAAGATGTACTTCAGCTCACAGCAATAAAGGAGAACTGTGATTCCTATACTGAGAAATAATTTGAAATGAATTGTGATTTTGGGGGGGTAATTTCAAATCTTTTAATGTAAAAAAAGCTCACGTTTCTTGAAGTCTTCTCTTATTGGGGGTGGGATGTGTCGACTGCAGACCTTGCTCAGTGCCTGGGCACGCCAACCCAAGCCACACAGCTGCCTACACTATGCCCAGTCGGGACCACTTATAACTGCTTATGGAGGGGCAGATGCTTGGGCAGTTGGGCAGCCTAGGGACAGTAAGCCCCAGAGGGGAAGGAAATATAAGGGAATTTCTGATTTAGCATTCCTTCTGTAAGAAACGAGGACTCACAGGCCAGAATCATCCCTTAGAGGGGTGGTAGTGGAACAAATCTTTCTGTGCCTATTATTTTAAAGCAAGTGAAATTAGTTAAAATGAATAATTAAGAACAATTTTGGAGGGGAAAGGATCACAACTGACATTAATCCATCTGGGGAATATGGGCAACTAATTCAGTTGCCTGTGGGTGTTTATTTGTACACACACACACACACACACACACACACACACACACGGGCAAGGGGGAAACAACTTAAGCTTTTGCATTTTGAAAGATGTAGAAGAAGCTCTGACTTTAAGGGTACTGGGATATGCATTTTATTGGCCCTGTATGTGGGTATTATTTTCAGTTTTGTTTCTGATTTTGTAAGTACTCTGTATTCATTGTAAAAAACAGTATATTGTTAATATTTCAAGATTAAAAGTTATTTGCTAAGAATTTGTCTGCCTCATGCATGCATACATGCATGTACCACCAGGTGTACAAAAATTAGTAAAGAGTTGTACCTATAGCAAGTATTGGGTCATTGGAAAAGTCATGACGTATTTTTCTGTTTTTCAATGCAAAAATGCATCATGACTTTACTGACGACCCAATAGTATCTCAAATCTAATACCATATAATTTTCCTTTTGATTATGGAATTTAAAGAATGGACCTCTTATTAATTCTTTGGAAATGGTGGTGTCTGATACCTCAAAGATGAAACATGACTCTGAATTCTTTCAGATATGAAGTTGATTATACTGATTCACCTAAAGGGAAAAGGATAGAAAACTAAAGTTTAGTTGATTTGATTAGTGTAGTATTGGTTGTTAAAATACCTTAAATGATGAAAAAAATGTCTGCAAATGGTTTTACATTTGTTCCGATCATAAAATAGGATTAAAGTAGTTAAAATGTATGTGAAAAGATTTTTACTATTATAATTTCATGTAATTTCTGAAATTTGTTAAAAAGAGTTATTAGCATAGTTTTTCCACATCTGTATATAACAGCTGTAAGTAAACAGTAACAATCACTAACACCTTGCCTTGCTCAGGTTGCAAGGCAGAATCAGGAACAATCCTACCAAAAGATGACAGTTTTAATTATCTCTGAATCTTTAATCATAGTTACTATCCAGACAGCCAAATATAGTTATGTCTGTTTTGCTTGGAAACTGAAACATTTGTAGGGGTTACATAATGACAGGATTCACTAACCTAATCATGTATTCTTTTTTCTTCCAGACATCCCCCATTTAAGACCAAAGCCAGTGTACATTACTACAACTCGAGACAATGAAAATATTTACAGTACAAAAATTCCATACATAGCAGCTCGTGTTGTTTTTATTAAGTGGATTGTAACTTTCTTTTTGGAAAAGAAGTATCTACCTACAACACAAAACACTAAAAATGGAGTCGATGTATTGCCTAAAATCATGCAGGTATGTCATTCATCATCTGTTTATCTCTCCATACTTATGTAATAACACACACTAACACATACCAAAATATTTTATTATTAAGGTTATTGGTTCTCACAGGTCGTTGGTTACAAGGACTTGATTTTATTGGCCTACTCTGCTGTAATGCTGAGGTTTCAGAATAACCTGCGAATTAGAAGCACTTATTGTGCTCTGTTGGTATTGCCATGACGAGGCAGTCTTGGGGGCAAGGGAAGCATTCTGAGATAATGGCTGTTGTGTGCACCCTCCTGGCTTCCTCTCGTTTTCCCTCCTTTACTCTGGTACCAGTGACCTTTGAACATAAGACCAGGGCCTGTTGTGCTTTCACCAATCCCAAGCACTTGCAAGGCCCTCAGGAATTGTGCAGGGGGTCATGGAGCGGACCTGTGAGACTGCCAAGTGCTCTCTGGGAACTCAGGGGAAGGGATGGATCAGCAGCTTGGGATGGTTGTTGAGCCATGAGGGGGTCCCTGGAAGAGAAGGCTGCCTTTTCCCGAGGCCTTAGATGAAGACCTCTTCTTGTATGGGGCCTTCTGTTCCTTGCTAGCCTTGGTCAGATGCAAATGGGGGCTTTCCCAGCTGGCTGAGTTGCTTAGGGACTTTATGCTCGGTAGAGCGGGACCACTCATGGAAATCAAAGAGCAGTCACTTCACAGAAGGGTCGTGGTTTTGTTCGATTTTTTTTTTGTTCTCAAGAGCAAGGACAGGAAGTGTGATCCACTTAGTGCAGGTTTGCTGATGCTCTGGAGTTCTCAGTGGTGTGACCTAGGCCTGAGTTGGGAAAGTGCACACACCTATAATTAGCACCTTGATGGAGGAGCACCAAACTGAAGTCCAGAGCATGTGGCCCCTTTGACAAGAACTGACTAAAGATCTGGAGGAACTTATTTTCAAAGAAGTCTGAGGGAGATACAGCTACAATAAGAACAGCAAAAGACTTGCTGAAAGAAAAGTTTTAAAAAACCTTAAATATCTTAATATAAAAACTTAATAGATAAACCGAAAATGGTAATGATCACTGCTGATAACAGAATTGGTTTTCTGAAGAAATATCCCACAACACTCAGCAAAAATTTAAAGAGATGGAAATTAGAAATTAATAAATAACACCTGAGGGCTGATCCAGACCTACCTTGCAAATATTGTGAGGACAGGAGAAAAGAATAAGGAGTAGTAATTAAACTAATAAAAAGAACAGTTTACCTGAGCTGAAAAGAAGTCATGCCTTAGACCGAAAGGCTTTTGAGTCCCAGGAAGAATTAGCTAAAAAGACAGAAACCTAAACAGACATTAGACTTTCAGAGATTAACAAAAAAACTATACAGACTTCCAGATAGGAATCAGAGTTTCCTTCAAAGGGATGAGACAGACGAGCATTGACTATCTAATCTAACCTACAACCCTGAAGCTGAAAGAACCTAGCTGTCTGTCTGTCTCCCTTTCTCAGAACCTTGCTTCATATCACATACTCATACATAAACAAATGTCAGATTGATTCACGGTCTAAATTGATTTAAGGTCTAACTATAAAAACAAAATGATAAAGAACTTGGGAGCAAATCTGGGGGAATGTATAAATTTGGCAAATGGTAGACTGTCTTAAGTAGCAATAAGACCCACAAGCCATAAAGAAAAGGAGGTTAGACTTGAAAAAATAGGAAAAGATTTATGTGTCAAAAGATAGCATAAGGGCCGGCTGAGTGGCTCAGTTGGTTAAGAGCTCGCTCAAGAGTTTGAGCTCTGAGCAACAGCGGTTCGAGTCAGCCCGAGCTGAGCAGCTGTGAGCTGCCAACAGGTGGCGGGATGGCTCAGCTAAAAAAAAAAAAAAAAAAAAAAAGATAGCATAAAGCCACACTCAAGCAACAGACTGAAAAGCATTTGAAACATCATGGCTGTTAATAGAGCTCATATCTCTACTATATGTAGAGTGCCTACAAATTGATAAGACAGGCCCAACTGAAAAATGGACAAAGGCAATGAAAGGGAAGTTCACAGAAAAGGGAATAAAAATGGCCCGGATTTCACCAGCAGTCAGGGAAACACAGTTCATTCTGAGCCAGACTAGAGACCTTTATTCACCAATCAGGTAAACAAAAACTAAAAATCATCAGCTAGACCAAAATTTGTATGAAATTACATATAAGAAAATCACACTCTGATAAATTTTACATTGCATCTGTGTGGGTTTTAGGTTAATTCAAAACAGTCTGTTTAGAGTATTTAACTTTTTCCTACCTGGTTTCAAATTTTTGAAAAACCATTACCTGTATTTATTGAAAATAAATTTCTCACATGGATGATGAGAAGTAGCAAGAATAGCAAATTAACCACTGCTTCAAGGTTCTAATTTTTTTTTCACTTGTTGACTCTTCACACTTTTGAGTGACCTACTTTTATTACCTAGCTTTTTTAGTGTCATAAGGGTCCGAGCAACTCAATCAATTAGGATGGTTCTATCCTAAAACAAGAAAGACACCAGAACTCAAACTGAGTTAAACGTAACAAGAAAAATTTTAATCTTATAAATAAAGAAACATAGGGAGGCTGGCTGACAATAAGGTTCACTCATTCTCTCTCTATGATGCTCTGCAGTTTTCTCTTTTCTCTTCTGCCCTTTTCCCTCTGGCAGGTTTGGTATCAGCTACTCTAATGAATGTAAGATGGGACGCTGCATAACTTGTTTGTGTTCAGAGACATCCCAGAAATACAAAGCCCTTCCCTTTTGTCTGAGTGGAACAACTTAGGTTACTTGCCCACTCCTAAAACCATAACAACGCATTGATTGGCTTAAAGCTTGTGCTGTGGCTCAGGAGGGAGGGGGCATGATGACTTCCATGATACAGAACACTCCCCTGGTACTGTGGATAGGGTCTTCTTCCTGTTAGTCAAATGGGCTTCATTTGAGGAGGCAGGCAGAGCACTGGTGTTCTGTCAGAGAGGGGGAATGGATGCTGGGCAGACAACCACCTGTGCCCAGTGCTAACATACCCTGCAGATAGCTGCGCTTAGAAATGGTCACTGCCACTGTAGACTGTTAATACACCTCATAGTGTAAGTAGTTATATTAGTTTCCTATTGTCACTGTAGCAAATTACCACAAACTTAGTGGCCTGAAACAACACAGATTGATTATCTTGCTGTTCTGGAAGTCAGAGTCTAAAATCGGTCTCTGTGGGGTAAAATAAAGGTATTGGCCGGCCTGTATTCCTTTTGGAGGCTCTAGAACAGAATCCATTTTCTTGCCTTGTCCAGTTTCTAGAGGCTGCCTGCATGTTTTAGCTCATGACCCCTCGTCACATCACCTTTTCTCCCTCTGTTTCCGTCTTCACATTGCCTTGTCTGTGTCTCGTCTTCCTGCCTTCTTATGGATCCTTGTGATTACAAGGTGTGATTGAAAAATACGGTGAATATTTAAATAAAATTTATTACAGTAAAAGACACATTGCCATTAATCCCCCTCAAAAATTCCCCCTTGCTTTGAACATACTTATCCCATTGTTCTTGCACTTTCTGAAGCAGTTCTGGACGTCCTCTTTCAGAAGTGTCTTTACTTCATCCTCAATCATGACAACACTCTGTGTCACACATCGCATCTGGTATACGGCAATTTCTGTCAAATAAAAACATTACGGTGTGTCCTCATCCACCTTATTCGTCGGACCTTGCACTGTGTGACTTCTCGCTGTTCCCCAAAGTTAAAATGGCCATGAAAGGAAACCTTTTGAATCGATTCAAGGACATCGAAGCAGCCACGACAGCGCAACTAAAGACACTCACAAAAGGACTTCCAGAACTGCTTTAGAAAGTGGCAAGGACTATGGGATAAAGTGTGTTCGAAGTAAGGGGGAGTATTTTGAGGGAGATTAATGGCAATGTCTTTTACTGTAAAAATTTTTTTATTTTTATTTAAACATTCACCATAATTTTTTATCCTACCTTGTACACTGGGACTACCCAGATAATCCAGGATAATCTCATTGCAGCATTTTTTATTTAACCACATCTGCTGAATCCCTTTTTCCATATAAGGTAACATTCAAAGGTGCCAGGCATTAGGGCATGGACATCTTTGGGGTGTCTTTATTCAGCTGACCAGTTGTCTCCTGTCTTCCCTTCTCTAACTTACAGCTGTGGCCCCACCTCATCTCACATGTGTGTGTTCCACTCTTTATTTACATTGTACATTAGAAAAAGCAGCAATGTAAACAATCAAATATTAAATTTTGGAAATGGAGTTGCAGGAATAAAAGTGCATGTAATTGCATTTGTCTCCTGAAAGTTTTTGTTTTGAATTTCAAATTTAATATAATTTTACCCCTGTAAAGTGAACATCACTAAGTCAGATGACCCAAAGAATATACTGGTCTTATAAAAGCCATTTAAAACAATATTTTAAGTGCCACTTCCAAATAGAGTTCATACTTTGGCCACTATTACTGTGTCAAAGATCATATATGAGTTTTTTGTGTTTTTTTCCAAAGTGAATTTACTCCCTCTTGATCTAGAACTGATACCTTTGACAGTATTTTTCACCAGGAAGGAAAGGAATTAGTGCATTGTCTAGGCTTAGCTTAGTTACCACTTGGAGAATCTGGTTTAACAGATTTTCTTGTTCAGTGGCGTCATTCATGGGAGAACAGAAGTACATCCCATAGTATGTTGGCAACAACAACAAATCCCCCCTTTCAAATCTGAACAATCTTTGTTCATCATTTCAGCTGAAAATGTTTTCAGTGAAGAATTATTTATTCCTTAGTAATTCATTTTTGTAAGAAATAGAAGTACTTTAACATGTGTTAGAGAAAGCACAGTGGTGATTTTAAAATTTCAGCAGTGACTATTCTCTTTACCAGTTTTATATGCACATTAATTAAACATTAAAACCCAAAGCAGTCCATTAGGGAATGAAAAAGAAAGTTTGAGGTCACATTTATTTTTATGATAGTTCTTAATTACATTATTAAAAGAACCACTACTTTTACTAATTCTGGATCAGCCCTTCAGTTATGATTCATGGGCTTTGGGTTTCCTGAAATTTTTGTATTTCATGTGATGGAAAGCTAGAAAAAGTGAATCACACAAGTTGACAACCCTACAAGAGTTAGTATTTTGTACAAACTCATTTGTTGACTACCACTCTAGTACTGTCTGTGTTCTTAAGCTCTCAAAGCAGACTGGCTGCCCCCAACCATGCAGGTGAATCATTACGGGAATTGAGTGGCATCAGGCATCACCAACAAAATAGCAGTTTCATCCTCTTGTTTCACACCTGCTTTGTGGGTGTCCTCATTGAGCCTGATGCTGAAGGTGAACAAGTCTCAGTATGAGCTGTGGTTTGAGAGGAAACCAGGGTGGTAGGGAGAATTGAGAGGAAGGATTAAGTGATAGCCTACATCATGCGATTTCCTGAGCCCTGGAAATGCAGGCCTGGTCCAAGCAGATACGTACATATGTGTATTTCACTCACTAAGGCTTCACAGCATGCCAAAGAGGTAAGAATCATCCTTGCTTTTACCTCCGAGTTAACGAATACTAAATTATAGTTGAGAATTCCAGCTTGAATGTTGTGGGCAGAAAATGGACCTCTTTCTGTGGTTAATTTTTATTCATGCTCTCACTGTTAATCTTCATAAAAAAGACAAGAAATGACTAGACTTGGATTATTAGTTTGTTTTCACTCTCTCATCACTATAATTATAAATGTCAAAGCATACATATATTTTTGGAAAGCAGCCTATTGTGGAGGGAGTGTGGAGTAGAGGCAGCTAATAAAAGCATTGTTTTATCAGGAGAAGTACATATTTTCCCTCCGTTTGGGAATATGTACATGCAGAGCATCAACTTAAGTTATGTGCAGATTTTCAACTCCATGGTGGGTCAGCACCCCAAACCCTCACGCTGTTCAAGGGCAACTGTAATTTTCAATTTATGGCATGATGGGAAATCCATCTGTGCTACCGTTATGTTCTATTTGGCTAACAGAGCTTATTTTTTAAATAACTGCATGCCTTTAAACATAATTCTTTATGTACATTATTTTAGTTATCTAATTGCTGTGTTATCTAATTAGTTATCTAATGACCTCAAATCTTGGTGGCTTAAAACAACAGCCCTTTTATCATACTACATATTTCAGTTTTTGGGTCAGGGATTTGGGCAGGATTTGGTTGGGCAGTTCTTATGCTTCATGTGGTATTAACTGAGGTTAATGGATGGTATTCTTCAGCTGGCGGCTGTTTGGTCTGGAAGGTCCAAGGTAACTTCATTTATATGCCTGTTACTTTGGTGGGTGCAGTTGGAAGGCTGGACTCAGCTGGGCCTCTCTTTCTATATAGTGTCTGTTTAAGTAGTTGGACTTCTTTCTTGTTTGCTCAGGGCTCCAAGTGCAAATGTTTCAAGAGATGGGAAGTAGTGACTGTCAGCCTCTTGGGCCTGGGCCTGAAATTGGCACAGGTGTCTTCCACTGTATTCTGCTGATTAACACAGTCATGTAGTTCACATGAACTAAAGGGGGGGGGGCATAGACTTTACCTCTATAGAAGGCGTGTCAAAGAATTTGTGATCATTTAAAATTTGCTGCATATGTGTATACATATATGGTTTTTCTTTCCTTTTTTGGTCTGTGGGGAAAATGGGAGTTTTTGATAAAAAAGTCACAGGTTATTGAGCTGCAAGAGACATTAGACTTAATCCAACCTCCATGTTTTACAGATTAAAATAAAATATAGCAATAAAAATGAGTGAAACTTAGTTTTTCTATGGAAGGTAGTTGATCCATCAAATAGATGAACTAATTAATATAGGGTAGCTCATCTCACAGTGTGACAGTACCTTTGATAAGCCACATAGGCTTAATAGCTAAGGCATGAAGAGAAAAATTATTATAAGTATAATCGTCCATTAATTTTCCCTAGAGATTACTATTTCGATACCAACTTTACTTTCAAACTCTCCTTGGTAGTTACTAAAATTATTATTTTGTACTACTTATATATTATCACTTCTTGTAAAAAATATTCACAGTGGTATTTGGGGTTATATATTTTGGCACTTAAAAGAATAATAGTAGAATTTATAAGATGAAGTGAAATTATACATATGTTTATAGGAAACATTTAATTCTCTGGGGAAATGAGAGCAGAAACCACTGTTAAACTTTGTGACTCATTGCATGAATTATTTTATTTCTTTGTGCTCTTAAAGTCTTCTAAATATTTAAAGTTTTATAAATATTTCAGTTAAGTTTGCTCTGAGATTCTGAATATAAAACTCAGATGAAGGTTCTGATACCATTTTAAAACCTTGGCACTCCGCCATCAAGGTGTCACTTAGCCTTACGAATCAAATGATGCTTTTCAACATTGTGCCTTGAAAATATCCACAAATTTTCAAATCTCTGTAACTATAGAGTAAGTACTGAAATACAGAGATCAAAGGTGATGATAATATAAATTCATGTGTCAATTTATTCTGTGATTTTTACAAATATAAATAAACTTTTTAGGTTGATAAAGTTTGACAGCCTCTCTTCCTGTAATAATTCAGTGGTTTTTCTGAGTTGGGGAGGGGTTAGTTGAATTGGGCAGTTGGTAAGTAAAAGTTCTGAAGCCCTCTTGTGCTTCAAGCTTGCCATCAAGTTGGTGATAACCAGACTTCTTTAAAATAAAGCAAGTCTTCAGTTTTGCTGGGTGTCCTTGAGTGTCAAAAATGATCACTCATAAGTGGTAATGACTTTCTTCTAGACTGTTGGTGGTGGTGCATCGCAAGAGAGGGCGCCGGAGCCGGAGGATGGTGGGCCCGTAGAGCCTGACAAAAACCATTCTAACAGCAGCACCTTGTCAGATCGGAGACTCAGCAACTCTAGCCTTTGTAGCATTGAAGAAGAGCACCGGACTGTCTATGAAATGGTGCAGCGGATCCTCTTGTCAACGCGAGGCTATGTCAATTTTGTGAATGAAGTATTTCGCCAGGTTAGTGTATGTGTGTTTGTTTTAAGTTCATGAAATTGAAGAGATTTTTGTTCTTGTTCTTTTACTCAATATTCTAAGAAATAGCTATTGATGAGTTGGGCTAAATTATAGGACTAAATAATGATCCCTGTAATTCCACTTTTAATTTGTCATGTGGAGTAGTGTGATTTTTTAAATTATGTTTTTGGAAAATTCCTATATGTGGAGAGAAAAGTTTATATTTGAGCAAAATCATCCCCAAGTACCTCATGTTTCTGTAACAAACTTTAAATCCAGAGGTAGGTGGAAAGAAAGCCATTTCTGCATATGTATTAACGAACATAGCGAAGAGGAGCCCAAGTCTGGTATCGTTCCCAGAGCCTTAGAAAGCTCTCTAAGGAGCTGGAGCTTTCTGCAAACAGTTGTACCTACCTTGCAAACGCCTATGGCATGTGTGTATGATAGAAGTATTGTGGCATAAGAGAAAAAAAGGATGAGGAGGGGAATGAAAAGAAAGGAAGGAGCTGAGGTTAAGACATTGAAATAACAGACCTGTGGTGGAAACTATGGTGGATGAAAAGGTGTTGGGAAGAGCAGAAGTGCAAACAAGAAAATGGTGCAAGCAAGGGAAGAGGACAGAAGAGATCAGAGGCTGGGGCAACGATTAGCATCCGAGAACAAAAACTGGGTATGATTCTGCACACACACCCCACCCCCCCAACCCCACTGTCCATTCAGCAATGTCTGGAGACAGTTTTGGTTCTTACAACTGGGGAAGAGGACAATGCTACTGGCATCTAATGAGTAGCAGCCAGGAATGTTATTAAATATCCTACAAGCACAGGATAGCTATCCCACCCCCACTCCACAAAGAAGAGTCCTGCCCAAAATGTCATTAGTGCTGCTGTGGAGAAACTCTGAGTTATAGCCATCTGACAGAGGAAATGCAACCCTCGATGTAGTTGAGCAGACAGCAACTCTGTAGTAGGGTGGAGCCATTGGGCCATGTGTGTCTTGGTACTGGTGCCCTGGAAGACAGAGAGGATGGCTTTTTTATGGGCATGTGTGTATGACTGGCAAATAGTTGTTTAGTCCATGAACTGGGTTGAAAGGTGAGGCCCTTGAATGGCAGAGACCAGTTTTGGTGAGGAGAAGAGGCAGATGCTATACACATATGAACGATGCATATGCACCATGAAGAGCTTTTTAGGGAGAGGCATAATTCACAACAATCTACAGGTTTTACTGTGTTTTGTATTATAATGAATAAAAAATGTTTACTTAAGAAAATGTTTGTTTAATCTATAATGAAAATTTCCGTTATGAAATATTTTTTCTGATTCCTTGGCCCACCACTGCCTTGGTTCTTCTTGCCCCTGATTGTGTCTTCTCTGTCTTATTTCTTGGCCCCTCTTTTTGTTTCACTCCAAATTATAAGAGTTGATCAATATTCTGGGCTTGAGCCTTTTCTTCTGTAACTCCACACTTGCTTCCTTGGGGCCTTCAACTGCTTATCCAGTGCCAGCAACCATTGTGGTATACGAGGTCTGACGATTAAGTGTGCGACCTTGTTGCAATGATGTTGCTAACCTTTTTTGTTATCAGAGGGATTATTCATTATGAATTTGTACCAACTGGACAAACAGTTAACCAAGTTTACTATTTTGAAGTGCTGAAAAGGCGGCATGAAAAAGTTAGACGACCTGAACTTTTCGCCAACAGTTTATGGCTCTTGCATCACAACAATGCACCAGCTCACATGGCTCTGTCTGTGAGGGAGTTTTTAGCAAGTAAGCAAAGAACTATATTGGAACAGCCTCCTCAACTCACCTGATCTGACCCCCAATGACTTTCTTTCTTTACCTGAAGAAAAAGGAAATATTGAAAGGAAGACATTTTGATGACATTCAGGACATCTAGGGTAATATGACAACAGCTCTGATGGCCATACCAGAAAAACAGTTCCAAAATTGCTTTGAAAGGTGGACAGACTAGGCACTGACACCAGTGCATAACTTCTCAAGGGGAGTACTTAGAAGGTGACCATAGTGATATTCAGCAATGAGGTATGTAGCACTTTTTCTAGGATGAGTTCGTGAATTTAATTGGCAAAACTCGTATGACTTCCAATCAAGCAAGCCTTTTATCCAGACCTTACATTTTAATTCCAGACTTGCCTTTTAGAATGCCTACTTGGGATCTCATGTGACCTTCCTGTGTTATATTCATGGTCACATTTTCTTCCCTAACGTCAACTTCTTCTGACTTGACTGCTCCTTTAAAGGGGCCTTCATTCATGTGTGCATATTAATTTTATCCCTCCTGGGCTCCTTGTCTTCTCCTATGAGCCATCACTTGCCAAGTCATGCAAGAAGCTGTCTCACTACTTTTTTCTCCTTTTCCTTTGACCATGGTTAACAGCATACTCCTTGGAGCCCCACACCTTCTGTATCATCCCTTTCTAATCTATAGTGTACACATTATGATGTCAAAACATTCTTTTATCGTACTAGTCCATGATTTAAAAATCAACCCTGTTCTCTCCATTAATGTTGCCATAATGAAGCTCCTGTTGTACTTTAATTTGAATTGAAATAGTCAAGGTCCTAGAGGACATATGATCGAGAGCAGAGGTCAGTATACTTTGTACAGCAAAGGGCCAAGTAGTGAATATTTTAAGCTTTGCTGATTACATGGACTCTGTTGCAGCTACTCAGCTCTGTATTTGTAGTTCGAAAGCAGCATAGGCAAGTATGTAACAAGCATGACAGTTTTCCCATAAAGCTTTATTTATAAAAATCAAGTGGCAGGTTGGATTTGGATTGTCAGAGTTTGCTGACTCCGATCTGTAATAGTATTTTAAACCCTTGGATACAAATGCTTAAAATAAGAGTAGAAATCATTTTGTAGATATTTGCTAAGAGAAACTTGCTAAATTGCTGTGGTTTACCTTCATTGTGTAATTGTTCATTTAGCATACACGTAGTTTGATCTGCATCTGTTATTGGCATTCCACCCCTGGTAGTGGTGTGCTCTAAATTCTAAAGTCAGTCTAAATCCTAAATCCAGTCTAAATTCAAGTTTGAAGTAGCTTGGGTCATATAGGAAACTGCAGACTATGACTGAAGTTAGGAGACTTCTTTGTGCCATGAAGCTCAAAAACATTTTATTTACCTTTCATAATTATTCTTAATCAAATCTAATTTGAAAACACATATATGAAATTTAAAATATGAGTATTATGCATTTTAAAAATACTGAAATAGACATTTGGGAAAAGGGGCATGGGTTTTAACACTGTTCTATTGCCCTCTCTTGGTCAATGATGAATTTTTCTTTTATGGAAGACAAAATGTCTTCTTTCATAATAATTTCTTTTTCAATTTTAAGTTAAATCTTAAAATGTGCATTCAAAAAGTACACATTGTGGGGCCGGCCGAGTGGTGCGTTGGTTAAGAGCTGGCTTGGGACGCCAGAGGGCCCCGGTTCGGATCCCGCATATGAGGGCCAGTGACACTGCCCTCTACAGCTAAGATGCTGAACAACAGCTCAACCTGGAGCTGGGCTGCCGTGGGTCGCCAGCGCTGGCGTAGGCTGCAGCCCCTGTGGCAGTGGGTTGCCATGGGCTACCGTGTGTAGCCAGCAGCCAGCGTGAGCGGCCAGCAGCCACTGTGAGCGACTGTCCAGAAGCCGGCGACTGATCTGCCTCACCCGGGAAGAGCGCAATGATGGTGCCAACTTGGGCCAGTGAAGCAACGTCCTCCACAACTAGACTGAAGAACAAAAGGATAGCAACTTGTCTGTTCCCCTTCCCCCAATTCCCCAGCACTGTTCCCATCCCCCAATTCCCCAATAAAAACCTTAAAAAAAAAAAAGTACACATTGTGGGGAGATAAAATGTGTGCGTATGTACCAGAGAACAGTGTGATGCAGAAGATCAGATGCCAGCGCGTGTGTCATGGGAAATAAATGCTGATGAGGGGCTACTGGGGGCAGGAGGCTCGCAGCAGGGGCTATTGGTGTAAATCACCTTGGACTAGATGGTTCAGTGAGTTAAAGGTAATGGAAATAGATGGTAACTGAAGGGGGATTAGGTTTGGCAAGGTTCAGGGCAGCCTCAGTTTACTGCTACTCTTAGCAGGTGGGATGACAGTGGTAAAGTGGCTTCAGGTAAGGTAAATCTAGTCTTGGGTTGTTCCATTGGAAATTTGTCTTCTAACTGGTGTTTTTCAGACTACCTGTTGTGACTATTCATAGGTCATTAAGTTAAATTAGTGGGTCAAAAAACAATATTTTTTAAAAAAATGATGAAATATAGTAAAATAGAACAGACCAAAACATTTCACAATGCATGTTGTAAGGATTAGTATTTTTTTGTATGAAACTTCTGATTTATTTATGTATGTACTGTATATACAAGTACATGTATCCTTCTGTAAAATGTCTTACTTAGGTTATGATCTCAGGTTCAAAGCATTGCTCTAAAGGGTGTTTGTTCATTAGGTTGTTTTGTTTGTTGTTGGTTTTGTTTTAAAGAACAGCTTTTTAATTAAAAGAAATGAATGTTCATTAAACACTCTGTGTGTGTGTGTGTGTGTGTGTATAAAATTATGAAGGAGAAAGCGAAAGCAAATCACTCAAAACACTACCATCTAAATAACCATATTAATGCTGGAAGAGCATCACTCTAGGTATTTCTATACGTGTGTAGCTCCTGGCCTGGCTAGTTAGATAGGCAGATAAGAGACCAGCAGAGAGGAGATGAGTAAGACAGGAAATAAACAAACAGAAAGCAGCCTGTCAGAGATTGACAGGAGGGCTTACAGATGAGTTCATAGATATAAACTGGCCGGCAGGCATAGAAGAATAGACAGATGGGTACAGAAAGGCCAGGTGGCAGAAATGGAAATAAGGTGCAGATGGATAGGTGGGTAGTTTTAGACAGACAGGTAGACATAAAATTTGCTAGTCAAGTATAGATGGACACATAGGCAGGTAGCCATGCACAGAGGCAGGAAAAGGTGAAACCAGACAGAGGTTGACTGAGGACAAGGCAAAGAGAAGGGTAATGGTGGGAAACTGACAGAATAACTTTATGGTAATATAATCTTTAATTCTCAATGGATCTTTAATGCGTTTTAATGAAGAGTTCTGAATTTTATTGCACTTGAATTTAACAGAAGAAAACAAAGCTAAAGGAATCGTTGGAATTCAAAAAAACATTCTTTTACCACAAGAAATATTAATTGCCAAAAGACTTGTCTATAATAAAAAACATTTATAACATGGTGTTGGAGTCACTTTTCAGCCACATGCTGTAATTTCAGAAAGCACTTGTTTATTTCTTTTAATGAAATATACAAAATTAGCAACCTTATATTTTCTTCAGTCTCTTTCCCCCATCTACTGATTTCACTGTATTGTAAATTTATGTTACACATTTACCATTATTTGCATTTAGTTTTGGAATCCTATTGTGCAGAGTTTTTTAGTCTTGGTTTTGTTTTTAGATTCATTCTTCCTGGTATCCACATTCCTAAAATACTCGCTTTGATTCACTTCTTGTTTGGCTTTGTATTGTCACCAAGTGGGTATTTTCGAGAAAGTGTCTTAGAAGCTTTGTTCCCTGAGTCCTTTTATGATGGAAAATGTTTTCCTTTTGCCTTTACATGTGAATATCAGTTTAGCTGGGTATTAGTAATTTGGGGTCACTCTTTCTTCTACTTAGGAATTTGTGAGTCAAAACTTTTCTAGACATAAAAATCAAAAGAAGTGGGAAAGCCTGATAAGGACTTTAGTCATACAGTGAGACTTTAGTATGAATATCAATAACATGTTTAAAGAGATAAAAGAAGCTTGAACATGTTTGCAGAAAACAAGACACTGTAACATGACTAAACGGGTTTGAATAGTAAGAAAACAACTTCTAGAAATAAAAAAAGTAACAATTGAAATATTAAAGGAAAACCTCAATTGGGTAAGTTTAATAGATTAGATACAGATGAAGAGAGAATAAACTGGATGACATATTTGAAGAAATTATCCTGAATGCACCTCAGAGAGACAGAGGTGAAAAATATGAGAGGTCAAGACATGGAGGATATAGTGAGGAGGCATGAAGTATATGTTCAGCTCTTCTCTATTCTTACTATTTTTTGTCAGCTGTTCTGTCAGTGACTTGAGAATATTCCACTGTGACTGTGAATTTGTCTATTTTTTTCATCAGCCTATCAGTATTTGATGTGTGTATGTGTGTGTGTGTGTGTGTGTGTACATTTGAGGCATAATTACTAGTTGTAGCAGAGATTTGGAAATATTATATGTTTTATTTAAATTGAATCTTTTATCTCTTTATCTCTAGTTATGTTACCTCCACCCCCCTCAAAGTTGATCTTTCCTATTCTTAATATAGCTCCACTGATTTTCTTTCCATTAGTGTTTGCATGGCGTAACTTTTTCTAACTTTTGACTTTCAACTTCCCCATATCCATATGTTTTGGTGTCCTCTTATAAATGGCATATAGTTTTTAAAATCCAACCTTATAATTTGTCTTTTGATTGGAGCATTATTCAACTTACATTTAACATAACAATTGCTATAATTATGTTTAAAGTTTACTATCTTACCTTCTACATTCCAGTTGCCTTGAATTCTTCCAGACTGGTTATTTTTAGCACCCCGTTTTTCTCCTTCAGATTAGTATTTTTACATTCATTTGTAATATTTGAATGGTTAACAACTTGCACGTGTAACTTAAAATCTAGCATTTCAACTTTTTCTCTCTTAATATGTACTTTATTTCCATTTTACTCCTTCTCAGTTTATATGTCATTGTTATGTATCTGAATTCCATAGTATGAATATATATAATATGTATTATTTATCTGCAAATACATACATATATCATCTTTTTCAGAACTATTGTAATTACCCAGTTTTATAATTTTATTCATTTTTTATTCACTTATATGTATCCAAATAATTACCCTTTTATTGTATTTTTATCCCTTTTCCAAATCTCTGACCTATAATTATTTTTCTTCTGCCTACAGATTAAATAACTTTTAGTATTTCCCTTAGGTCAGATCTCCTGGTAAAAATGTTCTTATTTTCTTATATGAAAATGACTTTATTCTGCTTTAATTTTAGAAATATATTCGTTCTGGATGTTGAATGCTACACTGGCAGCTGTTTTCTTTCTACACATTGAATATTTTGCTCCATGTTTCTGGCTTGCATTGTTTGAGATGTCATGCTAATTCATGTGGTTGATTCTTCAGAAGAAATGTGTCCTTTATTCTCTGGATGCTCTTAAGATTTTCTGATTGTCTTGGTTTTCAGCAGCTTTATTGTAGTATACTTTTTATTCTGCTTGTGTTATTTTGTGATTCTTGAATATGTGGATTAGTATCTCATCAATTTTGGCAAAATTCTCAGCCATTTTTTCTTCAGATATTACTTCTGCCCCTTTTTCTAATCTTTCCTTCTGTTAAGTTGGTGCAAACATAATTGTGGTTTTGTATTGTTGAAATTTGCCATTTGATATTGCAATACATTCTTAAATAAATGTGGTTATGTTATACATCATTTTAATGCACATTTCTCGTTTTATGGTTTTTTTTCTAATGACTTATTACTTGCTGTTTATTTTATATGTATTTTGGACTACGGAAATGTTAGACAAAAAGCAAATGAGTGATTTTCTTATTCAAGTTCAAAATGCATCGTAAAGCAGCAGAGACAACTTGCAACATCAACAACTCATTTGGCGCATGAACTGCTAACGAACGTACAGTGCAGTGGTGGTTCAAGAAGTTTTGCAAAGGAGACGAGAGCCTTGAACATGAGGAGCGTAGTGGCCGGCCATTGGAAGTTTACAACGACCAATTGAGAGCAATCATCAAAGCTGATCCTCTTATAACTATACGAGAAATTGCTAAAGAACTTAAAGTCAACCATTCTGGTCATTCAGCTTTTGAAGCAAATTGGAAAGGTGAAAAAGTTCAATAAGTGGGTGCCTCATGAGCTGACCACAAATCAAAAAAATTGTTGTTTTGAAGTGTTGTCTTCTGTTATTCTATGCAACAACAATGAACTATTTCTCCATTGGGTTGTGATGTGCAGTGGATGAAAAGTGGATTTCATACCACAACTGGTGACAACTAGTTCAGTGGTTGGACCGAAAAGAAGCTCCAAAGCACTTCCCAAAGCCAAACTTGCACCAAAAAAGGTCATGGTCACTGTTTGGTGTTCTGCTGCCAGTCTGATCCACTACAGCTTTCTGAGTCCCAGCAAAACCATTACATTTGAGAAGTATGCTCAGCAAATCTATGAGATGCACTGAAACCTGCAATGCCTGCAGCCAGCATTGGTCAACGGAAAGGGCCCAATTCTTCTCCATGACAACACCTCACTGGCGCGTTGTGCAACCAACACTTCAAAGGTTGAACAAATTGGGGCCGGCCGAGTGGCGTGTTGGTTAAGAGATGGCCTGGGACACCAGCTCTGAGCAGTAGGGCCCCGGTTCGGATCCCACATGAGGGCCAGTGAGGCCTCGCCTTCTACAGCTAAGATGGTGAACAACAGCTTGACCTGGAGCTGGGCTGTGGTGAGTCGTCGGCGCCGGCGTAGGCAGCAGCAGGGCTACAGTGGGCTGACGTAAAGCTACCGTGAGTGGCCAGCAGCCGGCATGAGTGGCCGGCAGCTGGTGTAAGCTGCCAAGAGCTGCTGTGAGCGGCTATCCAGTGGCCGGCGACCAATCTGCCTCACTTCGGAAGAGTGCAATGATAATACTAACATGGGCCAATGAAGCGGCGTCCTCCACAACTAGACTGAAGAACAAAAGGACGACAACTTGTCTGTTCCCCTTCCCCAATTCCCCAATAAAATGTTAAAAAAAATGTTGAATGAATTGGGCTACAAAGTTTCACCTTATCTGCCATATTTACCTGACCTCATGCCAACTGACTACCACTTCTTCAAGCATCTTGACAACTTTTTGCAGGGAAAATACTTCCAAAACCAGCAGGATGCAGAAAATGCTTTCCAAGAGTTTGTCGGATCCCGAAGCACGGATTTTTAAGCTACAGGAATAAACAAACTTATTTCTCATTGGCAAAAAATGTGTTGATTGTAATGGTACCTATTTTGATTAATAAAGATGTGTTTTATGATTTAAAATTCACGGTCCAAAACCGCAATTACTTTTGCACCAACCTAATACACATCCAGCCATATATAAGGTAACCTTTTCATTGTATTCTCTCTTTTACCTTCTCTTCTGCATTAGCCATCCTTTTGTGTCTCCAAGCTTCATTCTGCATGTTTTCTTCTGATGTTTTCTTCAGCTGTGTCTATTCTGTTTCACCCCATATACACTGTATTTTTAATTTTGGTTATTTTAATTTTCAATTCCATTTACATACCTTTCTGATACTTTATCTAGATATCCTATATGGTTAAGCTATTATTATTTTTATTGTGGCTTTGTTAATGTTGATTTCTCATATTTCTGATTTTTATTAATATGCTGCATATTGTATTAACCAGATTGCCCATAAAAATAATTTCAATTTTATTGGTTGTTGGAAAAGTCATGACACATTTTTGCAACGAAAAGCATAGAAAAAAATACGTCATGACTTTTCTGACAACCCAATATTATGATTTTATTTTTCTTCAGGGAGGATTTATATTTGCTTTCTGGGAGGAGAATAACATGGTATACCTTGGTGTTGGATTTGGGTTGCATAGTTGTCTACATTTGTCAAAACTCATCAAATGGTCCACTTGACATTTGTGCATTTCATTGTTTATGAATTCTACCTAAAGTATGATGAACAAAATTTTGAACTCCAGCCGGTGATATACATGATGAAATGTTTAGGGGTGAAATGTACTGATGTTTGCAGCTTTCTTTGAAATGCATAAAAAATAAGGTGCATTTCATTGCAGCTTATTTACAGTAGCCAAGACATGGAAACAACCAAAGTGTCCTTCCATAGATGATTGGATGAAGAATATGTGGTATACACCAAGACACATTATAGTTAAAATGGCAAGGATTAAACACAAAGACAGAATCCTAAAAGCATCAAGAGACAGGCAGCAGGCTACTTACAAGGGTGCCTCCATAAGAAAATCAGCTGACTTTTCTACAGAAACTTTGCAGGCCAGAAGGGAATGGTAGAGGGAATTCAAAGTGATGAAAAACAAACACCTGCAACCTAGATTGCTTTATCCAGCAAGGCTATCATTTAAAATTGAAGGAGAGAGAAAGAGCTTCACAGAAAAGAATTTTTAAGCTAAGGGAGTTTATTGCCACCAAGCCAGCATTGCAGGAAATGTTAAAAGGGCTTCTTTAAGCAGAAGAAAGAGGAAAACAATCTAACTAATGAAGACCAGGAACACAAATAACAAAATGGCAATAACTATGCACCTATCAATAATCACATTAAATGGAAATGGATTAAATACTCCAATCAGAAGACATTGGATGGCTGAATGGATAACAAGATCCTTGCATATGCTGTATACAAGAGACTCACCTCAAGTCAAAAGACATATACAGGCTGAAAGTAAAGGGATTGGGTAAGATATTTCATGAAAATAGAAATGAGAAAAAAGCTGGAGTAGCAATACTTATAGCGGACAAAATAGACTTTAAATTGAAGAATATAATAAAAGACAAAGAAGGGCACTACATAATAATAAAGGGATCGATCCAACAAGAGGAGATAACCCTAGTAAACATCTATACACCTAACATAGGAGCACCTAAATCTATAAAACAGATTTTGACAGACATAAAGACAGAGATCAACAGTAACACTATCATAGTAGGGGACTTCAACACACCACTGACAGAAAGGGACAGATCATCCAGACAGAAAATCAATATGGAAACAGCAGCCTTAAATGCACATTAGAACAGTTGAATTTAATTGATATTTTCAGAGAATTTCACCCCAAAGCTACAGAATTTACATTCTTCTCAAGCACACATGGAACACTTTTAAGATAGATCACATGTTAGACCACAAAACAAGTCTGAATAAATTTAAGAAAATTGAAATCATACCAAGTGTCTTATGATCACAGTGCTATGAAACTAGAAATCAGTAACAAGAAAAAAAACTGGAAAACACACAAATACATGGAGGTTGAATAACATGTTACTAAATAATGAATGGGTCAAAAATGAGATCAAGGAAGAAATCAAAAGATACCTCGAGACAAATAAAAATGAAAACACAACAATCCAAAATTTTTGGGATGCAGCGAAAGCAGTCCTAAGAGAGAAGTTCAAAGCATTGCAAGTCTACCTAAAGAAGCAAGAAAAATGTCAAATCAACAGGTTATCCTTACACCTCAGGTATATGGTAAAAGAACAGCAAAATAAGCCCAGAGGGAGTACAAGGAAGGAGATAATAAGGATCAGAGTGGAAATAAATGAAACAGAGACCAGAAAAACAATACAAAATATCAGTGAAACCAAGAGCTGGTTTTTTGAGAAGATAAACAAAATTGACAAGCCTCTAGCCAGATTCATAAAAAAAAAAAAAAGGAGAGAGAGGTCTCAAATTAACAAAATCAGGAATGAAAGAGGAGAAGTGACAACAAAAAATTTTAAGAAAATACTATGAGCAACTATATGCCAACAAATTTGAGAATCTGGAAGCAATGGACAATTTTCTAGAAGCATACAACCTTCCAAGGCTAACTCAAGAAGCAGCAGAAAATCTGAATAGACTGATTACTACCAAGGAAATTGAATCAGTAATCAACAAGCTCCCAAAAAACAAAAGCCCTGGACCAAATGGCTTCATAAGTGAATTTTACCAAACATTAAAAAAAAAAATGTATCACCTATTCTACTCAAACTATTCCAAAAAATCCAGAAGGAGGGAAAGCTCCCAAACTCTTTTTATGAGGCCACTATAACCCTGATCTTAAAATCAGATAAAGACATTACAAAAAGAGAAATCTACAGGCTGATATCCCTGATGTATATAGATGCAAAAATCCTCAACAAAATATTAGCAAAGAGAATTCAGCAATACATTAAGAAGATCATACACTACGATCAAGTGGGGTTCATCCCTGGAATGCATAGTTGGTTCAATAGCTGTAAATCAATCAATGTGATGCACTGCATCAACAAAATGAAAAATAAAAATCATATGGTCATATCAATAGATGCAGAAAAAGCATTTGACAAAATCCAGCTGCCATTTATGATAAAAACTCTTAGCAAAGTGGGAATCAAGGGATCATATCTCAACATAATAAAGGTCATATATGATAAACCCACAGCTAACATCATATTCAATGGGAAAAGCTAAAACTATTCCCTTTAAGATCAGGAACAAGACAAGGCTGTCCACTTTCTCCACTTTTATTCAACATAGTTCTGGAAGTTTTAGCCACAGCAATCAGACAAGAAAAAGAAATAAAAGGCATCCAAATTTGTAAGGAGGAAGTAAAATTGTCATTATATGCAGATAACATGATACTATATGGAGAGAGCCCCAAAGACTCCACCAAAATACTATTAGAACTGATAAATGAATTCAGTAAGGTAGTAGGATACAAAATCAATATTCAGAAATCAGTTGCATTTGTGTACACCAATAACAAACTATTAGAAGGAGAAATTTTGAAAACAGCCCCATTTACAGTTGCTTCAAGAACTATAAAATACTTACAAATAAATTTAATCAAAGAAGTAAAAGACCTGTACTCAGAAAATTATAAGACACTGAAGAGAGAAATTAAAGAAGATACAAATAAATGGAACCACATACCATGGTCATGGATAGGAAGAATTAATATAGTTAAAATCTCCATATTGCCTAAGGCAATATATAGATTCAGTGCAGTTCCTATCAAACTACCAAGGGCATTTTCACAGAAGTAAAAAATATAATCCTAAAATTTATATGGAACCGTTAAAGACCCCGAATAGCCATGGCAATCCTGAGAAATAAGAACAAAGTCGGAGGTACCACTACCTGACATCAAATCATACTACAAGGGTACAGTAATCAAAACAGTATGGTATTGGCATAAAAACAGATACATAGATCAATGGAACAGAATAGAGAACCCAGAAATAAATCCATTCATATATGGTTACTTAATATATGACAATGGAAGCAAGAATTTACATTGGGATAAAGATAGTCTATTTAATAAATGGTGCTGGAAAAATTGTACTGACACATGCAATAAATTAAACTGGATCACCTCCTTATGCCATATATGAGAACAAATTCAAAATGAATTAAAGACTTAAATGTAAGACCTGAAAACGTAAAACTCCTGGAAGAAAATATAGGAAGTAAATTTGCAGACTTACCCTGAGTAAAATTTTTACTGATATATCTCCTCGGGCAAGGGAAGTAAAAGAAAAAATAAAGATATGGGATTACATCAAACTTAAAAGCTTTTTTTCACAGCAAAGGAAACCATCAATAAAACATAAAGGAAGCCCTCTAGCTGACAACCCCCCTCCCCCAACGCCCCACTCCTCCCCCCCAATATCATATCGGGTAAAAAGTATAACTATTGCACTGTGTTGTACAGCTGAAACTAATTCTAAAAAATGTGTATTTCACAATAAAAAAAATAATAAAAACAAACAAAAAAAACAAACGTAAAGGAAGCCTACTGAATGGGAGAAAACATTTGTCAATGATATATCTGATAAGGGGTTAATATCCAAAAATTTTTAAGCACTTATGCAAACTGAACACCAAAAAAACAACCGAATTAAAAAATGGGCAGAGGATATGAAGAGACATTTCTCTAAGAGGACATACAGATGGCCAACAGGCATATGAAAAAACGTTCAACCTCACTAATCATTAGAGAAATGCAAATAAAAACCACAATGAGACACTACCTCACTCCAGTCAGAATGGCTATCATCAATAAATCAACCAACAACAAGTGCTGGTGAGGTTGTGGGGAACAGGGAACCCTGTTGCACTGGTGGTGGGATTGTGGATTGGTGCAGCCACTATGAAAATCAGAATGAGGTATCTCAAAGAACTGGAAATGGAACTACCTTATGACCCAGCAATTCCACTCTTAGGTATCTATGCAGAGAAACCCAAGACGCTAACTCGAAAAAGTATATGCACCCCTATGTTCATTGCATCATTATTTACAATAGCCAAGACTTGGAAATGCCCATTGGTAGACGACTGGATTAAAAAAGTTTGGTACATTTATACAATGGAGTATTATGCAGCTGTAAAGAGGAATGAAATCTTACCATTTGCAACAATATGGATGGACCTAGAGAACATTATGTTAAATGAAATAAGTCAGTTGGAGAAAGACAAATACTGTATGATCTCACTTATTGTATACGTGGAATCTAAAGAACTGAATAAAGGAGCAAAGTAAACAGAAGTAGTCTCAGAGATATAGAGGAAGAACTGATGGTTGCTAGATGGGAGGGGTGTGGGGATGAAAGAAGGGGAAGGGATTACATAGCATAAATTGATAACTACAATATTGCCACAAGGATATGAAAGACAGTTTGGGGAATATAATAAATAATGTTGTAAATATTTTGTAGGGTGTCAGATGGTCACATGTCTTGTTAGGAAGACAACCTCATGGACGGTGTACATGCTTGACCAGTGCAGTATACACTTGAAGCTGATCTTGAATAATATTGTATGTCATCTGTAATTTAATATATATATAGTCACGGGATATGGAGTATAGTGTGGGGAATGGAGTCAATGAAATTGTAATAGATGTGTATGATATGGGGGGGTGGATTGGGGAAGGGGATTGTCACTTTGTAAGGGATGAAAAGTGTAACTGGCATTGTTTTGTACACCTGAAATTTAATAATAAAATAAATTTATACATCTGGAATTTATAAATCATTTAAAAAAGAAGAATATGTGGTATATATACACAATGGAATACTATTCTGCCATAAGAAAAGATGAAACACTGCCATTTGCAACAACTTGGATAGATCTCGAGATTATTATGCTAAGTGAAATAAAGCAGACCGAAAAAGTCCAGAACCATATGATTTCACTGCTATGTGGTATATAAAACTGAAAAAAAACAAAAGAACAAGACAAACACATGAAGAAACAAAAACTCATAGACACAGACAATGGTTTAGTGGTTACCAGAGGGTAATGGAGGAGGTAGGTGGTAGATGAGGATAAAAGGGATCAAATATATGGTGATGGAAGGAGAACTGACTCTGGGTGGTGAACACACAATGTGATATATAGATGATGTATTACAGAATTGTACACCTGAAATCTGTGTAACTACTGAAATTGTCACTCCAATAAACTTTAATTTAAAAAACAATAAAGAAGCATAGATAGAGGGGTGTATTGACCTATGTTTAAGAAAGCAAATATAACAAATGTTAATGGTAGAATCTAAGGGATGGGTATATGGGTATTATTCACCGTAAAAGTCTTTCAACTTTTATTTTTTTGTATGTGTGAAAATATTTGTAATACAATTTTGGAAATGAAATTAGAATGGGACATCAGTGTATATCATACTCTTCATTGTTTTGGTCTTTCTTGCAATACATATTAGAATAGTTAATACATTGTTATATTGCAATTTTGTTACAACACAAACTCCTCTATTCTGGAATTTGATGGGACATGAGCACCCACCTATAGAGATTTATGTATTGTGTGAAACCTTGTCACATTGAAATCTGCTTCTAACTGGATTCTGAAGGATGAAGCTTTATGATGGTATTAAAACAAATCTCTGAAACTTGAGATCAAGACCTGGATTCATTGTTTGCTAAGTTTATAAACCTGTGAAAATCTCTCTGGTGTTCTGGGTCTCATCTTAATTCCTCATCTATGGAATTAAAGCATTCATTGGAGTGTTGAGTACTTCTTCATGTTCACCCCTCATACAGAAATATTGCATAAAGCTGATACTAAAAAGGCAAATGCATTTTCCCTTTACATTTTTGAAATCTTATTACATGAAATCAAAATTTTCACATGTGAATATGTAAGGTGATTCTTTAACATTAAAAAGTTCACATAAATATGCATAATGCTACAACTGGCCCGTGCTCTCATTAACATTGGTATCTATACTCAGCAGTGTGCTGGTAAATGTTGAACAACTGGCTCTCAGAAAAGAAGGAGGGAGGGAGAGAGGAAGGAGAAAAGGAAGGGAAAGGAAGCAAGAAAGACAAGGTAAAGGCAAAAAAAGAAAAGACCTGATTGGTATCATTTGCAAACTTCTGTGGTGTAAATACTTTCACAGTAGCCAATTCAAGCTACTAAAACGATGTCACTGAACATGAAGTTGGGAAGAGATGTGACAGGTGGCTGCAACTGGCTGTACTGGTATGTCTGTTGTAACCTATATCTGAATTATTGGGAAAAGCTCCCAGTTGTACAATTATTATTTATATAGCCAATTAAAATATCTGTACAGGTCTGCATTTTGGTTATTTTTGTGGAAAAATATTCAGGATATAGAAGTAATGTTTAAATTGTATTATATATTCTGGCCCAATTATGAAAATTCCTTTTTTCCTCAGATAAGTTTGGTGTGCAAAAAAATATGTGTCCCTGTGTAGTATACTCACCAGCTGTATATTTCAAAGGAAAGTCTGAAATTGGTTGTGGTGATTGGAAATGTCTGTTAGTGGCTCTGTAGTGACCTGAGCTTGTATGTAGTTAAAGGGGGTTTTCTCTTGTCATTTTAGGCATTTTTGTTGCCTTCCTGTGACATAGCTGTAACAAGGAAAGTAGTTCAAGTGTATAGGAAGTGGATACTCCAAGACAAACCTGTGTTCATGGAGGAACCAGATAAAAAAGAAGTTGCCCAAGAAGATGCTGAAAAATTAGGATTTTCAGAGACTGGCATCAAGGAGGTAATATTTTATCACTTGTTTCAGTTGGGAGTGTATATATTCTAGCAACATTTTACCTGCTTAGTCAAAGGTCCCAGTCGGTGGGACACAGGCAGGTGGATCTGGTTTGTATCACCTGCGATACTCTCTTGTGGTTGAGCTCCTGAAGACATGCCTCAGTGAGGCTGCTTGTGTGCTCTATTCAAGATCATCGGCTCTCTCCTAATCCTCAGGCTAGATCCACATGTGCATTGCATCTTCATTATACACCCTTGCATGAGAGTTGTTTAATAAATCATCATATTTTACACATCTCTGTATGAGCCTAAAAATGTCACTGCCTTATCGTTGACATGTTTAAATAAATAGCATTTGAGAAACTAAATTTAGAATGTTTTGGGAACGTTTTCTTGTGTAGTGGCCTATTCCAATGGCAGTCGGGATGTTACACACTTGAAAGGACTAACTTAGTAAAGAAGAGTGTTGTCTCCACCAGAAGTAAGCCTCACTGTAGGGCTGGATGCTGTCTTCAGAGACTGGTAGTGTCAGAATGGACCTCTTTAGTCTGTGTTCAATAAAGCTACAGTCTAGATTAATCTAAAACGACAGAGTGGGACCTCTTCCTGAAACACAAAAGAAGCTTAAGTCATATTTATATTTCTGGCATGCTATTTTGAAATCTAGTCTGAGAAACTATTTCTAAAAGTACGTGTTTGTCATAGCAATTAACAACTAACATTTAAAAATATTGGTAACCACAGGCATATCATTTTAAAATATCTATTACATACTTTTGATTTTGGTGAAATCATTTTTAATAACTAGTCAGGAGCAAATGGAATTAATCACACATTTTAAAGGTCTATGTTACGTGCTCATTCAACCATTGGATGTTTGTTTATTTTTTCAGTAGATGTTAAATGACAGGCACTATTTTAGGTGTTAGAAGTAGAGTGGTGAAGAAAATGGAAAAAAAAAGTTGCCCTCCTAGAACCTATATTTTTGCAAATTCTGGTGAATTTAAGGAATTAAATAGATGAATGTGTGCTTCTTCCCTCTCTGTTAACTGATTGTTATTTTCTAAAGACCACGTCTGAAAGTTCTGGTCATAAGCGATCTTCCAGTTGGGGGCGAACATACTCCTTCACCAGTGCTGTGAGCAGAGGGTGTGTGACAGAAGAAGAAAATAAGAATGTGAAAGCTGGGGCTCAGGCTATGCTGCAGGTATGTGGCCAACCAGACAGAGACATAAAGGCACTCAACTGGAGTCAATTTGAACTTTATTTATTGGGGGTAACATATAAAGTATGGTGATAGTTGTTTTTGCCTTTTGTCAGTAAACAGCTCTTAAATTCTCGTTCTAAGTTGTCTTCCTGATTTCTCACTTTATATTTGTAAAGATTTTTTTTCTAGTCAAAGGAGACATATGAACTGTTTGCAACTTTTTTAGAAGGATTATACAATGAATGTGAAATGATTGAGATTTAAATCTTAAAAGTATCTTCTGAACACAGGTAATTAGTTACCTAAACTCTAATTTGCAAGTTAAGTGTGGTTGACTATATAATTTTATAAGTAATATTTCTCTTAAAAATTGCCTGTGTTTATGAAGAATGATGATTAATGCAATAACTTTTAGATATTTATCTGAATGAATTTATGAAATAGAACTGATACCATTTGGGAACATTGGAAAGAACATCTTTGGCTCATCACTTAATCTCCTCTAGACCTCAGGATTTTATCTCGAAAATGAGGAATGGGAAATTACCTCTTGGTCCCATTCAGCTTGAAGGTTGTTAGGAGTATAAGCGAAAATACAGGGTGCTTCCCCTTCCTCCACCCTCTAGCACCCCATCCTGCATCCTGTCTCCACATTTACAGCTGTGTCCAATTGGGTCTCCTACACAGAGGACAGGCATTGAGTCTGGGGATGGCATGCATGTTACCCAGTCTTGAATGACACTGTGTTTCTATCACCTGTCTCTTCATAGGATTTCTTATCATGGAATCCTTTTATGTTTTCAGGTTAATTAGTAGCTTATACACTAACTTACGAATTTTTGCATTTTTCAGTGAAAATCAACTAATTTGAAATTTTAAAAAAATCAGTATGGTTTTACTTGAGTATCTTCAAAGAACTTTGGTGCAGCTCATAAGTATAACCCCTGTACCCACCAAAGAAATGCTTGCGGGAGTCCCTGCCCTGAGGTCCTTGGTAGCCCCTTCTTCCAGGTGGATACCATATTGCCATTGTTAGCCATCCCAGTGTTAGCTTGTTAGGGGTTGCAGATATAAGTTGTCTCTGTGGGCTCAGAAGAGTGTTATTTTTTTATGTTTTCTGAAAGGATAAGTTACATCTAGTTGGCTGAACCAAGAAAAAAATAGTGCTATAGTTTTTAAAACTATTTGGTTTGGATTTAAATAGCTGTTTTTGTACTCATTGTATCCAGTACCTTGGCCCTTTCCTTGGTTCATTAGGGAAAAGTGGCCAAATGGAGTTTTGTTGAGATAGTACTCTTATATAGTTGCTTTTGACAAGTATGATATGGACTTATTAATTTTGTTTATTTTTACTTTAACGTATACTAACATGGTTACAAGAAATATTTAGGTAGTTGCCATTTTGATTGTTGTTTTTTTTATAAAGTAAAATGAAAGAAGTATAATATATGATGACTTCTTAATTTTATTTGAGAATATGCAAAAGTTTCAAATTCAAATCAAGAAGCCAAATACATTGAATTTAAAATATCTGTATTGCAATATATCATCTATGCATACTTCCTTAAAAAAACAGTCACTAAAACTGCTCAGTTTCTTAGTAAAAAAGTTCTTTGTTTTCTTTTTTCTTACTTGAAAGCTAGAAAATTCTTCATCATTGCTGTTATCTATTATCAACTATTAATTAGTAATTCTTCCTAGAAAATTAGTACATGATATGTTTTTAGTATTACATAAGATAATCTTAGAGTCTGTCAACATTTTAGTTCACCCATTTGACTTTTGAATATATGCATTTCTCCCATCAGTTTATGTATCTGTTTTGAGATACTGTGTTAATGGATTTCATCCACAGTAGATCCATCTTCATTACCAGACTGACAACTCAGAATTTCCTAAACTGAGGGGTTGCTTGTGTCATCTGTCTAAATGGTAGCACATTGTTATTTTATTGCAGTGCCCCTAAGCAGTAATTTCCCACAGGATAGCCTGGGTCGGTGCTTCTCACAGTTTTCTACTGAACTACCCTTAATGGTAGAGGACAGTGAACTTGTATCTTAAAGGTCTGAGACAGAGTGTAGAGTGGTAGGCTGATTACCTAAATTTTTTTTTTGAATCTGTTTTTATCTTAAGAATTCACTTAGGTTTTATATTCAGTATAGTTCCCATATTTAAAATATATGCTCCCGGAGGATGTGTAATGTCAATCATGTGGCTTTGGCTATTTCCTGGCAGCCACTGCACTGCTCCTAGAGGTGCACACACCCTTGTGGGGTGCTGCTGGCTGTGCTTCCTGTCAGCAAGTCTTTCACATGTTGGGAGATTCAACAATAAATAATCAGATAGTTCTTTCCAGCCACTTTATGACCACAGCTCCTTTTCCTCTCCCCTTCTCCCACCCCAAAATTTTTCATCCAAAGGTTGTGATCCTGTCTTATCTTTTTCTCTCTCGTTTTAAGGGAACGTCAAAAAGAAGTCTTCAAAAGATTTTCTGATTCATAAAATTCCTGAAGTTACAATATTATTATGTAATAGTAATTTTTCCTAAGGAAGTTCTTGCAGGTGTCTCAGTTTTTAAGTGATTCTAAGAGTTGAGCAAAAGAAAAACTTGAGTATGTGTTGGTATCACTTGCCTTAAGTGAAATAACTCAAAGGTGATTCATTGGCAAAGTAAAATTAGTATCATTAGTCTTAAGCAAAATTTGTTCAGATGTATATGTTTAATAATAATTTCTAATGTAAAATTTGTTGATTATAAGGTATTCTTGACAAACGCTGCAAATGTCTTTTTGCTGGAACCATGTGCTGAAGTTCCCACGCTCTTGAAAGAACAAGTTGATGCTTGTAAAGCTGTTTTGATTATTTTTAGGCGCATGATAATGGAGCTTACAATGAATAAAAAGACATGGTAAGATTATTTCAAATTAATTAATATTACAAAACAGATGTTTCTGTTTTCAACATAATTAAAATGTTACAACCTCCACTTATATGGCTTTACAAAGTTAACAATAAGATGATCACTCTTTTGCAATAGTTCCTATGAATTATGAAGAAAGTATCTATTACTTTGATGATTCATTTATTTTCATTATTGGTTTTCAAAATGTTCTTGAATTAAGAATAAATAATCATATTACTTTAATAGATTTTTTTCCATTTTAAAGTGACATCAAACAGTTTTGTGGAAAAGCAGTATAACTGGTGTTTTATAATATCATTCTTCATAAGCCCAGGAGAGTTTGTTAATTGCTCCAAAATGCTGTTAACTGACTTTTATTGCTTAAAACTTGAAGTTTTAAATTCATTTTGGAAAACCAATCATTTTAAATGATAAATTGTCAGAGTGACTGAACAAATACTGTAGTGAAAAATATAATGGTGTTGTTAAAACATGCTTATGCAAAGTGTTTTCATTTTTACCTTTCACGTTTGTTGGGTGTTTTTATCATATCCATAAAAGGTAAACAATGCATTATGCTTTTTCCGTGCCCTTCTCCCATAATGAGTATCTTCACATCACTCCAGTTTCTGAGGTATTTTAGAGGTTCTCAGCCACAAACCAGACTCCTCAGAGCTACTTTCCACTCTGTCTTCTTAATGCATTGGAAAGGCAACCCCTCAGTTCTGCTTTGAAAATGTCTCTCTTGTCCACCCTTTGCATGTTTCTCCCACCCAGCCACCTTCCTCAAACAGACAAGCTGCCCTCACTGCTTGCCTAGCTGTGGTCAGCACTCCTCTCAGTGTTCTTTGGCCTCAGCCTTCAGTCCACTGAGGCCACTGCAGACCAGCACTGGTGGCACACTTCCCTCCTGGAAATCCTTGGTAGGTCTTTGTTACCAAGCCTGTGTTCTAGATTCTCTTTCTGGACGTCCTTGAGTCAGCACAAAGGGTGCATTGGAGGGATCTGTCTGCAGGTGGTGAAAGCTGTAGAAATGAGGGAGGACTGAGCTGGCAGGGGCCTCTGGGTCCATCCAGTGCAGCCCTTTCTCAGATGAGAGAAGGGTGGGCCTAGAGGAATCCTGTCCTGCAGAAAGTTCACTAATACAGAAACGGCAAGTATCACAATGATTATTTAAGATTTAAATTCCACTGTCATCTTTTTCAGACCTTAAAACTTAGCACTCTTTGCCAAGAAGTAATTGTTAAAGCTAGAAGTATTAGACAGATGGACGATACGATTTAAGCGAAGTTAAATGATGTGTCAGTAATATTGAAAGTGATGAGAAATGCTAATGCTACTGTGCTTTCAATTGAAATATCTGCTCCTTGATACCACAGTTATATCAGTAGTATTTTTTATGTTTTTTTCTTTGAAAACTCTGAATTCAGTATACTATTGTATCAGTAATATTTTGATATTTTTCATAATTTTTTGGTGAAAATTTTAGGAAATAAAATTAAGCAGTTCTTTTTAGTAATTTAATAATTCCAAAATTTCTAGGTAAAAATATTTAAAAAAGACAAATTATAGAAACAGATGACAATACTCACCAACAAATTGTCAGTAGAGCATAGAAAAGGATTTGACCTGTTTCCCTAGCAGATTTTTTTACGTATTTTAGTAGCAGACAATCCTTTCCCTTTCTTTCCTTCCTCTTTTCCTCTCCCCTCCCTTCCTCCTTTTGTCCAGTAAAGAACGACCAAGCTTCTGTTATGAGGATTTGGGTAAACTAGACAGATAACGTTCCTGCCCTCATGAAGTTTCCATCCTCATGGACCGAGAGGCATAATGAACACAGAGGCAATTTCAGTAGTATTAAGTGCTAAGGAGAACAAGGAGGCTGGGGAAGGGGCCTGTGTGGAAGGCAGGGGAGTGTTTTTCTTCAGGCCTGCGGGAAAGCCTTCCAGAGCAGAGCCCTAAGGGAAGGGAGGGAGGAGCCAAGGGGAGGTCTGAGGGAAGGAACAGCAGGTAACCAGCGCAGTGTGCTCCAGGCTGGACAAGGTGACAGCCAGTGTGGTGGAGAGGACAGAGGGAGAGGGGGAGTGGGAAGGGATGAGGCAGTGGGCCAGCCAGAACCAGGATGCATGGGGCCTTTGCAGGCCGCAGGAAGGACCCTGGCTACTGCTCTGTGTGTAGCAGTGTGACACACATCTGATTTATGCTTCCAGAAGATCTCTCTGACTGACATGTAGAGAAGAGACAGGGCAGTGGGTGGAGCACAAAGTCTGTGGCCAGAGATGATGGTGGCTTAGACCAGGGCTGTAGCCAGGGAAGTGCTAAGAAGTGGTCCTAAGACTGTGAATACTGGTACGTGAATGAGCAACAATGCCATCTGTGTGAGATAATGAAGACAGGATAAATAATAAAGAGTGCAGGGAAACCCTGTTCCTTTGCCAACACAGGGATAGCTCATACGTGTAATTTCATGTGCTCTGATACAAGTTTGTTACACTCTTTGCACTTCTCCTTTGAGGAGGAATGACCAAAAGTCAGTGTTTTACAGAATAGAAGGGAACAAGCTGAAGTCAAAACTGTTAGGAAAGATTTTTCCAAACTGGAGACAATTTTTCATCCTCATTTTCTTCCAGAAGACTCTGCATGTATTTCCAAGCTTTCATAGGTTCAGAAATGGTCTTATTTGTGGTCTTAGTTGAAATTATTACATCTCTTGTTCTCATCATGTTCACAGGATGGGTATGTAGCCATTCATGTGGAAAGAGTCATTTTTTTCGTTGTCTTAAACATCACAGTAATATGAGCAGGCAGTGGTGACATTGGGGGCTGCCTTTCCTTCCACTTGTGACAGGTGCCTAGGGACCCTGAATTTGGTGAGCCACAGGCTGTCTCTAGCTCTGCGCCATTCTTTCCTCACTCTCTTTTTCACAGTTGCTCCATGCACATGTGCCCAGATCTTTCATGACTTGATAGCTCTTCTTAGTCTGTGCTCCAGAATTCACAGGCAGTGTATAGCACAAGCAGACTGCACAGAGGGCAGTGAGAATGTATGCCAACAGATAACCCCAGGATGAAAATCCAGTGGGGTCAGCTGCAGATAGGGCAGGGAATCCCTAGAGGTCATTAACCATGAGAAGTTTAATGAGATTCAATGTCATGTTAAGAGAAAATACTGTCCCAGTATGCAGAAATATGAAAAAAGTGTAAAGGAACTATGATTTAGAGATTATCTGACCTGGACAAGATGACTGTCCAGTTCTCAATTTTATCATTAAAGAGCAGTAAGGCCAAGGGGAAAGATAAACGAATGGTTAGTATGTGAGACCGTAAAGGAGAAGTTAAAAGGAACCGAGGTGATTTCCCTCAGAAAAAATAGACCTCCATTATATACAAAAGATAATGTATTATCCCCCCCCCACCCCCATGGGATTTGGGAAAAGAAAAAGTGAGCAGATGCTCTGATATGAATGTAACTTAGCTGTAAGAAAGAAAAAAGGCTTTTGGTTATGTGAAAGAATTTATTACTATTATCATAATTAGTAGTGTTATTCTGTATTTCTAGTGCTTTATTCTCTTTAAAGACCTTTTACATAAAAAAAAAAAACCTCTTCTGCAAGGGACACTGTAACTGAGATGTCATGATTGCAGCTGTCTCAGTTGTGCCTGTGGTACAGTCAGGATATTTCAGGCACAAAGCTCCACGCCTCAAAGTGGGCGGTGGTGACATTTCCAAACCTCCCTACTTTTACGAGCACTGTGGAGTTCAGTCATACTATGATGCTGACTGCGTATCTCCCCAGAATGAAGACCAGAAAGTCGGTTTTATTTTTTGTCACAAAGATAGATAAGGAGACTATACAGGTTAAGTAAAATAATGGATGTGGAAATTCAGTGGTGCTGCATAAGTTCAAATAGGCACAGCTATTCACTGAGTACCTGCCACAGTTGGATAAACAATCTTGTCTCCCTTTTTGTAAGGGGAAAAAATCAGGCTAGGATGATGCCTGTTTTATCCTGCCTGTTTATGTGGGCATAGGAGGCTTATTTTTAGACTATAAGACAACTTATTTTGATAAAATATGGTATTATATAATGGGCATTCAGAGTTTTAATACTTTTGAGTAATACATGTTTATCAGTGTTGCTGAATTCTTAAAAGAATTTCTTGTACCTATAAATTAAAGTGATTTGGTGATGTGATTAATAATATGAGCTTTTATTTTCGGTGGCCCAGGGAACAGATGTTGCAAATACTACTCAGGATAACAGAAGCTGTCATGCAGAAGCCAAAGGATAAACAAATAAAGGACTTGTTTGCCCAAAGCTTGGCAGGGTTACTGTTTAGGGTAAGTCTTTTTTATTAAAACACTGCAAATGCAAGAAATGAATCAGATTTTACAGCAAATTTGTTTTAATCACTGAGAATTTTAAGAGTAAAATTAAACTTAACTTTAAATTTCTAGAAATTTAATTAGACATTTTCCTTCTTAGTTTTGTCCTGAAAGTTGTAATCTATTCTTTACAATTAGTTCATGGCTTCTTTTAGGCCTTCCTACCTCTCCACCATCTATTTTCTCTTTTGATTTGCTTGCAGTTGGTAGAAATTAGGAAAATGACAAGAGCTGATGATGGCTTTGGTGGAAGGCCAGATAGATTTGAAGAGATAAAGGATGAACAGAAGCATGGGAATGGGAATAAGGTCAAGGAGCAGTTCAAGCTAGAAATAAAAATGCAAGAACCGTTGTTGTGTTGGGCAATTATGTTTAAACATACAGACTGAATGGGATCACCTTGGGAGAGAATATGTGTCATAGAAGGAAGAGGGCTATCGCCATGATTGGTGGAAGAGAGGAGCCAGCCAAAGATGCTGAGGAAGAGTGGCCAGGGAGATAGGAAGGAAACGAGAGGTGCATGTGTCCTGGTGCCTGGAGAGGAGTATTGGGTAAGAGGAGAACAGCCAGTTTGACCATTGGCTTCGATGATATATAGGTGGTTGAGAATGTTTTAGGAGAATGAGGCCCACATGGAGAGGATGGAGGAGAAAATGAGAGCTGGACCGTGGAGGTAGTAAGCATACTCAAGGCTTTGTAGAGGTATTGATGTGGAAGGGAGATGGAAAATGGAGCTACCTGGAATGGGCTGCATGTGTGAAGGGCAGGTTTAAGGTGGCTGGTATACCGTAAAGTATGTTTGCTTTCTAGTGGGGATGGTCCAGTGAGGGAGAACAAGATTATCTTGGGGAGAGAGAGAACTATAGCAGTAAAGTCTTGGATAAGGTGAAGAGGACTGGGCTGGCCTTAGGTGGGAGCAGAGAGCCAAGGAGATGGCTCTGTTTCTTGGCATCTCACATGATGAGAAGGATCAAGAACACTAGTAGTCTGATGTTGCCCTGAGGGGAATAGAAAGCAGATGATAAATAGCTGCCTGGGAAGTGGAAGTTTTAAGGGTCCTGAGGGCGATAGCCTATTGCAACTGTTAGAAATCACCAATATTTATGGAATGCATAGAATTTATGAAGCATTTCTGAAAGGGAACAGTGTGAGAGAACTCGGGGAAAATGTGACATTCTACATACATAAAGGCATTAGTAAGTACAATGGATGGGACTGGCTTTGAATAATTTGATAGGAGAAAGCATAGTAGATCATGAGCTGGAATGGACAGTTACCGGGAGAAGTTAACTTCTGTCCTCAGTTACCATGAGGTGGTTTTGGACGATATATATTAAGAGCATATCTAGAATACAGGTAGGATATGGAAGTGAAGGTGATAAAAAGAAATTAGTTCTTTAAATAAAGCTAATTAATCCCATTGTGATACAAGAGAACTCAACTGTTCATAGCAATTTTTAATAAATTTGATCTTAACTGGATGAAAAATGTATGAGAGGCTACAGAAATAATTGGCATGTATTCACTTGCCTCCTGAATAGTATAATGTCTTGTACTCTGGTTGCCTTGCCAAGTTATTAGATATATGAAGTGGTCTACACATCCTTTTGTGAGTGTCCAACTTGGCTGTGCTCTTGCCTCAAGGATGGCACTGACCACTTGCTTGGCTGCCCTCCTGGAGATACAGACACTGCTCACCTTGCTCTGATTCTCATGGAGCATCTCACTGTTGGCTCCTTCCTGGTCTCCCAGTCCTGATGGGACTGGGCTGTCAAGTGACATGGACTGAAGCAAGGCTCCTACTGGCGGGTGCTTAGGCCTTATTCCTCACCAATTACTTGGCCCTGCAACTGTGTGTGTTGGAATTAGAGTGAGAACTCACTGAATTAAGTAATTCAGACTACTGTGAATTGTGTTTTTTGTTTGGTTGGTTGGTTTTGGTTTGGGGGGAAAATCTACCTCATTAAAGGAGAAATCTTGTCAGATCTTACTTGAAGATTAGTTTTGAGTCAGAGGTTATTAATGATTTTGATGTTGTTGTTATTGTTTTGGCAATAGTTAGATAGATCAAGAAGAATACTTACATTAAGAATTAGCCATAAAATAATGGAGAGAAGCTGAACATTGGGGATTTAGATTCTAGGTTCTGATCCCAGCTCTGGTTACGTCTGTCTGTGTGGCCTTGAGGCAAATCACTTCACCTTTCTGAGTCTCTTCCCTAATTTGTCACTATCAGGAAAGGATACCTTCTTATCTTGCAGCGTTGTCATAACAATGAGAGTGGATTCATTTGGGATGTATGATGATCTTCTGTGAGATCCAGTGGGGGAGAAAAATGTGAAAGGTGTGGATAGAGCTGCCAGGCAATCAAGTGGGCATCATCTTAGTCCCATACTGAAATTAAAATGTCATTTAATTATTATTATTATTATTTTATCTTTTCTGTTAGGGTTGGGTTAGGGTTAAGATTAGGGACATGGTTAGGGTTAGGGTTAGGGAAAGGAACAGGTTTAGGGTTAGGGTTTGGTTTGGGGACAGCCTTAAGTTTAGGGTTAGGATTAGGGACAGGGTTAGGGACAGAGGTAGGGTTAGCTTTTTTTTTTTTTTTTTGTATCATCTAATTATTATTCATTCATGTAGACTGTCTACAACAGCTAGATACTTAATTTTTTAAAATTTGAGGAGACTATTAAAGGGGACAGGAAATTTTAAGTTGCCATTATCCTTTTATCTTTTACTAATTTTTCATTTAGTGAAAAATTTAGTTTTTTTTCTGTCAGTAGATAACTTTGAGTTGACAAATTTTCTTCAAATGATAGTTGAGTTTTACTTAGTTTAAATATTTACCAAATAATGGTGATTGCCATAAATGATGTTTTAATATTTTGTCAGTGCTAACTGTGACCTATGCCTGAAGCCGGAAATTTGTACTATGGTCCTTCTATTTATTACTTTAAAATTGTGTAGTCCCCTAAGTGTGATGACTAGAGAAATGTATGTAGAGAGTGGCTGGTTAGGAAATGTATGTAAAAAACGGAGCGATTTGCTAGTAAAGATGTTTTTTTTAATACAGCTTCTATACTGAGATGTGTTTGATAAAACATGAATTTTAGTGCTAAAGGAACCTTGAAGATACTTTTCTCCAGCTTTTTATTTCTAATGAGAAATATGACTCCAGAAAAGCCAAGTAAATTGCCCAGGTCACAAACCAAGATAGCAACAGAACCAAGAGTCTGGGGCTCTCTTTCCCTCTTTCTTTTAGAAAAGGGTAACTTATTAAAATGGTGCCCTGTCTTCATGTCCAAAGTCCAAAGATGCCACTTGTCACCCGCTGACTCTTATGATTTGCTCTGTGGCGAAGTGTTGTTAGTTGTAAATTATGATGATGATTCAACAGGTCTGTGTACATATACGTGAGATTGCTAAGATGAATTTTATAAGCTGCAGTAAGTCGTTGTTCTGTCCTTGTTTTATAATTAGCCAATAAAGTGAAGCCAATGCTAGATTCCCAATATAGGGCATCTTACTACACCAAAACAATTGCTTTTAAACCTGAAACTAGTGATATAACCAAATATGAGTCTGAGTCCTGGTGACATTGTCAGCCTCTACTTAACTCTGTTAAGATTATGTTTTTGATCTACTGTTTATTAATTTTATTGTATATATGCTCCTTGTGGTAATGGCTTCAAACTTATTTTGAAAACAGGAGTATAAAAATGAATAAACAGAAGCTAGTATTTTAGTCATAAAAATATATAATAAATTATTAACAAATGATAAATTTATTTTAATTCTTTATTTTGCATTGTTCTTAATTTTTAAAAAATTAATTCATCTTAAAATCAGATTTTAACTATGAGTGTTTAAAAACCTTATTTTTCAATGTACTTCATTAAGTTAGCTCAACTTTAACATTTTTACCCCTTTAAAAAGTATAATAAACATGAATTGAAACATAGGAAAAAAGTACATTGCGTAAGACTCACTTATATATGATTTTTCAAGTAGTCAAAACACACCTGCCTAATTACAGACTGTTTACTATTTCTCAAAGTTTCCCTATGTGTATGTTAAAGAAAAATTTCTTTTAATTAAAAAGATTCACCCCTATTCCATTCACATCACAGCTCCCAGTGACAGTGGGAGTCTGTTTGCAACCAGGTTAGGAAGAAATATTTGCAAGTTGGCACCTTAACAAGTACATTTAGCTCTGACAACAGATCAAGGAAGTTACACAGATTTTGGATATAAAGAATCCTCTACTAAGATTAGGGAAGCATCTGGGGCATATCTGAGATGGACTTGGCACTTTTTTCAAGGGAGATACATTTTGATTTGAATTTTAATGGATGTGAAATATTTTGACAGAGGCAAGGAACTGGGCAATTTCAAGGTAAGGAAATATCCAGAATATATGCGTAATTGTCTTGTAGGGTTGCCCATGTGACCAGTTCTAGTGCTGTGGACCATAAGAGTAGAGGAGGGACAAAGGGAAATTAATTGACTCATTAGGAAAGGAGCAATAAGTATGCTAATGGGGGAAATGCTGAGAACTGTGGGAAACAAAAGCTACTTACTGGAGGCTAGGAGTGGGGTGGCAGGCAGGGACACCTTGGAGGAAGTGATGTCCAAGTTGTGACCTGAAAAATGCGTGAGAGTTAAAAGAGGCCAAAGGGAGGGAAGAGAGGGAAGTAGCAGGAGAGACCAGGTCTAGGAATTGAAAGAATCTCAATGGAAGAAAGTGAATTCATTTTACTGTTATGTTGTATTATAAGTGCCTGCAGAACATGCAGGTAGAGCCATCTAGTAAGCAGATAGATAGATACATCAGGAAACCATCAAAGAGGCCTGGACTGAACCTGGAGATTCAGAAGTCAACAGTACACAGATATGACTGGAGCCGTGAGAATGGAGACCAAAACCTAGGCAGAAGATGGGGTGGCATGGGAGGGAGAGCAGAGCAGTCCATTGACTGGGAGATGAGGAAGTGCAGACGGAGTGAGTGTGGAACATTCTTACTAGAAATGTGGCTTTGAAAGGGAAGAAAAGGGGTTCTAGCCTAGAGGGGGGAATCTTTGTTCAAGGGAATTTTTTTTTTCTGAAGATGAGGAAGAATTGGAGCATGTTTAAATGCTGGCGGGAGGAGCTGGGGAAGTAGGATGGATTAGAGATAAAGGAGAGGAAGGGTTAATGGAAACACAGAGACTTGGAGGAAGGGATCCAGAGCAGAGCTGGGGACAAGTGTAGAAGAGCAGGAGCCCCTCTTCCCTTACAGCCTGCAGGTGGAGGAGAAGCTGGGCGATTGCATGGGTCTTGTGGGCAGAGGGTGAGGGCATTTTTATTAATAGGTTCTGTTTTCTCTGACATCTACAGTGAGTTCATCTCTGAAAAACCAGGGAGGAGTTGGTGGGGTTGAAGTAGCCACTGTAAAAAATGAGGGAAAGAGCTGTCTCAGGAAAGAATAGTTGTACAGAGAGCTTTGTCTTCTCCCTAGTTATGCCAGGACCAGCCACTGACCCTAGAATAATTTTGAATCAGTATTTTTTTCATGATGATAACTAACTTTACTGTAGCTCAAATCCTGATTACAACTGATTAAAGTTTTAAATTAAAAGAAAAACAATATACAAAGCACTTTTTATTTTAAGATTAATTTTATTAATAGTAATTTAAAATATTTTGTTAAAAATTATACTTCTTCCAAATGAAGATGATGTATTCTCTTGTTGGTTGGTTGGTTTTAGACGCTCATTGTGGCTTGGATCCGAGCAAACCTCTGTGTGTACATTTCTCGAGAGCTCTGGGACGACCTCCTTGGTGTGCTGTCCTCCCTTACAGAATGGGAGGAACTCATAAACGAGTGGGCCAACATCATGGACTCCTTGACAGCAGTGCTTGCGAGAACAGTTTATGGAGTTGAGATGACAAACCTACCTCTGGACAAGTTAAGTGAACAAAAGGAAAAGAAACAACGAGGCAAAGGTATTTCCGCTTTTACAGGGTAACACCAGATATCTGAGACATCAGGGAAGCAGTGTGTATTTACATATGTAGGCTATTAATGTGTGAAATTTCATAATAAACTGAACCAAACATACAGGCAGTGTCTTTAATGGTGACGTTAAATTGTGTTTCATAGCACTCTGTTCACTTAATGAGGTTGATGAATTTATGAAGAGGCTGTGGAAGAAGAAGGAAGATGAAGGGGAGTACTAGCAGTAGTAGAAAAAACAATAATAATAATGGCTAGTGCTTTGTTCGTGTTTTTTTTTCTTTACCCGCATGGTCCCCTATGAAATAGATACTACTATCCCCATATCACAAAAAAACTGAAGAACAGAGTCCATAGTGATTGACTCATTCAAGATCACACATAGCTGAGAAGTGGTAAAGCCAGAAATCAAAGCCAAACAAGTCCAACTCAAGATGCCACACTATTGAGACATATTCTACTGCCTCCCTAGGAAAGGTGGGAAAATTCTGAATGCTTCAGATGAGAGTCATTTTGGCTTTGTTATGTTTCTTGGTAAAAACTGTTTTGAGACCTAGAGTCAGATCAAGGTGGAAAACATTAATGGTGGTTTCTTTGGGGATGACAATTTGGCAGCCCCTGTATTCACTGTGGCACAGTTCTTGAATTAATTCATTTGTATACTCCAACTAATTATGTAAAGATTTTGAGGCAGCTCATAGAGATATCAATAATACAGTAGATAAAATACATAAGGACATCAGGGTGTCCTTGACATGAAAGCGAGTGGAGATACAGGCATGGTTAAAATGCCAAAATGCATGCCAAAGAGCCTCATATACTTGCTGGGGAGGTGAGAAGGAGGCAGCCTTGGATTTGACTCTTATCTTCACTGGGTGACATCAGAGAATCACAGTGTACAAAAGGTAAAAACAGTCCACTTGCTTAGGTGATACATAGCTTCTGGTCTTAAGACCTGATAGGAATTTCTTCCCCAAAGGCTCATAAAGAGTACATTGCTTGCTGTAGTAGATGACAACAACAGTAGCCTTATTATAGATTGTGTCAGTTAGCTTTTGCTGTGTGACAAATCATCCCAAAACACAGTGGCTTAAACTAACAACCATTTATTTAGATCATGCTTTTTATGTGTTGGCGATTTGGATTGTACTCAGTTGGGAAGTTCTTCTGCTGATTCACTCCTGTATTTGCAGTCAGCTAGACTGAAATCATCAGCTCGGCAGCTATACATCTGTGGGTTGGTTGGCTGTCAGCTGGGGCAGTGGGGGCAACTGGGCCATATATCTTTTATCACCCAGCAGGCTAGCCAAGGCTTAGGGTTCCAGGAGCAGGAAGTAGGTAAGCCCACATTTTCAAATGCACTTGAAATCTGCTCTCTCAGTTTTGTTGCCAAAGTAAGTCATGTGTTGAAGTCCAGAGTCAGTGTGGGAGAAGACAAAAGAGGATGTGGTTACTGGGAGGTGTGAACCAATTACATGATTAATTAACCATAGGGACATGTAAATAATGTGACTGGTTCTTATAGTATCTTCATTGCAGTCTGTGAGTGGCTTACCAAAGCACCAGTTAGTAAAAGCAAGTTAATAAGCCAAAACAAAGTAGTTTAAGCACATGACATTCCAGTGGAACAGTTTAATGCCAGTTTAGACTGTCTAATGCAATGATTTTCTAACATATTTTAGAAGCAGATCCTTTTTTCTCCCCTTTTGAAACAATAAAGAGTCCTTCCTAAAATGTATATTAAACCAGAGATTTGGGAATGAAATAGGGTCAGGGAGTCAAGAGCCTGGGCTCTTGGCCTCTGTAGCAGCTCTGAGGGCCTTTGTGTAAACTCAGAATCTAAGAGGATCAAGATGCTTTTAGCCAGGAACTTGGCTCCCTAGTTCACAGCCTAGGGAATTCTGAGAACCAGAAGACTGGTTCTTAGCCTAGAAGAAAGGCTATCTAACTAGGGGTGACTTTCAGGATATAGTGGGAGTTGCTGAGACAGGAAGTAAGGATTTTTTCAAACTAAGTACATTCTCTGCCTCCTGAAATTCCTTTTTTTTTTTTTTTAAGATTTTTATTGGGGAGTCGGGGAAGGGAAACAGACAAGTTGTTCTTTTGTTCTTTAGTCTAGTTGTGGAGGATGTCGCTTCACTGGCCCATGTTGGTATTATCATTGCACTCTTCCCGGGTGAGGCAATTGCTCACCGGCCTTTGGACGGCCGCTCACGGTGGCTCATGGCAGCTCATGAAAGCTCACACCAGCTGCTGGCCAACCCCACTACAGTCTACGCCGTTGCCAGCGACTGATGGAAGCCCAGCTCCAGGTCGAGCTGTTGTTCGCCATCTCAGCTATAGAGGGCGCAGTGTCACTGGCCCTCATGTGGAATCTGAACCGGGGCCCTACTGCTCAGAGCTGGCATCCCAAGCCAACTCCTAACCAATGTGCCACTCCGCCAGCCCCTGAAATTCTTCCCCCCCCCTTCATTTCTGAAGGATTTTTTTATTGGATATATAATTCTAGGTTGACAGTTCTTTTAGCTCTGTAAAGAGTTCATGCCATCATCTTTTGACTTGCATAACTTCTGATAAGAAGTCTGCCATTCTTGTTTTCTGTATGTAATGTTTCCATTTCTATGATTACCGTTGAGAGTTTTTATCACTGGTTTTTGGCTATTTTGTTATGTTGTGCACTGGTGTGGTCTTCTTTGTGTTTTTCTACATGGGTTTTATTGAGTTTTTTCAAATTTAGAAAATTTCAGACCATTATTCTATTAAATATTTTCTCTCCCTATCCGCCCCCAATATTTCCATCTGGCACTGTATGTGTATACATGTATGTATACATATATGCATGTATATATCAATACACACATACATAAATATGCTAGACTGTTTGATATTTTACAATGATTACCAGTATTCTTCTTCCCACCCCTCCCACCCCAATCTTTTCTCTCTTTCTCTCCCTTTTTCTCTGTTTGCTTCATTTTGGATAATTTCTCATATCTTCATGGTCACTAATCTGCTGATATCTAATGTGCTATTAATCTTTTTTAAACTATTTTTTATCATGAAATACACATTTTTTAGAATTAGTTTCAGCTATACAACACAGTGCAATAGTTATACTTTTTACCCCTCAAAGTGACAACCCCCCTCTCCCAATCTGCCGCCCCACTTCCCCCCAATATCATACATATCTATTACAATTCCCTTG
>NW_017731545.1:2201037-2234079 GCF_001890085.2 Hipposideros armiger | reverse complement strand
CAAGTCTCTTAAACTATTTTCATTGTTTTTTCTTTTTTTTTCTTTTTGTTTTTCCAACTGGGTGATTTCTGCTATTTTGTCTTCTAAATCACTGATCCGATCCTCTGCTTCATCTAATCTACTGGTGATTCCTTCGAGTGTGTTCTTCATTTCAGTTACTGTAGTCTTTAGTTCTACCTGGTTGTTTTTTATGAATTCTGTATCCTTCTTTATGTCCTCCTTAAGTTCCTTAAACATTCTTATCATCAGTGTTCTAACTCTTGTCTCTGAAAGGTTGGATACCTCTGTTTCGTTTAGTTGCATTTCTTGAGGTTTCTTCTGATCTTTTACTTGGACATGTTTCTTTGTTTCTTCATTCTAGCTGTCACTCTGATTGCTTTGATGTATTAGATCATCAGCAAGTGAGTCGTTTTGCCAACCCCACTGTTTCTCCAGCCGCCCCCAGCCTCAATGAGCCGAGCAAAGAGAGTCCTCACTATTTTCTACTTCCAGCTATCTTCTTCCTGGCAAAGTAACTCTGGGGTGGTGAGCACAGTGTGGGGCTGGAGGGTCTCGCCCCCAACCGGAGAAGCCTCCCCACCGCTGAGGTGTCCCTCACAGGGTTTGCCCTCTCTCATCTCCGCCCTTCATACTGGATTTGACGTGGCCTCCTCTTTAAGTCCTTCATTCAGAGGTTCTGCTCATCTAGGGTTCAGGGAACTTCCGAGGTTGAATATCTTATAAATTATTTGTAATTTTGGTGTGATCCTGGGAGGTAGTCGGCACAGCGTATGTCTATTCTGCCATCTTACTGGAAGTCTCCTGAAATTCTTGTAATGTACCCTCTCCATCAGTCCCCTGCAGTATTTTCTTGCCTCCCACTGTACAAACACAGAGAGTGCTGGAAAAAGATAAGCTTGTCTTAACAAGGTAAACAACTTCAAAAAACACTGTTTTCAGAAGGATACAACATTTAATTAATTAATGACCACGGCACATGTTGCTGATTTATTATATTGCCTTATTCTAAAAATAGATTTAAATATTAATTATAGAGATACTTGCCTTCTAAGTACTGGATTTGTAGAAACAAAGTACACTCTCAGAGGAACCTGAGTGTGAAAACAAGCCACAAGTGGCATCCACTGGCTACATCATACCTGTGCAGAAATCTCTTAGTGTCTCATTCTCTTTTCTCCTGTATTTCTTTTGGACCCTTGACCACTCTTTTGAAATATTTGACCAGAGCAATACCAGAGGAAAGAAGAGAAGTTGAATCACAGAGCTGTAATATTTTATTATTCTAGAGCTTTGCGAAAAAAGTATGTATTATTTGTAGATTTTCATTTTTCTGGCTCATTTGACTGAGTATATAGGCATAAATTTGTCTTGGGCACTTGTGGAGAGGTTGGCGCCTATAGGATGGAGTACTACTCAAAAGTCAGGATCTCTAATTTCCTGGTGTATAAAAGTTTTTGGAATGTTTTGGGAGCAGTGGTATAACGTCATTTGACATTGTTCTTATATTGAGAAAGGTCTAATAATGGTTTTGTATATTAGAGTGAATACTAATTATGAAGATATAATTTTCATGAGACTATTGAAGATGCTGGAAAAATACTTTAGCAACAGGAATTTTTAGATTACCGATATATGAATAACTTCCTAAATTACAATATAAGAAAGTGGTATCTAATTTGCCACAAGACAAACTGCTGATTATATATAATCGTGGGTATGAAATTTGCTGAGCATTATAGGCTATGAAATGAATAATAATGAATTCAGCCTTTAGATTATTTTTTTTCTTGTCTTACATGTATCAGGCTGTGTTCTAGATTCTCAGAAAGGAACCACTGTGGGAAGATCCTTTTCTCTCAGCTGGCGAAGCCACCCAGATGTGACCGAGCCAATGCGATTTAGGAGTGCCACCACATCTGGGGCACCAGGAATTGAGAAAGCAAGAAATATTGTTCGCCAAAAAGCAACCGGTAAATATTTATTTAAATATTTCCCAAAGGTCTTGTTGTTATTTAAAATGGATTTATAGGAATAAAACGTTGTAAGAGTTTTAAAATTCCACTCAGAACTTAAATACTAGACCTTTTATTAAATGAGATGTCTCAGTAGCCTTTTAACTTTCTGTTCTGGTCACTTTTCAAATCAGTTTTTGATATTTATTTCCAAATCCTTCATTATGAAAAAGAACTTGAGATGTTAATACTGACTGACATATTTGTGCAAAAGAGAAAATAGATGTTTTGTTTGAACATTTAGGAAAATAGATTCTTAGTAATCACACAATTAGTTGCTTATTGTTGTTGAACATGTTAATCTTGAGAGAGTGTGGCAACTTGTTCCAGCAATTTAAAGTAGAATAATGCAATTAGTTTTCAGGGCTAGATCAAGGCATTTCAATTTTTTGCCTCTTTGGAAAATTGAGCTTTTCTTGCCTATAGATATTGTCCTTACAGCCTGTTAGAATAAATAGGAACTTGACCAAGAACTCCCAGTTAATCAGACTGCTTTGCTATACTTGACTCTTAAAACAAAAAGAAAAATTTTCTTTTTTTTTTTAAAGATTTTATTGGGGAATTGGGGGAGGGGAATAGTGCTGGGGAAAATGACCAGCCAAGTTGTTGTTCTTCAATCTTTGTTGTGGAGGGGGCCACAACGTCAGCAGCTCATGGCCGCTAAGCTCAAGGTGCTGTGTTCAGTCTTAGTTGCGGGTGGGCATAGCCACCATCCCATGCAGGAGTTGAACCAGCAGCCTTGTTGTTAAGAGCACATGCTGTATCCACTGAGCCATTCTGCCATCTGTTGGCAGCTCAGCTACAGCTTAGCTCAGGCGCAGCGTCATTGGCCCATGTGGGAATCAAACCAGCAGCCCTGTTGCTCAGAGCTCTCGCACTCTTAAGCCAACTTCAAAAAGAGAACTTTTCAAAAAGTAAACGTATATCCAGTATTTAATGAGAAGAAATAAAGCATGCACCCGCCCCCCGCCTGCCCATCCCAGTGACTTTGAGGCTGTAACTTAAGCTTAAAACAAATTTATCTGAGTTTCCTGTAGTTTCTCACATCAATAATACCATGCAATTGTAATTGATATTTCAGCATGTTGACTGCAGAAAGTCACAGTATCCTCTGGTCATAAATCAAAGATTTATTTACACTCAACATGTTTTACAGCGGTTAGTAAAGGCTTAGAATTCTGTTGGAGTTTTATGAAAGTATATTATACCTTAACCATGACTGTCTCATGCTTTTTTCTGTAGCATCTGTTGGTAATTATCACCTTATTTGCATTCACCTCCCATTCTACTTCCTGCTTTCCTTCATCCTGTCCCTTGAGGAGAGACCTTATTCCTGATAACAGGCAACTTTTGGGAAGACTTATTCATGACTTTTTATCTCATCCCAACTCCTAAAACCTCCTTTCTCCATCTCTGGATCTTTAAAAGAAAGGGATCAGAATAGAAATTTATGATAAAGGTGGCATCATGCCTGAGCTGCTCAGACTTCCTGCTGTTCCTCATAGCCCTTGAATTACTATAATAAAAGTGATCATTCATAACATGTTTTAAAACTTTTTTCTCACATTTTAATGAGCAGCAAATTATTGGACATTGCATGTTTCATATACCACTACTTGGCCAAAACACAGCCATAGAAGAGATTGCATCTTAGTTTCTCAACACATATTTTAGACCAACAATATTGTAGAGACACCTGTACTTTTTAGGAATTCCTCAGCATATTTATGCCTGTGAGGTTCTGTTTATCAGTGTCCTCAGGTGTCTGAAAAGCCATGGTATTATAAAAATAAGAACTTTTACAAAATCATGTAAAGGTATTTGGAGTATGTCATTTAAAAACCATAAACCTGGCCTTTGTGGGATTAATTAAATTAAAAACACTTGAAACTATAACCTGTAAAATATAATGAAGATGAGAGCTACTGAGTTGGACAGATCTATTATCTTTATGTGTTTTATACACACATAGGTATAGATGCATATATATATATATTTCCTATTTTAATTTACATTTTTAAAAATTATAAAATATTATGACTCTTTTTTGTTGCCTGTGAAAGCAGTGGTCTTTGAAGATTTTATTATATCATGCTGTTTTATAAAATTAATCTACATAAACTAAATATTAGTGGTTTTACTCAGTTCTATAATTTTTACATTGTGTAATAATTCACTTTTTGTCTTTTAAAAAGGCCCAGAATATTTTCATAGTAGATTTTGATTTGTGTAGAAGTCACCTTTTAATGAGAGAACAGCAGCTCATGAAGTTAGTTTTTTCTACTTTTAGCATTAAGATGTTTACTATCGAAGACCCATTTGAAAGTGATTTTTTTCCCCAATCCCAATAAGAGAATAATTTAAGATTATTTTATTATGATTTGCCCCTCAGACTACACTTAGTTTGAGGAAATGTCAGTGATTGTGGCAAGAGGGAAATATAAAATAAGCAATTGCAGGGTAGGGAATGACAATTTAACAGAGAATGTACTAGTTTGTAACTTAAAAGGACTGGCAAGGAGAGTGTTAAAGAATTATAGAGTAAAACTTTGTTCCTGAATGTAAATGATGCTTAAATTTTAGATTTTAAAGTGAGTGATTAAAAATCAATTTCCACACAAAATAATTATTCTATATTTTATTATTTCTGAAATATCTAGTGATCAATTTTGGAAAAATGCACAATCATTTGATTTACAAAAGAAAAACTTTAAAAAATAACATTCAAATGCAACATCTCTGACATTGATAGATGAACAAATCTTTTAAGTCAGTCAGTTTAATGTTTACATGGAAGTCATTTTCACTTAAATATTATCTTACACGTTTGTGAATTGTAATGTAATTACATTGCAGATAGTCCTTTAGAGCTGGGAATTAGAGCTGGGAATACTGATGGTTGAAGGATGAAGGAAAAGACAGGAAAGTAAAAAGTTTGTTTCACTTTCTGCAAATGTGTCACTACTGTTTGTAGTTCTGTTTCATTAATGTTAAAATCACGTAAAGATAATAAAAACAGCAAGTAAACCTTTATATTTTTGTTTTAAAGATAAAACTGATTTTACTGATGGTGGTTTCGTATGTATGAGGCATATTCTCTTCCTGTGTCCATCCATTTTCTCAGATGGTCATTTTACCAGCAGTATATACAGAGGTTGCCAAAAATATATATACACATTTTAAGAAAGGAAAACTGTATTAAAATTGTAATACTCAATATATACCGATAACAAAAGATGAATACAAGTCACATTTGACTTCTGCAATTACAAGAGGTGCTCAAAGTGGTTACCATCAGCATCCAGACACTTCTGATTACGGCGAACTGCTGCTTGAGCAACGTTGACCAAAGTGTCCATTTGTATACATTTTTTTTGGCATCCCTGGTAGAAAACTTAAGAGTACCATAAAGTTCACAATAGGAAATTATGGATTTAATAAGCAAGAAATGTGATATAAAAGGATGGGTTCCATGGAGATTTTTACCTTTTTTTTCACTTATCAAATCTTTTAACGTTTAACCTGATTTTTATGTGTTCTTAAGCTTTTAGGATATTTAATTTACTAAATGATTTGCTTTTGAATACAGTCAGCTCTCAGTAAACTAATTTTTGAATTATGTATTATTTATAGAACAATTTTCATCTTAGGCTAGATTTTCCCTCCCTCACCATGGTCTTTTTGTTTGTATCCTTTAGAAAGGGAAAACTGATTATAATGTCTGCCCAAATAAGCAACCCTAGTGCTAATCTGATACATAGCAGAGGACAAAGAAAGACTAAACATGTAAAGCATTCTAAAATAAGATTGATTATTTGTGAATTGCCCATTCTCCCATGTCATTAGAATGACTGAAAGTTGGCTGTATTTAAAGACAATGATTAAATACTGTGCTTTGTAGTGACTGCCTTTAAAATTTAAAATGACCTTCTTTACATACTTAAAGAGAGCCCAGAAAAATAATAATGAAAAAGAAGTGAAAGATCCTGATGTTCTTCTGACATAATTATTACTTTATCTCTCCTGGAAGCTAAGAGAAGCCAGTCTATCAGCAACTGTGTGCACCTTTCTGAGGCTTTGCCCGCCACTAAAAGCATCCCGCTCCTCCTACACACCGTGAGCGCTCTCTTACCTGGTCTTTCTTACTCCTCTTGCTCTCACAGGCTGTCAGGTACTGTAATGCTGTCTCGTGTCTGTCAGCGTCCCTGGGCTTCTCCTGCTTGCCTCTGGGCCTTGCTTCCTTTGTAAATATCCCCATATCACGCATGCATGCCTGGGCATTGCATTTTGCGTTTATTTTCAACGAATATTAATAATTGTTTTTATGTAATTAGATATTTAGTGCCTATTAGATAGTAAAAAAAAGTTTTGTAACACCACTGGTCATTGCATCCTTAGTTAAGAAGGATAAGAGAATAATATAGTTTTTAATAGGGGAAAACAGTGATGCCTGGTGTACCGTCTATACAGTGCCTAGAGAACGGAAGAGGATTTTCATAAATTTTATCAGTTTATACAGATTCATAATGATTATTGAGATTTGAGAGAAAAAATGCTAATTTTCCAAACAAAGAAACATTGTTCCTGGTCTTCAGCCAATTAAAATTGTGTTTAGCTACATGAGGTTTACACACAGTACGTTTTCTGGTTTATTAAGATGTTACAGCACCAAAAGTGATTTTTGGCATAGATATCTAAAGAAAAGGATTTGCTTTGCTCTACAATGAATAATTAGGTCTAAGTCTACTTGTTTTTCAATGATTTTAAAATAAAATGAATCTTTTTACTAAAGACGGAAATATTTTCATGTTCTTTTTTATTTTCAGAAAGATGGCATTATAAATTAGTATTTATTTAATATTGGCAATAGCCTAATTGTGTCTTTCTGTAACACTAAATAGTGTCATACGGCTTTGTGTTATAGTGGCATACTGTGGTTATAGCAAAGCAAAATTAAAGCTTAATTCCCCTAGAGAGTATGTAAAATATCATATTATTTAATTTACAGAATATGAGGAAAGAAGAGTCAGGACAATGGTTCTTTGAAAATTCCTTTTCCGTAGTAAATACCAAAGGTGAAAAACTAAGAATGGTACATGGGAAGATGGGCACCAGTCAATTATATAAATTGCTGATGCCCATTAACTGCTTGATAATTTGGTTTTCAAAAAAATGCTACTGCCTAGAGATGATTCACACAGTACTTTAAGTAGTTTTGTTTTCTTTTTGGCTGATATACACTTACATCCAAAATGAGTTTGTTGCATGGTTTAGAGTTTTCTTTTTTCACAGTCCATTTTTTCCCCATATTGTTTCATTTAAGTTTTTTACTAGTTTGTCCAGAATATATTCTCAGAAGACATCTCTTCTTGCTAGTAGAAGAATCTCATTTTGGAAACTGTTTTCTTATTCAGTATTATATTTTACTTTACTCAAGATTCTTGATTCCCATATATACTTACCTAGTTCCCACAGAAGTTGAATATGATTTAGAGCAGTGGTTCTCAACTGGGGATGATTTTGCCCCTCAGGGAACATTTGGCAATGTCTAGAGACATTTTTGGTTGTCATGACTGGGGCAGTGGGTGGGGAGCCAGGGATGTTGCTAAACATCCTATAAAGCTCAGGACAGCCTCCATCACAAAGATTTATCTGACCCAAAATATCAGTAGTGCTGAAGTTGAGAGATCCTGATTTAGAGTGAAATGAAGCAGGCCATGCTGAGTCTGTGTTTTCCTCCCTTTGCCATCCTTATTCCTGCTTTGATAGCACAAAGGGTAAAGGGACTTAGCAGTATAGCGACTTTGAGAGAACAATCTGCTGTTTGTTCTTTCTGTTTCATCTGACAACTAGAGTAACGAGCTCTGCCTTAATCTGATACGATTTGTTCTTTACTATTGAAGTGATGTCATTGTCCTTTCTGACTGTTCTATCAAGAGACTGGGCCAAGAGTAATGCATATCAGTCCTCAGTCTTAGATCGTACATTCTCTACTGGTTCACACAATAGAGTGTTAAATTTGTGCTCCAATTTAAATCCTAGTGTGTTGGCATATCTTGCTAACCTGTTGCTAAATATAGATGTAGATAGGTATACATCCATCTATACATAATATTCAGGCACTCCTAATGCTGACTTTCTGGCCACAAGTTCTTTACTATAAAAGTCATTGCAGGGCCGGCCGAGTGGCTCAGTTGGTTAAGAGCTTGCTCAAGAGTTTGAGCTCTGAGCAACAGCGGATTGATTCCCGGCATGAGCTGAGCAGCCGCTGAGCTGCCAACCGGTGGCAGGATGGCTCAGCTAAAAAAAAAAAAAAAAGTCATTGCTAATTTTGTTTTCGTTTAAGTTAACATTTTTTGTTTTGGTTTCTTATCTATTCAACCCACCAATTTGTGTTAATAATACAGATAGAGAATTACTTACCTTCAGCCACTATTATATCTTAACTCTGATCCCTTTGAGACTCTTTATTTGACTTTTAGGAAAGTTACAACCACCTGTAGCCATTAATATGAATAGCTACATAAACACGTGGGAGGTAGACCTGGCACTTTCAGTGATTTCCCTTTTTCTCCTTTGTGGAAGCAGTGCTTTCCAGCTGTTATGCAATTTTAACTGCTTTTATGTTAGGACATTTATTAGTCTGTAGTGCTTACAGGCCATGCAGATGGTAGATTTTATTTTTTGTTTAGGAACATTGTAATAGTGGAAATTAGAGGATTGGTGATCTTCTCTCATTCTAAAAGAGACTTAATGGGACCTAATCGAAAGCCTCACTTAGCTGTTTCTGCATCTGGTTCTCTCGCTTCCAGGTAGTACTTTCTGAGCTTGTTGTCAGGGTCCAGACTTATTCCTTTGGACCTTGTGGGAAACCTCAAGATGCTAAGTTGATTACATCTCTTGTGATTTTATAGGGTCAAGTTGGTATCGTGCACAATGCTTTTAAAGTTAGGAACATACTACTAATTTTGCTTATCCAATCTTACATGAGTGGTAAATGGAACCCAGAATTTTGGTAATTGAAGAATGAATCTCAATCAATTTAATAAGGTTGATTAAGGAAATCTTAGATTAAATAAAGAGTGAGTGAAATTGTTTTAAAAACTAGTCAGATGGCTAGAATAAATAGAAGTTTCTGAAGAGATTACACACTTAATTTAGTCATGCTGATTCAGTGGGAAAAAGTGAAATTAGGTAATCCTTATTTGATCATTTTTCTAATGTTCTGAATGGAGCTTTAGAAAGCAATGATTTAGTAATGGTACTGTGTAACTTACACTATCAAGCTAGAAAGCGCATTTAAAATTTGGGTGATTTGATTAGCTATGCTTCAGAGAAAGTGAATGATGTGGTGAACCTGAGATAGAATTTAGCTCTCTGAAGTGATTCAAATAGAAATTGTGTGATATTCAAAACAGAGCATGCATTAGACCTCCGAGAATTTATAATGTAATTTTTATATAACTTAGATTGTTCTTTTTCTATTTTGAATATAAGATAATCCTGTGTCTTGATATGTGCATATCAGTATTAAAATGGTTTTAAGTTTGTTATGAATGAGTAACTCCAACTGACACTATAGAATGGGAGCAGCTTTAATGTTAGTTGCTTTTTCTTAACAAATAAAAAGCCAGCAGAGGGAGCCCAAGAACTGTTTTTGTGTTGTTTTTTGAGCTCAGGAACTGTTTTTTGGTTTTGTTTTGGTTTATTTTTTTTTTAAGGAATTGTATCAAGAAAATGTTTTGGTGTTCATTTATTCATTTATGCAAAACATATATTGAATATATACTTAGTACAAAGTATGAGAAAAGGCCAAGAAGTGTATGCTTTAAATCAGGGAATTGGGTTTAAATTGTGGGATAGAGAGAATTTAAAATTCTTTTTTTCACACTTTCCTAACAGTCAACTACAAGAATAGTTCAGGACAGTAGTCGCACAACAGCGCCCACAGCGTATTTGACACTGTGACTCTCCCATTCCTTCCCATCCACATCGTGGATGCTCCCACTCTCACCACTTTTGGTGGTTTCTGCAGGCTTGGACTTGCTCCATCTGAGAAGCCCCTTCCAACAGTGTTACAAAAACAAAGCCTTAAAGCTGCATTAGGCCAGCCTGTTGGGAAGGCAGACCAACTGGTGATGGCAGGCTCTTTGTGCGTCTGTTGTGTTGAGGACCAGTGGGGACACTCAGATTTGGAAGCCATGGTGCTGTGGCTGTGTTGCATCCCACCAGATGGTGATGTTTTTTTATATCTTTAAAAAGATGCTGCCAGTGTTGGCCCAGCTCCTGTTTCTTCTCATAGCCCAGTAACCAGCATCTTCTTGTTTTTGGCATCAGGTTTAAGTGAATAAAACCACTGTCCCACTATCCATAAAAACTGGCACTTGTCAATTATTTTTTAGAGAATTAGGAAGTTCTTGGGCTCCCTCTACTGGTATTAGATTAACAAGTAGGTTCGTTAACGAATATAAACTCTTCCCAAAAGGTTTCAGTGTCTTGTATAATTAGAATAAACAGTGAAAGAAAACAGCGGAAATGGGCTGACCCCGTGGTATTTGGCTTCTGTTGCCTAATGCTGAAGAGCCTAGAAGTAGACGCATGAAAAGGGCTTGGTCCATGCTTGGGGGGGTGTGGGCAGATCACACATGTGTACATAGGTCTTGTGTTTCTCTGTGGGAACATGCGCTAGTCTCAGCTATTCAAAAGAAGAGAAGAGAAGAGCAAAAATAGCCTGGAAAGATGAGGTTTAATGTCTGTCTGCTCTTGTACCTTGGCCTTCCTTTTGCTTACACCCTAAGTTCAGCTGCCCATCAGGATCTAAACTTAGACTGTGGCCTAGTACTCTGAATTCTAAGTGAAGGATCATACAAATTTCATAGTTTTCAGGTCTTATAACTTGTGTCAGTATACTTTAAATGGAATTATCATTTGGATAATATAAATAAAGTAGCAATCCTTTGTTGAAATCCTATCTCTCACATTTAGAATCTTCCTACATACAACTTCTTGGTTATGGCAAACCAGCACTTTGGTTTGTGGCTCAGATTAAAGGTTTATACAGAGGGTGGCAAATTGGCAGTGAGTCTTATTTCAGGTGAGGAATTGGGTGACACTGCCAGGTAAGATAATACAGGCTGAATTTTTATTAGTCTTTTCTTAGAAGCAGTGAAACTAGCTAATTAAACATTTTGGAAAATATGATGTTATAGTTATATGGATGTAAAGTTTCATGACTACATTAGTGAGTGTGGAGTCTGGTGAGGGATGCAGTGGTAGGGTCCACACACGGGACTACAAGTCCTGTAGGAGGAGTGTTCAGGTAGTATGGGAGGGAAGGAGGACAGAACAGGTGTGAGGTTAGCATAGAGGAGTGAGCAGTAGGAGGGAGACAGCAGCAGGTGCCAAGTAGACTAGGGTTGCTGGGGACTAAAGTAAGTGAGAGCTCCTTGTTGGGGGGGTCAACTCTGTGGGGCACGATCAAGGAGAGCCCTGTAATCACTGTGAGGAGCATGGGCTTGGGGCTTGACTACAATAATGGGCCTCGGTAGCGGGGGAGTGGTGTAGTCAGATCTTTGTTTTAGAGGGACCTCTCTGGGGCCACATAGAGGATAGATATGAGGGTGGCAAGAAAAGGAGGACAGTGACTAGTTAAGAGGTTATTGCAATAATCTAGGCAAAAGCTGATGCAACCCCAAAGCTGTGATTTTTAGAGAGAGAGCGTGGTGTGATCTTCCAGTGCCTTGGATTGTCTTTGGAGATTAAAATGAACCATGAAGTTTAGGAATGAGCTAGGAGGGAACTCATTCTCTAGGGAATATAGTTTATAATAATGCTAGCTGTGATTATCCAGTGCTCAGTACTCATTTGTGGTTTTCTATTTTATGTCACATATGTATTGATTCTCTAAAAAGACCAGTGGATCATTTTTGTACTTTAGTGATTAATTCAACATTGCATTTGGTGATATAAGCCATTAAACAATTATCGTATTTTATTTTGGACAGTTATGCATTTATTTGTTGAAAGAAATAATAGAGTTGAAATTCGTGTTTCCATTTGTCTTCCTTTAGAATGTGTGTGTGTGTATGCGTACGTGTGTACACACATGCTACTTTCTACTCCTCTGAAATGTAAAGGAGCCATTCAGTGTATCTCCTGGATCTCTCTTTTCTGGGCATGCCCATCACTGAAATTCCAAATGACTTTTACAGTTTTCAACTATTTCTGTGGCTTTTTCTCCCCTTTTTTTTCACCTTCACTTAGATTAAAATATAAAATGCTTTGTAGAGCTTGAAAATGTATTCTTGGAGTGGAATGTTAATGTTAACAAGTGTAGGAAATTTTATAATGTAGGTGATTACTTTACTGCACAATTTTTGTGAACAAACAATGCATCTACTGTGTTTCCCCGAAAATAAGACCTAGCCGGAGAATAAGCCATAGCATGATTCCTCCAGGATATGCAGGGCATGCACCCATCACATGAGGGTTTTATGACCTGTTTCAGGGAGAAAGGTGCCTTTTCCACACACTCCTTCAGCTTAAAATATTCAGTATGCCAAGGTGCCATATTTTGGCACCTAAAATCATGTGAGGGCTTATTTTCCAGCTAGGTCTTATTTTTGGGGAAGCAGGGTAAAACTACATTTTTAGAATTAGTTGTCTTAAGCAGAGAAATTTTTTTTTAAATCTTGAAATACATCCCTGCATGTTTTGCGTTCATGCCCACAGAAGTGGAAGAATGTCAGCTCTCAGAAAATGTACCTGCCGTTGAATCTGGCCACCTGGTGACAGAGCAGCAGCAGACACTCTTGCGGAGCAGCAGCACACCTGATGTCACGGAGCCGCTGTGCTCAGAGTCTTCTCAGGGTACGGAGGCGCTTCAGTTACTAATGCAGAACTATAGACTCTGCCTGGGAAGAAGCTGCACGTCATATTGCTTTCCACCTTTGTCCTAAGTCTGTCTCAGGGGAATTTACTTTTTAAGTTTGATTGCAAGGATGTGATTTTTTGCAGTAAAATATTTTCACCATTTATTTTAATACATTTATCTAAATTATATATCCACATATACACAGTTTTTTTCAGTGTGGCATGTTTGAGAAAGAAGTCCAGAGTAGATGGGTAGGCTGGAAGCAGAGTGTGTTATACCACAAGGTCAGGGAGAGCAGCAAGGTAGGGAAAAGGCAGGGCGGGATTCAGCAGACATGGAAACGGGCTATAAAGCAAGCCACAAATGTTGACAGTGAGAATGGGAAGCTGCCTAGACTTGTGAGACATTTTATTCGCAGCTTGTAGACTCTGCTGAGGTTGAAAATAATAACTTGTAATAGCATTAATCCAAACGTTTCTCCAACAACTTTAAAAAATAACAGGGTGTGGAAAGCAAAGAGGCAGATGGTTAGACCTATAAACAGTAAATAATGTGTTTTACACCGAAAGCACATGTTTAAATTGTGACTGGTGTCAGTGAACATACTTATTCAATTTAGTTTCATGAGTTAATTAAGAAATAAACCAACCTTAGTTATCTCACAGTTCTTAATGTCAGGGTCATACTAACCTCATCAAATGAGTAAGGAAGTATTGCCTCTTGGAAATCTTCTTGAAATAAGAAAATACAATGAAAAGTAACTAAAGAAATGTATTATATGAAGATTTTCTATTCTCTGAAAGGTTCTGTGTGAGATTGTTGTAATTTTTTTCCCCTTATGTATTTGGTAGAATCCACCATCTGCCTAGAGTTTAAAAATTTTTAAATCATTATAAGACTATTCAGATTTTCCTTTCCTATTTTGATTTTGATAAGTTTATTTTTCTAGGAATTTGTTCATCTCATGTATTTCTTTTCAAATTTATTGGTCCCAGATTATCATAAAATCTTCTTATGATCTTTTTAATATTTGCAGGCTTTGTGATGATATTCCCTTTTTAATTATTGATTCTGGATATTTGTTGTTGCTGACACCGGTCTAGTCTTGAGCAATACCAAGCCACCTGACTGGCTTCTTCTTCCTGTCAGCTCACCTCGCTAACTCAGGAAGCTTTGCTCGGAGATCCTTTTCCCAGGCCCCCAGGCCAAGTCTTGTTGTCCTCCCCTTGCTAACAATGTGCTAAGTGGACCTATTGGCCACAGTGAGTAGCATTCAATCCTCTCTTTCTTAAAAGCTCTCTCTGGGCCAAAGAGAGCAGGTCTATCCTGTAGACTTGACCCATAGGCTACCAATTTGCCAGACCTATGACTTCTGTTTTCATGTATCTTAGAATGTCTACATTTAATAATTACCTACATATAAAACATTTTTCCAATTTTACTATATGAAATATTCCTTCTGTTGATTTTATTTTTATTTTTATTTTTTGCCAAATCTCTAGGTCAAGTGGTAGAAAATGCACAGAATTTGAGTTCTTCAGAGTATAAGCCTATTCAAGAGAATAAAGGACATGTGAAGAAAGAACATGAAGGAATAACAGTAAGATATTTTCAAACCAAATCAATTTGTCATTAAAATAAACATTTAAGTTATTGGCCCAATAAATAAATTTATTAGTGGCAGTAATACTTTAAAAAATATTTTCCATTTAGATGGGTCATAAGCCCAAACAATTCTTGAAATCTTTTAAAGTCTTGCTTGCTTTCTTGTAAAATTATAATCACGTTACAAAAATAGAAAAAAATAACATAAAATGGAATTTGCCACCTGGTCTATATGTGGCATTCTGTATTTTTATTATTTTTTTTAATTTTTAAATTTTTTATTTTTTAGCTGAGGCATCCTGCCACCTGTTGGCAGCTCAGCGGCAGCTCAGTTCGGGCTGGGAATCGAACCAGCAAACCTATTGCTCAGAGCTCGCACTCTTGAGTGAGCTCTTAACCAATTGAGCCACTGGGCTGGCCCCGGCATTCTGTATTTTTAATCAGGTATCCTTGCCTTTCAAACATACATTCAGATTCCTTTTCCTGACATCATTTAGATAGCAGCCTCCACCTGACATGAGTGAATTTTTGCAAAGATCTGTTATGGTGGTTTTTTTTTATATGTAAAATAGCACTTTTTAAACAAATATAAAGTATAAAGAAGAAAATTTTAAAGTAGCTCATAACTTGTTTATGCAGATAACTCCTATTTATTCATTTTTTTAAAAATGTCGTATATATTCATAGAAAATTCAAACTTCACAGAGAGTTACAACATAAGAAAAAGCGTCTCCCTTGCCTGGAAGATAACCAATGTAAAGTGTCTTCTCTCTTTATTTTTTAAAAGGCCCATATTTCGTCGTATATAATGTGCTCCCCGTATATAATGCGCACCCACATTTTTTACCCAAACTTTCAGGGGAAAAAAACCTTTCGTTTTAAGTTTTTAATTCAAATTTTTATTTGTTTACATTTAGGTACTTGTTTTTTGTCTTATAAAGGAATTTTAGCATTTATTTTTTAACATATTATGGTACAAGAAATTTTATGTAGCAAATAATTTCAAAGTACAAGAACAGATACAAGATACAAGAAGTTTTATGTACTGGTAACACATTACGATATTTACGCATCATAGAAGGCCAAGAACTCTTCATTGTTGCAAGTTCGTCTTAAGTTCAAAACAGATGATCATATTCCAGGGTATCATTTTGCATATGGATATCGTTGTTGATTTCTAGATTTACACTTTTAACTCATAAGCATAAATAGGAGAATTAAAAACATTTATGTAGATACGGAATTAGCACTACCCATATTTAATGCGCATCCTTATTTTTCCCTCACAAATTTAGGCAAAAAAGTGCACATTATACACTGCAAAATATGGTATATTATGTATGTATATTTCAATAATCACATAAAGACCCTCAAACCCACTATTCAGCTTAAAAACTAAAACATTTCCAGTGGCACTGCTCTGGGCACATAAATTCTTTCCTTGTCCCCTCAGAGAGCAGCAATTTTTTGGCTTTGGTGTTTATCATGCCCTTGTTTTGCTCTGTATATGTATGTCTAAATAATATATCCTTTTGTTTTCCTTATTTTTAAAACTTTATAAAAGTCATATTATTGCTTTAGTTACTGAGTTATGTATTTTTAAGATTCATCCACATTATGATATGTCGCTGTAGTTCATAAACTTTTCTCTGCTGTATGTTATTTCACTGTCTACAATTTATTTCCATTCTCTTGTTGATAGACATTTAGATTGCTTCATTGTTTTTAATCAAAGATGCAGCTATGTACTTTCTTGTATATGTTTCAAGATCTACATGTTTACGGTTTTCTCTAGGGTGGAGTAGAATTCATGAGTCCAAGTAGAACAATGTTCTCTACAAGAGAATATGTGTTTTCCAAAGTTGGTGCACCAGTTATATTTCTGCCAGCAATGTGTAGAGTTGCCATTCATTCACATTCTTGTCAACACTTGCTATTGTCAGATTTAAAATTTTTATGAGCCAAGTGGGTGAAAGTGGAATCTAATTTTTGTATTTTCCAGATTAATAATAAACTTTAAAGTCTTTCCATATGTTGACTGATCATGTGTGTTTCATCTATAAAATGCCTAGTGATGTCTTTATCATTTTCCTATTAATTTATCATTTTCTCTTTAATTTGTACTAATTCTTTATATAGTCTGAATACTGATCTTATTTTAATTGTTTCTGGCAAATATCTTCTTCCAGCACACGGCTTATATTTTCACTTTCTCTATGGTGGGTTTTTTTTTTTTTTTTTTGATGAGCAGAAGTTCTTAATTTTGCTATCCTTCTTTATCAACCATTTTATGGTTAGGTTTTATGAAAGCTTTAAAATACTAACTCCAAAGGAATAAAAATATTGTATTTTATAAGTGTTTGCATTTTACTTTACACATTTAAGTCTTTCCTCCATCTGGAGTTGATTCTTATGTATAGAGTGAGGCAGGGGTCCAATTTTCTTTTTTACCCACATGGGTAACTACTGTCCCAGGTCCCATTTATTGAATCTGTTTTTCCCTTCATTGATCTGAAATGCTACCTGTCTCTTGTATGTGCTATTTCCTTGTGTGAGTCTTTATTTCAATGCTTCTTATCTTGATTTATTGGTTACTTTGTTTCTCTGTACAATACTGTAAAGTCGTAATTACTGTAGTTCTCCACTTTTCTCCCTTCCCTCTCCTTCTAATGGAAGCTAGTTTTCTACTATCTTTTGTCTTTCATTGTTAATATTGGGAAGTCGTCCATCCATTCTATTTGTTGTTTCTTGTTGTTCTTTGTCCTAGTCCTTCATTTTCACTACAGTATGTTTAGGTACAGTTTCTTTTGGTTTATATGTTTGTCCTTTTTGATATATGCTATGTGCCAGCTATCTGTGGATGTTGCCTTCCATTGTGTTTGGAAAATTCTTGGTAATCATTTCTTCAAATATTTCCTCTTTTTTGTGCTCTGTGCTCTTTCCTTCTGGAATTCTGGGTAGAAATATATTTAGACTTTCTCAGTCTGTCTTGCATGTCTTTTAAGCCCCTTTCATATTTTCCATTCTCCTTGGCCCTCTTGGGTACATTCTAGGTAATTCATCAGATCCGTCTTTCATTTAGCTCAGTTCTCTTTTCACTCATATGTATGTAGTCTGCTGTTTAATACTTCCATTGAGTTTTTTAGTTCAGCATACACCCTTTGCTTCTGAAAGTTCAGCTTGATTCTTTTCAAATATATCTATAATTTCTAATCAACTCTTGTTGCTTGTTCATATTTGTGATTGTCATCTTTTATTTCTTTAAACTATTCACATTATAATTCTAAATTCCTTATGTGATTATCTGAAATCGTTGTTTCTGAGGATTTCAAGAAGTTATTTCATGTTTCTGAGACTCTTGTTCATGGGATTTATTATTTCCTTTGATGTTTGGTGATCTTTGATTGAGTTCCAAGATGGCTGATCTTCATCTATAGAAAACCTGGATGTCTGAAGTGATGGAGTTTCACCAGGGCATTTGCATTCGTTTCTTCCAGAAAGTGGGGTGTGCTACTTTAATCCTTTAGAGTCTTGCTTCTTTTGCCACTGGCAGTGGTAATATTAGATTTACCCTTGGGATAGCCCATTTCACTACCCAGATTTTTACTTGCTTTTGGGGTGTGTGTGAATCACTTGGAGATTTATTTTACTTCCTACAAGTCCCAGATTGCAACCCAAATTTTTATGTAGGCTGTGGTTCTATAGCTGCAAGACATTTCATTTCTTAGTCAGAAGCAGAAAAACCTGCCTTCTGCTTTTCAATTAAGGAAATATATGGGCACATTTCTATTATCACATTAGATATATATCATCCTTGTTTAAGGCTGTATAATAGTTTTTCATATACTGTTGGTCTTCTTAGTATTTTATTCATGGCCTACTTCTGTTTTTCAGCTTAATAATTATTCTGTCTTTTAATTATACTTTTTAGTCCCTACTTTTCATTTGTTTGCTTATTTAATATTCATCCTTTTAGTTGACTCATTGAACACAAGTTTTTTAATACACTCTACAATGAAGGACCTTAAGTTTACATCTTCACTCCTAGCTTTATCCTCTGTCTCACAGTCCTAGATTTTTGTTGCCTACTTATAGGACATTCTCTTTGGATTTTCAGCCCAAAGATGAAAATGAAAATATCAGAAACGTTCTCAAGTTTCTTTGTCTGTCATCCTTCCTTCCATCTTTCCTTTGTCACCATTGTTTTCTGGTCCCCTAGATTCATACCCTTTTGTGATTTAATTTTATTCCACTGTCATATACAGCTGATTATAAGCTTTTATCTGTGATTCTACAGAATTTTCTTACTTTTCTTCTTCTTTTCTACCATCAGAAGCCTTATATGCTCATTCCTGAATCACCATCACAGTTCCATAGCAATTTTCTTCTTAACTCTAAACTATCCCACAGATAACTACTAGAATTTTCTTTCTGGTATGTTTTTAATCACGATAAGCTATTGTCTAGCTCTAGAACATACAGTTGCTCATTTTGTCAATATTAGGTTGAAATTCTTAAACCTCATGTTGAAGGCCAACTGGCAGCTGCCTGTTTTAGAAGGTGTCTGCATTTTCTTCTTATCTTTTTCCTCTTCACCTGACTGCCCTGCATGGCCTGCTATAATCAGCTTCTTTTCCTGCACATAGAACTTGCTGATTACCACTCTGTGCTTCCTGCCTTGAATCCCCTCCTGCCTTCTCTCTACCACTGTCTGTTGCCTTCTTGAACAGCTGTCCCGTAACTGTGAGTCAATTAAGGTAACACTTTATTCTGCATATCTTTTAGAAAGAGTTCGTTTGCATATTTTGCTTATGTACCTTGTAATCTTTTGCGTGATTTGTCTCTCAAAGCAAGGCATAAATTTTAGAGGATGCAGTTGCCTCCCAATGTTTTTGTGCTCTGTGTTTAATACAAGGTCCAGTGTTGAGCAATGCTTAGGGAAGTCTGTTGTGTGTTTAAGAAGGAAAGCGCACTGAGTCACCTTTAGAGAAGTCTGGGTGGAGTTTATGCCTTCCTTTTAGTACACTCACCATTCAGGGGTAACTTAGGCCTTCTGCAGAATTGCATTTACTACACACACACACACACACACACACACACGAAGTCCTGATGATTAAGTTTGCGAACTCATCCTAGAAAAAGTCCCATGTACCTCATTGCTGAATATCACTGTAGTCACCTTCGAAGTACTCCCCTTGGGAAGCTATGCATCGATTACAGCACCTAGTCCACCCTTCAAAGCAATTTTGGAACTCTCTTTCTGGAATGGCCATCAGAGCTGTCATCGTATTACCCTTGATGTCCTAAATGTCATCAACATGTCTTCCTTTCAGTATTTTCTTTATCTTCGGTTAAAGAAAGAAGTCATTGGGGGCCAGATCAGGTGAGTAGGGAGGGTGTTCCAATACAGTTATTTGCTGACTGGCTAAAAACTCCCTTATAGACAGTGCCATTTGAGCTGGTGCGTTGTCATGATGCAAGAGCCATGAATTGTTGGCAAAAAGCTCAAGTCATCTAACTTTTTCACGCTGCCTTTTTTAGCACTTCCAAATAATAAACGTGGTTAACTGTTTGTCCAGTTGGTACAAATTCATAATGGATACTCCCTCTGATTTAAAAAAAAAGGGTTAGCAACAGCATTGCAACAAGTTCGCAAACTTAATTGTCGGACTTCGTATGTGTGCTTGTGCAGAGAAAAGAGAGAACTTTAAAATAAATTATTTTCATATAATTTGGCATTCTTTCTCCGTAGATCAGTTTAATTAGATGCAGTTGACATAGGAGTTGCCATAAATTTCAGATCTTGAGTAATTTATAATTCAGTTATAGTAATTTGTGAACACATACCCTTCAAATGGAAAACAGGATTTGTTTTTTTGTCGCTATTGTTTGTTTCTTTTCCTTTAGAAAATGTGGACTAGAAACTTAATAGTCTTATAAAAATTAAAACTTTCCTGTAACAAATGCATTATTTCTTTTTGTCTGAAGATCTTAGTTCGAAGAAGCAGCAGCTCTGCTGAATTGGATTTAAAAGATGATTTGCAGCCGACACAAGGAAAATATAGAGAAAGACAGAAGAGTAAGTTCCGGGAAATGTGGTCTGTGTTCATCCAAATTCAGAATTGATGTATTTTATTGTATTTTTACTTTCTAATTCAAGTTATATCTTATCATCTGAAGAAACATGGTTGTGAAATGGGACACTTATTCTTGGAATCTTAGGATTGATGGACGTTAGTTCACTGGTCAGTTACCTCTATCTTTGAGGCCTGCCTGTCTTTCTACCCCTGGGCCTTTTTTCCAGGTGAGAGGCACAGCCAAGGCTGATGGCTAGGTGAGCAGACAGGCCAAGAAGGAAAAGTGATTGCCCAGAAAGTTCCCACAGGCTAGGAGCAAAAAGCTTCAGAAGTACATTGAAGTCAATAGTATAAGTATTTAAAAAATAAAATTTTATTGGAATCCTGACACATATTATATACTGTAAAAAGTGATCCTAATACTCTGCTTCCCTAAAAGCAGATGCTGAGCCACGTCCTTCTCAGAGCAGCGAAGTAAACCATTCCAAGGCAGTTCTTGTTAGGGTATGGAGGAGCTCCTCTTAGGCTCCCCCTTCAAGACCCTTTTGGCTTAGAGTTCTATGGCAGTGAAGTTAGGAACCTAACAGATTGGTGACTGGGACAACTTTCCGTTCTTTGCAAGTGAAGAGAGGACAGCTGATTAGAAGCAGCAAGGCTGGGGACTGTCAGCAGCAGATACAAAAAGCAGCTGGAAGTAGGAGCAGACAGAAAGGGTAGACACATAAAATTGTTATGAAGTAGACAGGAGACTTGGAGGAATAGACTGTCTAGGTCTGTTTTGTGTCAGACAAAATAGCTCTATAAGGCTTAATAGCCCTTGAAAGTATCATTGTATTATGGCAAATTGCAACTTTTTAGTATATAAAGGGGAGAATTTCTATTGGAGAAAATGTTTTGCAGTGGGACACTTCACCCCCGGTGTCTGAGTAATTCAGCCTGGGTTGAGGTGTAGACATCAGGCTCAAGGTGTAAAGCGCTTAGGCGCTTGTAGCAGACAGAATGAACTTGCGTTTGTAGTGGAATCAATTCCCGTCCTTTTCTTCCACGCACCTGCATTTTAGTAGTTGAATAAGTTGCAGTAGAAAAACCTAAAGATTTGATTTAATCTTTTGGGTATATGGAATAACAGAGTTGAAGACCCCTTGAAAAGAAAGCCACTTGAGTGATAAGTTGTGGCGCTCATAATGACTATTAATGCCTTGCATGTAAGTAGAAGCTTTGTTTCATTGAGCAAGAGTCCCACACAGGCACCTTTTGAGCCCGTTAACCCCTGAATGATTCCTACTTGTCAGCTGTTTAGTTACTTGCCTATAGGTAATTGTGATTCCCATTATTAGTTATCTCAGACTTTGGTTCTTCCATTATGCCAGGTGAAAGTGTCAGCAGTGACACAATTCTGGGCTATAACAGTGAGGCAGAGCTGTCCATGAGCCCATGGCAGACCTGTGAGGAAGACACAGAACTGAACACTCCTACAGATGTTGTGGGTGACTCTGATGCCCGCCACTGGTTACAGCTGGGTCCCACCGATTCTTCAAACTTAACAGGTAACTACAGCTTTGAAAAAGAGGCACCAGTGCTAACAGTTGAGAGATCCCATACTTTCCGAGTTTTAAGAATTCTGGTGATCCGTTAGAACAATGATGATGGGGTGCCACCACCAACAAAATTGGTGGTGGCAGCCCCAACCACCCAATCAGTGGTCAATTCTGAGCTGTGTGTGGAGACGGTTCTAAAACAGTGGCCAGATACGGGAAGAAGCATGCCATACCTACAGCCACAGTCCGCCACAAGAGGAAGTGATGAGTCTCGCACCAAGCCTTTGCCATCCCTGACCAAATTTGCTTTACTCGGGAAACAAGAGTGATTTATCCACCTTACAAGGATCATAAATCCAGGATAAGTTTAACACTTTGAATAGCATATTTATTAAATATTTTTTTGAAATTTTACTATAAAATACTTGATGCATACAAGATAAGTTGTGACATATATGCAAGTTATGGGCTATAGTAATAAAGTGAGCATCAGTGAGCCTACTACACAACTTAAAAAATAGAATAGCACCCAGACGAGTGAGATTAACTGTAAGGCCTTCTCAAGTCCCTTCCCTTCTCCCATCACCTATGACTCTATCTCAAATTATTTTTATAATTCCCTTGATTTCTTTATAGTTTTACAATATATATCTCTGTCTTCAATCAAATATATCAAGTTTTTAAACTTTTTAAAAATGATATCATACTCTATTTTTTGCACCTTTTTCTCCCCCGAGTATTGTATTTCTAAGATTGATGCATGGACTACAGAGCCAAACTTTTTGGGTCTGCATCCGGGCTCTGCCAAGGAATTGCTGGGTGGTTTTGAGCAAGTTACGTAATCTCTCTGTCCTTCAACTTCTTTTCTGTAAAATAGGGATAATAATAGTTCCTACTGTAGGGTTGTTAGAGGAATAAATGAATAAACATATAAGTCTAGTGCACAGAATAGTGTGTGTGGAAGCAAGCGCTCTGCAGTTTAAGCTTTTCACGTGCCCACATAACATACATACGCATGCACGTGCATATTTTGTGACTCTGGGTATGCAAACCTTTGAAAATCTCAACTCCTTCACCTGAGTGACGGAGCTGATGAGAATGGGGACACCAAAGAGGAGCTGGGTATTTGTTTTGCTTTGTTTTGGTAAACGTCAGAGAGACTAGTGTTCTGAGAAACTCAGGGTGGGAAATGCTGGCCACAGCCAAGCCGTTCCTGGTCTGCCATACTCAACACTTACATACAGATATCTTTTATGAAACCAACAAACTGTAAAGCGCATATTGACTAAAAATTGTTACTAAAATGCTAAGAATGATTTAAAAATTATAAAGGCCGAAGTTTTACCTTAGTTTTTTCAACCAAGCAAATTTTGGTTTTTATTAATTATAATATAAAATTTAACCAAAGTCTGATATTTTGGAAATTCCTGATGGAGTAACATTAAAACTTCATAAAATTTACATAGAAAAATGGTGTCAGATCAAATCTTTTATCTATAAGATAGTTAAAAACAGGAAGTATGATCTTAATGTATTAGTGTATTTAATGTGGATATATTTTAATTAAGAATAGTATAATAAAGAAAAGCAGACCAGTTAGCTGTAAGTGAATACCATATTGCCTTATAATGCTGTAGTGCTGTCCTTTAAAGATGGTGGATATTTTTGGTCTGTGTATTCAAATCTGCCAATGGTCGATGCCTTGCAAAGGCAATGAGAAAATGGTTGGCAAAATCATGTGCTTTAGTTTTATAAATTATTGGGTAGCAATTTGTACTTCTTAAATTTTTGGTTCTTTTTAAAGTGATTTAAAATTCTTTATATCCACACACACACGAATAAATTGTATAATCATTTTGAATAATAATACTATAAATGTACATGGGATTTAACACTTTACATAAAATTTTGAGCTATTCCTTTTGATTCAGTATGATAAGCAGGCCAAGTCTTACAAATTCTATTTTAGAGATGGGAAAACAGACCCAGAGAAATCTTGTTGTCTAGCTAGAAGGTAAGTGCCAGAGTTGGAACTGGCTTTTAAAATGTTTTTTTCTCTAAATGCGGTGCTATGTCTATTCCTCTCCATTACATTGCTATTAAAATTGGAACTGCAAAACCCTTTAAACTATTTGAGAATCATTAATACATTAATGGAATAAATGGCTTCTTTGGGTCCAATATAGACTAACCAAGGGAAACTCATCATCATGGTAATACTGAATCTTCAATAAGTTGAATTTACTTAAATAAGAGCTAGTTTTAATTATTTTTATTGAAAAGAAAAAAATTGGGTGATTACAGCTTTTGTCTGCCCCTTGGAAAGATTAGTTTTGATCCCATTTCAGATTATACATGGGGCAGCTCAATTTAATAAACTTGTGTGAGGTAATTTTATATGATGCACTCTCTGTGTTGTGATTAACTCCTCCAAATACTTAGTTCTTCTTTGAAATCCTAATATAGAGAATCAGTACACTCAGTTCAATAGTTCATCTTGTCATCTGTGAAAAGGACAAACTGTAATATGATAAGGTTTAAGGATTATCACAGTTCTGAATTTAACTTTCTGTTCTTAAGAGAATGATTTCTTTATAAATGTACAAAATAAAGCTCACGTTAACCTGGCCTTTTAGGACATGCAAAGAGAGTAATCAAATAATTTGAGTGTACCTGTTTCTCATTGAATAATCCTACCAATTATCAAATGCTTGGAACAATAAACTCCTTCTAAAATCTTGAATTCCTTCATCATTGGGAAGCTAACAGTTCAGTTTCGTATTTGCTTTCTCATTTAAATAAAAAATAACAGCTAAATTTATTGTGCTTTGTTTCAAAATGTCCCCTGGATTTGTGTTAATCAGGTAAGAGATGCAGACATGGAAATGATTGTCATGAGGAAGTTTATACTTACAGGTCCCTGGCAGGCCACACGAGGAAGGGTTGGTGAGGAGACAGCGGGAAAGGGGGGAAAACATGGGCAGCGTCCTTTATTGTCATTTCTATGAGAAAGGCAAGGCAAGACAGGATAAGCAGGTTTAGGATTGGCTAGCTCGAACAGTTTCAGCAGATTCTGGGGCATAGATGCTGCCCCTGGTTACCCAGTACCTGGCCCTGGGGTGACTGTGGCAGCGGGGCATATTGGCTTGATGTGGAAGAGCTAGATAGAGGAGATAGTTGGGAGGTATGAGTTTTAGATTGGGTAGTTTTCATATGAAAGGCACACTTCCTGGTAAGTTGTTTATTATGTCTAGGAATTAGTTGCCCATTACCTTGGGAGGATCAGTCCCTTCCTGGTCTGGAGGCACCAGATGCCAGAGCATCAGGAATACAGAAAATAGGAAATATAGTTAATACATGCATAAATTTTGTTCTGTTGAGGTAATGACTTTAAGGAATATTTATGATTCTATAGCTAAGAATCAGTATTGCTGCTGACCTCATCTCTTATTTAGCAAATAAGCTTACAAACTAGAAATACTGATTTTGATGCTATAAGAAATAAAAGATGAATAAAGCATAGCCACAATTGACTTAAGAGCTTACCAAAAGAACAGAAGACATCCTGATAGCGACAAATAATGTGAGAAGTGCTATGAAATTTATTTAAAGAAGGTATAAATCACAGGCATAAACACATAGACTAATAGAATGGAATATAAAATACATAACTGAATCCACACAGTCATGGAATCATGATACTATGACAGGTAGCATTCTGGCTCTGGCAAGGAAAGGATTTACTGTTCAACAAATGTCTGTGGGACAAGTATTTCGCCATGTGGGAAAAAATGAAATAGAAACCCTGCCTCACACCATGCCCACAGTCAATTCCAGAAGGATAAAATACTTAAATATGAAAAAGAAATTTTAAAACTTTTGGAAGAAAATATCTTCTAAAAAATGTCTAAGACCTTAGAGTAGGTAAGTTTTTCTTAAATTAGATGTTTTTTTTAAAACTAATTATAAGAAAAGTATCAATCATTAATTCAACTTCAGCATAATTAAAACATTCTTTTCATTATTAGAAAAACAAAGAATTCTAAAGGGTGGTAGAACCTTGAAAGATAAAGGCCAGTTTTGGTACCTTTCCTTTCCAGGTTTCTGTCAGGTTCAATGATACGTTTTAAGAAAAGGTTTAGAAAGAGATAGTATCCAACATTTTGTTTTAGTGGACAGGGGGTCAGTAGTCATCCCCCACTGGAATATAAATTTGGGGGTGGGGGGTGTCATTGGTTGTGTTCACAGCTGATTCTTGTCTTCTAGAACAGTGCATGGCAGGAGAGGAACATTTAGTAAATACTTGAATCAATGAATGCATAAACTTTAAGTTTCAGGCTATTGTTTTATTTAGCTGAGGCAGCAATTAAATTTTAACCTTTTTTTAATAAAAATATGTAAGATTCCATTTAAAAATTTTTTTAATTTAGTATATTTATCACGCCCTGCCTCCAAATGTTGTTGCAGAAATCTTTTACCACTGTGCATGTGAACTACATTCACTGTTACCTTCCACCAAAGCCGTTTTTGCAAGAATGGTTTGTCAGTGTTGTCTATTAGACACATTTGGCATTTTCACCAGGCATTGATCTGCTCTGAAGACATGAAATATTATGAAGAAAAATAACAATGTTAACTACCATGAGATTGGTTGCTCATCTTCTGAAATCTTTGAATTGAGCAATATGTCCCTGGAAAGTAAATGAGGAAGGAGAATAGAGTCAGGCTATAGTGGTGGCCAACAGAACACCAGCCAACCTGCTATCGCTCCACTTTGGCTGTCTTCAAAGTCCAGGCCTGATTTTTTCCTGGTCCCAGAATTAAGGTGTTTCAATTGAGCCTTTGGGTTTGTGCCTTTGGATTTCAAATGAAAACAGAAATTCATTTCCAAAGTGCCAGTTATATTTTTTTCAACACTCTAACAAGCCTACATGAAATTGCAGTTATGTGAAATCATCATTTGGTTATAAATGCCTATTTTAACAATTACAAAGACTTATTTCATGGCTAAAATCCTTTGCATGTTTGCAAAGTTCTAAACTTTGCTCTGTTAAAATCATTAATATATTTGGAGAAAGGTAATATATTTATTTGCTTGCTGGAGTTCCCAGTTTAATAAAAACAATTTAAATTCTCCTGTAGCATTTAGTAATAATGAAATGAAAAGATAATAGGCTAGCATACTAGCTCACTCATGAAAAAAGAAAATAAAACTAAATATTTGGTATTTTTAGGGTGAACATGAAATTTTCAGAAATCTCTCAAATCCTGATTTTTAATTAAGCGCTGCTTCACTGAGGAACCATCTACATTTAAAATATCAGCATCTGTTCTGTTACTTATGCCACGAGTGGAATCATTTTGGGTAAAAACATTTCAACTAGTTAAAAACATTTTTTCATGGTAATATTGAGCATGCGATCATTTTAAATACTTCTAAAGGACTCAATGTATTTTGATAATGCGATGAAATGTTGTTACCTAGGATTTCATCATTGACGTATAAATTTTTCAGAGAGCAAAGCAGTATTGAAACAGATTTTCTACAGGGGATCCTTTCATAAAGGAGAATGTATTAGTTAGCAGGTAGCAAGGAGGTACAGATGATGAGGTACCTGGCCTATATTTACTTGGAATTGTTACTCAAGCAAAGCCCCAGTACGATTGGAATGCTGGGGCTAATCTCTATTTTGGATGGCTGCATTTTGGGGGAGGAGATAGGGGTGAAACAAACTATCAATCATCTAATTCTGGGTTTTTTTAGCCCCTCAAGGGATTAAAAACATCATGGCATTGTTTATGAGAAAAATAAATACCATATTATGCTATGTATTAACTTGGGGGCTTATGTTGATTTATAAGCATTTATTAAAGATTCAGCATACCTTCTCAGACTGACAGATGCTTGGTATTATACTTACTTTACAGATTAAACATTAGGAAGATGAGTCTTCAGAGAACCCAGAATGCCCATAATTATTAGGCTTTTGTTCTCTATACCTCCTGTTTTTCAGGAGCAGTGTTTAGGAATTCTATTTTGAATTAGATCTGCACATTTTATTGTGTCTCCTTAATGCAGTATGTAGTACTTATCTGGGAAATACAGATGTGTTTTTCCTCTGAGAAGGAATAGTGCTTCTGTTTGGGTAAGGCTGCTCCATGACACCATGTGCCATCTTTATTAAATCTTTTGTTTTGGTATCTTGGGATCATTCAGTGTCTAATAGAATAAGCTATTAGCAGCTGTCTTGGGTACAGTGTTGGAAGGATACAGGTCGTTCTTGGCTCTGCCCTGGCTCCTTGTTAGATTCACTCCATGTTCCTTGTTAGCTCTTGTCATTCCTCTACTTGAGTTTCTCACGACCACAAATTGTGCTTAAATTTCTTTGATTAGGGTTTAAAAATGTCAACAGGGCTGGCCAAGTGACGCGTTGGTTAGAAGTTGGTGTGGGACGCCAGCTCTGAGCAGCAGGGCTTGGTTCAGATCTCACCTGAGGGCCAGTGACGCTGCGCCCTCTACAGCTAAGGTGGTGAACAACAGCTCGACCTGGAGCTGGGCTGCCATCAGTCGCCAGTGACAGCGTAGGCTGCAGTGGGGCTGGCCAGCAGTGGGCGTGAGCTTTCATGAGCTGCCGTGAGCAGCTGTCCAATGACCGGTGAACGACTGCCTTACCCGCGAAGAGTGCAATGATAATAGCAACATGGGCCGGTGAAACGACGTCCTCCACAACTAGACTGAAGAACAAAAGAACAGCAACTTGTCTGTTCCCCTTCCCCGATTCCCCAAGGCTGTTCTCCTCCCCCAATTCCCCAATAAAATGTTTAAAAAAAATAAAAATAAAAACACCAACAACATATATATTCAAAATGACACATAGCCGAGGTTGATAATTGCCTAGAAATCAGTTTGCCTTTATTTATATGGGAAATTTGTGAGGACTAGAACTTTGGGAGTAATTATGTTAATAACAAATGGTAACCCTAATTAAGTAAATAAATACATTGATAGATAGGAAGAAAGAAAGATAGGACGTTGGTCTAGCTATAAGTACATCAGTCACATAAACTTTAAAGCAGAAATCATTTATTAGTGACAGTAATTCTAAATTTATATGAGCTTCATAGCCTCCAGACATATGAAGCAAAATTTGACAAATTATAAGGAATATTGATACAACCATATTCATAGAACAATTTTAATATCAATTCTCAATAATTGATGAGTTAAGCAGAAAAATATTAAAATAGAGAAGACAACACAATTAGTCGTGGTTGAATGGAAATATTTATATATATTGAATGGAGATCATATATATAAATATGAAACTTTGAACTTAATTAAAATATACAGGTGGTTTTTAAAAGCACATGGAACAGGGCCAGCCAAGTGGCACGATGGTTGAGAACTGGCTTGGGACGCCACAAGGCCCCGGTTCGGATCCCACATATGAGGGCCAGTGACACTGCCCTCCACAGCTAAGATGCTGAACAACAGCTCAACCTGGAGCTGGGCTGCTGTGAGTCGCTGGCGGCGGCGTAGGCTGCAGCCCCTGTGGTAGTGGGTTGCCATGGGCTACCGTGTGTAGCCAGCAGCCAGCGTGAGTGGCCAGCAGCCGCAGTGAGCGGCCATCCAGAAGCCGGCGACTGATCTGCCTTGCCCGGGAAGAGCGCAATGATGGTGCCAACTTGGGCCAGTGAAGCAACGTCCTCCACAGCTAGACTGAAGAACAAAAAACGACAGCGACTGGTCTGTTCCCCTTCCCCCAATTCCCCAGCGCTGTTCCCATCCTCCCAATTCCCCAATAAAAAAAAAAATCTTTAAAAAAAAACAAAAACACATGGAACATTTACAGAAATTGACCAACTGGATCTTTAAGCAAGCCTCAAGAAATGCCACTATTTGAAACAATCCCACATTCTGTGAATGTGAAGAAGTAAATTAAGAACAAAAGGGTAATAAAAGTACATTATGAAACTAAAAATTGCAGTTCAAATTAAATCCAAGAAAATCAGAAATATTTCAAACTGGATTACAGTGAAAACTATATATCAAAAGCTCTAAAAATGTAGCTGAAGACTTACATAGAGGAAAGTATATGGCCTCAGGTTTATATATTAGAAGAGAAAAATAGTGATCTATGTGTCCTATTAAAAAAATTAGGAAAAGAATGACAGAATAATATATAGAAGTTAATTAAAAAGGACCTTACAAAGCTAAGTGCATACACGTATGCTAAAAAGTAATAGAGAAGACAATCGAAAACTACTCTTGAAAAACAATAAAATAAATGAATGGGCAAGATTGATCAAGGAAAAATACTGGGGGCGAAAAACAACAGAACTACAAAAACTATAAAATTTTAAAGTCACATAGGTTAATTCAAATATATTTATAAAAGTATAAGACAATTAATTACTAGTTTTACTGAAGCTTCAAATAAAGGAGAAACTGTCTTTTCCAACCTGTTTCAGACACTAGAAAAAAAGAGGTCACGGGCTGACCGAGTGGCTCTGTTGGTTAAGAGTTAGCTTAAGAGCATGAGCTCTGAGCAACATGGCCACCTGTTCGATTCCCGCATAGGCCAGTGACACTGCCTCCAATTTGAGCTGCCAACAGGTGGCAGGATGGCTTAGCTGGTGAGAGCACGTGCTCCTAACAACAAGACTGCCTGTTCGATGGTAGACTACACCTTCCTGCAACTAAGACAACTTGGCACTTTGACCTGAGCTGCCGCCTGGATGGCTCAGTGGATAGAAAGTGCTCTCTTAACAACAAGTCTGCTGGTTCGACTCGCACATGAGATGGTGGCTACGCCTACACGCAACTAAGATTTTAACAGCACCTTGTGCTTAGAGGCCACGAGCTGCTAACAGGCAGCCAGATGGCGACTGGTGCCCTCCACAAACTAAGATTGAGGAGCAACAACTTGGCTGGTCCCCCTCCCCAATTCCCCACCACTGTTCCCCTCCCCCAATTCTCCAATTTAAAAAGAAAAGAGAGGTCCTTAACTGCTGTTATCTAGCTTCTGTTACCTTGATAATGAAACCAGACAAGGTGCATATTAAAAAAGGAAAATTAGAGTCCTTGATACTTAAAAGCATGTAAACAAAAATCCTAAATAAAGCATTAGAAAACAAAATCCAATAATATTGTGAAAGGATCATACATCAGAGTTAAGAAAAGTTCATTCCAGGAACACAAAAGAAAAAAAAAATCCATCATGAGAAAAACATCAGACAAATCCCAATTAAAGAACATTCTGTAAAATATCAGTACTCCTCAAAACCGTCAATGTCATCAGTAACAAGGAAAGTCTGAGAAACTCAGAGTCGGAGAAGGCTAAGGAAATAATGACAATTAAATGTAATATGATATCATGGATGGAATCCTGGAACATAAAAAAGACATTAGTTTAAAAACTAAAGCAGTCTGAATAAATATGGACTTTATAATAATGTTTCAATATTGGCTTAATTGTAACAAATGTACCATACTCATGTAAGATGTTAATAATTGGGAAAGCTCAATGTGGAGTATATGGGAACTCTCAAATACTACCTTAGTAATTTTTTATGAATCTAAAGCTGTTCTAAAAATGAAGTTTATTTTTTAAAAAGTAATTCAGGAAAAAATGTCAAATAGAAAATAAATGCATTAAAACTAATGTGATAACATGAGACTATATAATAAAATAAGTGACTTAAAAATGGGCTGAAGAAATGAGTGACAGGGCCAGCCGAGAGGCTCAGTTGGTTAAGAGTTGGGTTGGGAGCGCAAGCTCTGAGCAGCAGGGCCGCTGGTTAGGTTCCCACACGGGCCAGTGATGCTGTGACCCTCTACAGCTATGATTGTGAACAACTGCTCTTACCTCGAGCTGGGTTGCCATGAGTGGCCAGCGACGGCGTAGGCTGCAGCCCCTGCTGCTGTGAGCTGCCATGAGCCGCCGTGAGCGGCCATCCAATGGCCGGCGACCGACTGCCTCACCGGGGAAGAACGCAATGATCATAATACCAACATGGGCCAGTAAAGCGACGTCCTCCACAACTAGACTGAAGGACAAAAGGACAGCATCTTGTCTGTTCCCCTTCTCCGATTCCCCAATAAAATCTTAAAAAAAAAAATTGGCAGACAAAGGTATTAACATTTTTTTTTGTTAATTCATATCCAGTCAAAGATAGTAGTATCGACAAACACAAATAGTTCCAGTTTTCCCCCAAACCCAACCTGAGCCACATTAAAGGATTTGTGTTAAATTAGACATAAATCCAAGGACAAAGATGGCAGGAGAAGAGACAGTAGCAACCAACCTTTTTTTTTTTAATGAAAACCAAAAGATTTTATTTTCAAAGTTAAAGATCAAGCAATATTCTTTTTAAAAAATAATTTTTAAATTTTCAATTACAGTTGACATATTGTATGGTATACAGGTATACAACATAGTGATTAGACATTTAAATAACTTAAAAAGTGATCAGCCCAAAAAAATCTAGTACCCATCTGACACCATATATAGTTATTATAATATCATTGAATATATTCCTTATACTATACTTTACATCCCCATGACTATTTTGTAACTACCAATTTGTACTTCTTAATCTCTTCCCTTTTTTCACCCATGCCCCCCAACTCCCTTCCCATCTGGCAACTATCAAAATGTTCTCAGTATCTATGAGTTCGTTTCTGTTTTGTTTATCTTGTTCTTTAGATTCCACATATAAGTGAAATCATATGGTATTTGCATTTTTCAGCCTGACTTATTTAATTTAGCCTACTACCCTCTAGGTTTATCTATGTTATTGCAGATGCCAAGATTTTGGTTGTTGTTGTTTTTGTTTGTTTGTTTTTTAAGATTTTTATTGGGGTGTTGGGGGGATGGGAACAGCGCTGGGGAATTGGGGGAAGGGGAACAGACAAGTTGCTGTTGTTTTGTTCT